>NW_004955554.1:680388-759306 GCF_000276665.1 Chinchilla lanigera | reverse complement strand
CTTGTATTGAATAAATTTGGTAAAATTGTAGTTTTTTATTTTTCCCTGTATATTACCTTATAAAAATTAACAAAAAGATATGCAATTTTTGGTCACCTTGTATTTAAACAATTGGACTTGTAAGTGGTTAAAAGGGCAGATAAACATAAGTAGAATTATGGTGGAGGACATCAGTACCCCACATTCACAAGCAGATAGATCAACCAGACAAGAAATATCAAAGAAATATGAGGTGAATAGCATATTGGAACAAATAGACTTAATAGACACCTGCAGAGTGTTCTGAGCCCAACACCATCAGAATACACCAAGAATACCTCTTAGCAGCCCATAGACCTTTCTCTAAAATAGACTATATATTAGCCAATAAAGTCAGCTTAAGCAATTACAAAATAACTGAAATTGTACCACACATATTAGTAGATAAATATGCAATGAAACTAGAAATAAATGACAAAAGAAAATGAAGAAATTATGTAAATGTACCAAAGCTAAGTAATACACTACTGAATGAGCAATGGGTCCCAAAGAAATCAAGTAAGAAATAAGACAGTTTCTAGAACTAAATAATAATGCATGTAGAACATAACAGAACTTATGGAGCATAAGAAAAGCAGTCCTCAGAGGGGAATTTATACCTGTGAATGTCCATATCCTAAATCAGAGTAACCTCAAATAAAAACCCAAACAATGAAGCTCAAGGTCTTAGAAAAGCAAGAACAATCCAAAACCAAAGCTAGTCCAAGTGAGGAAATTAGAAAGATGAAAGTGGAAAGCAACAAAATTTAAAATAAAAAACATGAAGCAATCAATGAATCAAAGAGCTGTTTTTATTTTGAAAGAATAAATAAAATATACAAACTCATACCCACCCTAATGAAGAAAAGGGCAGAAACACTCCCAAATCAATGCAATTAGAAATGAAAATAGGTGAAATCACAACTGAAACCAGTGGAATCAAAAAGATTTTTAAAACTACCTCACAAACTTGTATGCAAAGAGATTGGAGAATTCAGAAGGAATGGATGGATTCCTGGATATATGTTACTAAAACTAACCCAAGGAGATTGACAAGGCCTAAATAGTTCCATAAGAGGCAATGAAATTGAAAGAGTAGTAAAAAAAAAAATCTACCAACTAAGAAAATCCCCAGTCTAGATGGAATTCCTTCTGAATTTCACTAAACTGCAGGAAAGACCTAACTCCAATGCTCCTGAAGCTATTTAATAAAACTGAAAGGGAAAGAGTACTTGCAAAATCATTCCTCGAAACTGCTGTTACTCCAATTTCAAAACCAGATGAGGATACATCAAAACAGAGAACTACAGAACAATCTCTTTAGTGAATAAGAATGCAACGATCCTCAGCAAGGTACTTGGAAACAAAATGCAATGAATCATCATTAAAAGCATATATTATGACCAAGTGCCTACATCCTAGAGATGCAATGATAGTTGAACACATGCAAATCAGTAAATGTAACCCATCATAGAAACAGAAGAAAGGACAAAAGTCACCTGATCATCTCAGTGGATGCAGAAATATCCTTTGATAAAACCCAAAACCTTCTTCATGATGAAACACTGAAGAAAATAAGTACAGAAGAGCTTTAACTCAGTTTGAGAAAAGCCATTTATGACAAGCCTACTTTCAACATCATCTTAAATAGGAAAACTGAAAACATTCCCTGTTAAATCAGGAACAAGACAAGGATGGCCACTGTCACCCCACCTATTCAACAGTGAACTCGAAACATTAGCAAGAGCAAGTAGGCAAGAAAAAAAACATAAAAGGTTATGAATAGGAAATAAAGGAGTCATGTTAACATTGTTTGCAGATGACATGATCCTCTACATAGCAGACCCCTAAACTCCACTGAAAGACTCTTAGAATTAACAACCAAATTCATCAATGCAGCAGGAAACAAATTCAACACATGAAAATTGATAGCACTCCTATACACTGATAGTGAACCCATTGAGAAAGAAATTAGGAAAAATACTATTTATAGTAGCATCAAAAAATAAATAAATACTAAGAATTAACCAAACCAAGGAAGAGAAAGACCTCTACAATCAAAACTATAGGAAATCAAAGAGAACACCAGAAAATGGAAAGATAAGGGCCCGGGATATAGCACAGTGGCACAGAGCCTGCCTGGCAGGCACAAAGTCCACAAGGTACCTATATTCCTGGTACCCCCCCAAAAAAGATATGCCCTGTTCCTACATAAGCAGAACCAATGTCGTCAAAATGGCTATATTTTAAAACTGAGATGCAGATTTAATGCAATCCCAATCAAAACACCAACAACATTCTTCATAGAAGTGGTGAAAACTGTCCTAAACTTCTTACAACACCATATGATACTGAGGTCAGCAAAAGCCACCCTGAGTGACAAGAGAAAAGAGGGAGGCACCGCAGTCCCAGACTTGAAGTTATATTGAAAAGCTACAGTTGAAAAAGGAAGCAAGCTGAAACATCAACGTGAGGATCAGTGGGGCAGAATAGAGGATGTGGAAAAAACCAAGTACGTTGACCTGTTTGATTTTTGACAAAAAGACTAGAAACGTACAGACAAGGAAAGATGGTCTCTTAAATAATTGGCATTGGGAAAACTGGCTGTTTGTACGAAAAATATTTTATCTAGGCACATATCTTTCACTGTGAACTAAACTAACAGCTAAATGGATCAAAGATCTAAATGTTGAAAAGATCTAAATCTGGTGGAAAATAATGTAGGCAAAACTCTTAAAGTCATGGCATAGGCAAGGACATTCTGACAGAAACCTGGGCCCACAGGAGATGGTACTGAGAATCAACAAATGAGATCATGCCAACCTAAAAACCTCCTTCTGCACAGCAAAGGAAAAACCACAGAGTAAAAAGACTATGCACAAATGGCAAAATACCTGGGGATACAGCTCAGCGGCACAAGCACCTGCCTGGCAAGCGCAAGACCCTGAGTTTGATTCCTAGTACAAAATAAAATGGCAAAATATTTTTGCCAGTGACTCTTCAAACAGAGGACTCATATCTAGAATACATAAAGAACTCAAGAAAATTAGACCCTCCAAAATAAACAACACAGTGAAAAAAATGGCCATTTGAAATGAATAAGCACTTCTCTGAAGATCAGGAGCAAATGGCCAATAAAAACATGAAGAAATGCTCAACAACGCTGACCTCAGGAAATGAAAATTAAAACAACACTGAAATTCTATCTTATCCCAGAAAGCATGCTAACATCCAAAAGTCAAATAACAAAAATGCTGGCGGAGCTGAGGAGAAAAAGAACCCATCTACACTGTTGGTAGAAATGTAAACCAGTACAACCACTATGGAAATCAGTAGAAAGGTTCCTCAAAAAAAGGTAGAAGTTCCATTTGACCCAGTTATTGCTGTTGTTCCTGAATGAGTTAAAGACTTTATATCATAATAGTACATGCATGTCCATGTTTATAGAGCCAGAATTCATAATTGTGAAAGCAGCCTAAATGCGCATGAATGGATAAATGTCTGAAGAAACTGTGGTAGTTACCCACAGTGGAGAACTATTCTACAGTAAGAAACATAAATAAACTTGAGTCATTTGTAGGCATGTGGATGAACCTTGAGACCACAATGTCAAGTTAAATAAATCAGACAGACAAGTTAAACACCACATGGTTGCTCTGATATGAGAAAAACAAAATGTAAGTAAAGAGCAAAACAAAAACTAGATAACAGGAGGTAAAGAGATAGATCTTATTCAACTTGAAAGAGGATCAAAAGATGTTCTTTGTTATTTTGCCTATTCTCTTTAAAATAAAAAAATTAATAACCAGTATAAAATAAATTATAAGTAAAAGATAGGGGATGGGGAGGAGATAGAAAGGGGATGAAGGAGGGCACATTTTGTACACACACCAACTCCACACAGAGTGTAGACATTGTGCATTGGGTGTATGCACTAATACAAACAGAAATAATTACAGTCAGCCTATGTACCTTGGGTTCACCTCTTCATTTCAACCAACTGCGGTTCAAAAACATTCCAAAGATATTACAATCTCTACTGAATGCATACTGACTTTCTTAGTCATTAATACCTGAACCATGCAGTATGACAGCTAGATGTGTAGCATTACTGTTTTACTGAATATTACAATAGTGTAGAGATTTTAAATTATTCAGGAGAACTACTTATGTTATACGAAAGTACTATACATTTTATATGAGGAAATCGAGTGTCCATGGATTTTAGTAACCAAGACCGAGGGGGTTCTGAAACCAATCATTGCAGAAACCTAGTGGAGGTCATGCAGTGTTGATACCCTGATAGAGATGTGTAGATTTGAGAAATGGGAAGGTTGAACTGCATCACTTCTAAGTTGCATACGTAAATAAGAGCACAATAAGAGAATTTAGTAAATAGGTAAGTGGATAGATTCTACAGATTTAAGTGATGAAAAATCTAGAAAATAAGAGAGAGGTGTCAAGGTTGAGTTTTATGTTTGTGATTTATCCAAACAGATGACATCTGGACTATCTATTGAGCAGGTGTGGAGGATACATGAGCTGATGATATCAGAGTTCAATTTGATCTGTTGAATGTGAAGTGCTTTTAAGATCTCCTATTGTAAGTTTCAAATAGGCATTTTGTTATTGGTATGCAAAGGAGAGATTTGGACAGGATAAATAAATTTGTAATTCCATCTTGTAAATAGCAATTGAAACTATTTGTGAGAAAAAGACAAAGGTAGAGGAGAGGACAGAGTACAACATAGAAGAGACGTGTAATGGAGTTTGAGGACCTATGACATTTAAAAATGCAGGAAGGAAATTGTTTAGCAAAGGAATCAACTGCCCGGAAAACAAGAGTATAGAGTCCTGGCATCCAAAGCATCATTGGAGAGGGAGAATGCCCAGCAGTGCAGAACGCTGCCTTCTGAGTGCTCAACACAATGGAAGCAAAATATACACTGAGTTTGGCAGTGCAGAGATCAATGGAGCAGGGTATGGTTGAGGTAGAATTTTTAGGAAAATAACCATATTGGACAGTAAATTGGAGAGTGAATTCGCTATAAAAACCTATAGACAGGACATGTACACAACACATCCTAGAAATTTTGCTAGTAGAAGGAAAACTAAGAGATAGGTTTGAGTATGTTGTTGCTACACACAAACACACACATCCACACCCTATTGTGTGCAGTGCACTGAAAATAATTTTTGGAAGGAGGTGTGTTAGACATAGCTAATGAATGAATAGTGTACAACCATGAGGCATAAGAAAATAACTGCACATTGGAAAATATCCTCTGTTGCATTGAAGAATCCATTCAAAATGATAAGTTCTATAGTACTGGGTCTTATTCATTCATGTTTTAGTAAACATAGTGTTTCAAATTTTTCAAAAGAATGAAAATTTTTTTATTGTTTATCAAAGCAATTTATTTGCATGTAAATAAAGGTTTTTTAATGTTTCAGGGAAAAGAATCCCATGGGTTTTACCCACATTAAAAAGAAAAGAAAAATCCCAAAGTATTTATAGGATGGCCATAAACACAGAAATCAAATTTCAGATTTATTTTAGACAAGACCCTCTGCACTGCTCCTGATGTACATTTTGAAACTCAAAATTTAGAACTCAGACATTATAACTGAGCATGTTTCCCAACCTAGCCTCTGAGATGATCAAACACTTCCTGCTCCTAAGAAAACTAACACACGGATGGAAGTACATGGGCAGGAGGCAGGGATGGAAATGAAGAACTGCTCAAGGGTGGTGAGTAACATTTTGCGTATAGACATCTGCTTTAAGTGACTCACTGCGGATACTGTGTGACTCACAGCCTCCCTGGAAGGGTTTCTTGTGAAAACTCATGATATTGCTGCACTATATTTTTAGATATAGCCTGAGGAAGACGGTGGTGACCACAAGCACCTTTCTTCTCTTGCCATCAGGATCTTCAGACTGAGCCTTCAAGGGAAGAGTAGGGACTGCGGGTGCCCTGTGTCTTAGGAGCTGGAGCCAAACTGGCTCCCCTTTTAGGGGTGGGGAAAGGCTTGTCCTCTTGTGATGGCCCGGCCTGCACCACCATCGGGATGAAGGCTCAGGGGAACCCAAAGAGTCAGAACAGCTGAATAAGATGCGTTCTGTCTCAGAAAGAATTTTTCTATCATTATGGAAACTTTCTAAAGTTCTCCAGCCAGGGATTTAGCTCAGTGGCATAAGTACCTGCCTGGCAAGTGCAAGGTCCTGAGTCCAATTCCTGGTACCAAAAAAACAAAAAACAAAAAAAAAAAAACCCAAAAACCCAAAAATCTAAAGTTTTCCAGTTCATTTTTATATACACAGTGAACATCTTTGTAAGCTTTCAATTAAGTAACAATTAAATGATATGACGGCATTTAGAAGAGCAAGAGTATGACTCTCCAGTTATTACATTCCCATGGAGACACTTATTGAATGAGTATCTATGCATAAAAGTTCCTTCTCTTGAACAAAAACTAAAGTTGATGACAGATCACAAACTTCTCAGGTTATAGCACAATGATGAGTAAGACACATTTAAAAGGATAAGAATAGTTTTGCACTGCCCACGGCACCCCCAACTCTAATGAGAAAGCTGGGGAATAATGTAGAAGGCAACACCATATGCTAGGAGTAAGTGAAGAAAACAAGCACAGAATATTACCTAGAAACCTAATATTGGGCTGGGGATAGAGCTCAGCGGCATAGCACCCACCTGGCAAGCATGAGGTTATGAGATCAATTCCTGGTACAACTAAAAAACAGCAACAACAACAAAATCCCTAATATTACGACAACCTCAGTGAACCCTAGCACAATGAATCTCCTAATTGTAAGTAGGTGCTCACAGACTCAGTCTGTAGGGATTCCACTGTGCAAGACAGGAGCCCATCAGCACAGTGAGACAGACTACAGTTACAACCCCCTCACCTTTGTCCAAATACACCAGCTCTGAACTAAGAATGACCAACAGAGAAAGGTAAAAATCAGCTTGTACTGAATTACATTCCAAGCCAGCATGGCATTATCCTAGGAAACTAAGTGATGCTAGTGTGCTGTAGTATCTCGTTAAATGGTCTGAGACTTAAGAAAACTCCAGCACCCTGCTGATTTTATCACAGTAGCTTTGTAGTATAATTTCAAGTCAGGGATTGTGATGTCTCCTGCCTTGGTTTTGTTGTCCAGGATTTCTTTTGGTATTCTAGGTCTCTTCTGGTTCTAGATGAATTTTAGGCATGTTTTCACTAGATCTGTGAGGTATACTAATGGTATTTTGGTTGGGATTGCATTGAATCAGTACAACAATTTTGGCAGTATGGCCATTTTCACTACGTTGGTTCTTCCTATCCATGAGCAAGGAATATCTTTCTATTTTCTGAAATCCTCTTGGATCTCTTTTTTCAGAGTACTGTAATTTTCTCTGTATAGATATTTTACTTTCTTTGTTAGATTGATTCCTAAGTATTTCATTTTTTCAGATGCTATGATGAAAGTGTGGTTTCTCTAATTTCTCTCTCAGTCTGTTTGTTATATGTGTACAGGAATGCTATTGATTTTTGACTGCTGACTTTGTATCCAGCTATCCTACTGAATTTGATTATTAAATCTACAAGCGTTTTGGTGGAGATTTGGGGGTCTTCTATGTAGAGTGCCATGTCTTCATTTTATTTCTTCAATCCCTCACAAAGCTAGGAGTAGAGGTCCCACTTAACCCAGCTATTCCCCTTCTGGGTATTTTCCCAGAAGAATTAAAAGCATCATACCTCAGCAGTGTATGTGCACCCATACATAGCAGCACAATTTGTCATAGCTAAATCTTGGAAACAACCCAAATGCCCATCAGCTGAGGAAAGGATAAAAAAGATGCAGTATTTTTACACAATGGAGTATTACTGAGCTACAAAAAAAGATAAACTTAAGGCTTTTATAGGTAAGTTAATGCAAAAGGAGACCATACTCGTAAGTGAAATAAATAAGGCCCATATGTGTAGACATCATGTTTTCTCCTTAGTGTAAGAACATGAAAGAGTAAGTGGACCCAAAAATATACAGTAGATATTGGGAAAGGGAAGGAAACTGCTCAAGAGGAAACAACTTGGATAAGGAAAAGTATAAAAGGAGAGAAAGAAGGAAGGGAATATATATATATAAAGATAGCTAGGTTAACTGTACTGCTGATGTCTAATGGTTTATTGAAAGGAACAGTTAATGCTTTATTTATTTTTTGACCAATTTTGCATGCTTATATCTTGTAATCTAAACAAGTGATTTGAAGACAATATGGAACCATTGTTCCATATTGTTCCAATATTCAAACATTATTGAATTCCTATCATCTTGTTTAATGAAACTCTGTATTGTTTATAATTTTTTTAATTCTCTTTAAGGGTTTGATTAATCTTATATTCTTACATCTGGTAATATTTCCAACTTCAGTGAAGATAAAAATATGTAGTATAACAACCATTGTTAATCTTTATCATTTTGTTCTGAAACCATGTATCATTCTTATTGTTTTTGCTTTGTTTTGTTTTTGTCTGTGTTGTTGACATTTTGCTATTGTTCTTTTTTAAAATTCCCTTTAAAATAAAAAGAAGAGAATTCCAGCACTGAAATGACTTCAGCAGTCACAAGTTTACAGGCTCAAACTGAAGACCAGCCTACAACTTTTAGACAGGTTTATTGTTCAAGGATGTCCCTGATAAAACAAGATTGCAAAGCCTGGAATAAACACCTACTTTTTCAGTGCGCAGACATTGATGCATAACCATACAGATCAACAACAACTGAAGAAAAAGGACGCCACCAAATGATCATGCAAAGAACCAGTGACAGACCAAAAGAGATGGAATAGTGTGGAAATTGATTCAAAGTAGCTATTTTAAGAAACCTCAGACCCTAAGAAATACTCAGAAAAAAATTGAACACTTCAATGTTTAACAGAAAATTTAACAGAGTTTGAAATAAAAAATGGAAAATTTTGGAGTTGAAAAATAAAGTGAACAAAATGAAAAACAAAGTGGAGTGCATCACCAGGAGACCTAATCAAGCAGAAGTATCAATGCTTTAGAATACAAATATTTGAAGGTACACTCAGAAGACAAAAACATGAAAAGGAATGAAGAAAGTTTGTGGATTGATGGAACAACATCTGAAGTGCAAACTTATTTATTAGTATTAGACAAGTGAGAAAAGAATATAATAGAAGGGTAGAAATCTTAAGGAAGGGAAGGAGCATAGAAAGAACCAAGAAATGTTGTATCACATACCAACTCCCCATGATGGATATAATTGTGGTGTAATTCAGATACTAATAAAAATTATAATTGTTAAGCAATCTGAAGATAGCAAAAGTTTTCCAAATCTAGAAAATGACATGAGTGTTCAGGTGGATGAAGATCAAATTTCTTTAATAAGATTCAATAGAATTAAGACAACCCACAACATATAATCAAACTGTCAAATACGAAAGACCAAGAAAGGTCATGAGGTCATGAAAGAAAAAGAACTGCATCACATAAATGGTAATCTGAATATTCCTAGCAGCAAACATTTCAGCAGAAACTTTATAGTGCAGGACAGAATAAGATAATATAATCAATGTGATGAAGAAAATTATTGTGAACCATGAGTAATATATCCTACAAAACTACTTTTGAAATGAAAGAGAAATGAAGATTTTTCCATACAAGCTCCTAATAAAAAAGTTGAGGGAGATTATCATTACTACAATTATCTTGCAAAATATATTTAAACTGAAAGAAGAAAGATATTAATAAATTACATAAAATATTTTAAAGTTTAAACTCACTTATAATTCAAATACAGAGAGCTGGATGCAGTGGTGCACACCCATAATCCATGTGCTTTGGGAGATGAGGCAAAAAGATCACAAAGTCAAGTAACACTTGAACAACTTAGCAGGACTCTGTCTCAAATCACACACACACACAAACATGGGGAGCTAGGCATCCAGCTCAGTGCTAGAGTACCCTTGAATTTGATTCTTAGTCTATGGTAAAAAGTAAATATCCAAAAGGTGATTAGAATTAGACAAAGTCTGCAATGAAAGCTCCATGACTAAATGCTAATTTTACAAGGTCCACTGTTTTGGATTTTAATGATAGCAAAGTGTTTTAATTGTTGTGCTTTTCCAAAGCACTTTTATTTTCTCTTCGGATGTTTTATACAAACACTGAAGAGGAGGTCTGGGGATTTAGCTCAGCGGCACAGTGCCTGCCTGGCGAGTGCAAGGTCGTTAGTTTGATTCCTCGTACTGGAATAAAGAAAAAACCAAAACCAAAACAAATAGAAAATAAAAAAGACAACACTGAACAGGGATATATAATAAGTACTGTTGAAATATGATCTGCTTTGGGAGCCTTGTGTAGGTTTTAAAATTTAGCATACATATGCATGCACACATGCTCAGATACATGCACAGTTGAATCTTGGACAACATAAACTTGTTTTGCACAGATTATATGGGCGTATTTTCCTTACTTTGAAGTAACTCGGAAAACTTTGCAAATGAAGTGAAAATATCAAAATAAAGAAAATGTTATTACATGAATGCATAAAATAAGCATAAATAACAGTTCATTTTGTCATTTTATTTTTATTAGTACATATTTGCAGTACATGATTATATTCTTTGCAGTAATTTGGTACATGTACATAAAATATGCACAAACCTGTTATTAAAACTTTAAAAATGTAAAAATTTGTGCACCTTTACAATTACAGATGGCGTTTGGTACCATTAACAGTCAAGAAAATTCTAAATGCATGAAAAGATGTGCCATTAAACTCTAAGTACAGAAATTTCCTGTGGTGGAGAACTTCCTTTCCATAAATTCCATAACCACTTCCTGCTGCTACTGCAACGAGTTTTATCTGGTGAGTGTTCACTTAGAACTCCACGGCCCTAATCACTGCACACGAGCAGATCCTCTCTCCAGCAAGGTGTCACTGTGAATAGTGATCTCTCCCAGTTCTATGTTTCATCACACATAATACATATATAATGTGCAAGGTATGTGGTACTTGACAGTTCACGCTATCAGTAAGTTCTCTGAGTGACAGCAAGCTTTTGGTAATCAAATATTTGAGGACTCAAAAGTAGCACGTGGATTTTCTATTGTGTGTTGAAGGAGTCAGTTCCCTTAGCCCTGTATTGTTCAAAGGTCAACATGCACATACATATGTACACACACACACACACACACACCACATATTATGCATATCTAAAAGGTTAAGGAGGGCCTTGAGAGAAAAGAAATAAAGAAAAGAAGAAGAGAAAAACACGTACAGAAATATAAGTAGTGGAGGAAGTGGGAGAGCTTGGATAAAAACAGAATAAGCACAGAATACAACAATATATCTTATTAAAAGATTAAGAAATGTATATGACTATATTCTGAGCTATAGACAAATGTTATTAGGCAGAAAATGACAATTCACTGAAATGCTTTTGGATTAATGAGTATTTATGTAATTTTCACACCATATTAATTTGACAAATTTAACACCTTACTGAGATAATAAACTTTATGTTCTCAGATTTATTGTAGGTTTTAATTAAATTAAATTAAATATTAAATTCAAAATCTCAATTTCTTTAAAAAGGTCAAATCAGGTAGAATTAATGTTGACTAAAGCAAAGAAGAACTTTAGTTCCTTTGTTCTTTTATCTTCTGTTTTCTTTATATCCATTATTTTCCCTTCTTTCCATTTCAATGGTTGTTCTACATTTAAAAAGTCAAGCTAGTTATCATACTACAACCTGTTTACCACAGGCTTACCCAAGGACCCACAGTTAAAGGTTATTTATTCATAGATAATTACTTATGAAATTCCTAGATGAGCCATAAAATATGTGCCATTGGTGCGCTGGATAAAGGAACTGAACTGCGGTCGGAGGAGCTATTGAACACTCCTGGAGTCCATTTCTGTACTCGCTTCTCACTGCATGGCTTCATAAAATTTAATTCAAGTTTGAATAGAAAAAGTTCCCACGTCAGAGTGTATTGATTGTGAATGACTGCAGTTCTCTCAGCAAAAGCAAGTCCCTTGCCTGTAGAGTCTCTTTCTTATTTTTTTTAAATGTTTGATTCTGTTTTCTTAATTTTTTTCAGGAGCCTGGGAGATTGAGCTAAAGAATAGCTCTGCTGGGAGTGAACTCAAGGCTCCGCATTCCTTTCTTACTGACTGATATTTCTCCACAAAAGCCTTAACCCACAACGCCACAGTGGGGTTGAATAAAATTTTGTTGTTGTTCCATCTCTTTGGCCTGTGTTTGTGTTTACTAAGGGTGGATATTACATCATTATAAGCAAAGCAATACTGTAGTGTGTAGCTCTGGGGGTAATTTTATTCTGTTTGATTTCATGAAAAAGATGTAGTATGGGCTACATGCCTGACTCTAAGCAAATGTTTCAGCATCTGAATAAATATATGTTAAAGCAAATGGTGTAGTATATGGATTAATAACACATAAAGTAGCTCAAATTTGTACAAACTCTTATTCCACAGATAAGGAACAAAAGCTGGGGCAAAGGGACATAGACTCAGGGTTTGCCTCTGCTAAGGGGAGAGTCAGAAAAATAGACATGCTCACATGCTTCACAAAATAAAATATTCACAGAAACTCCATCTCTGTATTAAATATTTTAATTTTTCTTACTTTGTAATCATAACATATATTTATGACAAAAAGTCATAAACAACATATAAGCTAAAAACCCTTTAAAACTCTGATCATTGAGAATTATGATTTTTAAATTTTTTTTCTTACAATCATGTTTATGTGGGGGTTTGCTTTATCACAAAGACTTCTGTTGTGATTTATAGTTTAAATGTCCCCAAAAGGCGTAGGTGGTGAAACAGTGGAGCCCAGGAGGCCGCTCTATTCCACCCATTTAATTGTAAACGCATCTTACACCATTACCCCTGCAATGTCTTAAGAGGTAGGCAATAAAATAAAAACCCAGGCGATCTCTCATCCAGCAGGTGAGAACAGAAGCAGATTAGATCTCCTTACCTGACCTGCGGCCACCTGCACCCCCTCCAAACTCACTGAGAGTTACTAAATATGTACTATGGGTCGTGCATGTCATTAAGGTCAGAGAGAATTCTGGGAAAAACATGCGTGCTGAGAGACCCTCGGATGACTCAGCATCCTGACACTCACTCCTGTCAATCACACCTAGAGATGCAGGGAAGCACCCAGGCTGAGATGCACATCACTTAACTCTGAAAGCCTGATTTGTTGGGGTGGTTCTGCTCCTGGGTGTTACAACCATGTGCTGTACTCTTGCTTTCTGCCACCCTGGTGCCAGTTTTCTGTCTGAGTCCTATCTTTCGTTGGCAAAGACTTGCCTGAGTACAACTCCCCATCATCGTCAATAAATGCAGTGCCCTGGGACTTGGCAGTTTGCTGCTCATCATACAGAAACCTGGACCGCATCTGCCACTACATGGTAACACCGAGCCTTGGTTCCCAGCTGGCAGTGCTACTGGAAGGTGATGCATAGTTCAGGATCTGGGGACTAGTTGGAGGATGTAGGTAACGGTCAGCATGACTTAGGAGGTCTTATTTTACCATATTTGTCCTCAGAACATGATTCATCCCCCGCCCCATCCCTCTCTCAGTTCCTGCACTACACGCTCCCCATCTTGATGTCCTGCCTCACACAGGGCAGAAACAACAGAATCATGTGACATGGATTGAGGCCTCTGAGATCAGAAACCCAGATTGCTCCTCCTTTCAGTTGCTTTTCTCAGATATTTTGTCACAGCAATGGAAAGCTGAATAGCACAGTTTTGAACCCATGTGTATACTTTGGGAGGATTAATTTTATTAAAATTGTCATGATATCATACTATTCTTTATAGATCTAGAAAAATAAATTCTCACATGGAAGCACAAAAGACCTCAAATAGTTAAAGCAATCTTGAGCAATAAGAGCAACGCCGAAGGCATCACATACTTGTTTCACAGTGTTCTACAGAGCCACTGTGACACAAACAGCTTGGCCCTGGTATAAAAGCATGCAATCAACCAAACTAATGAAACAGAATAGAAGGCCCA
Organism: Chinchilla lanigera; assembly: GCF_000276665.1. NCBI lineage: Eukaryota > Metazoa > Chordata > Mammalia > Rodentia > Chinchillidae > Chinchilla > Chinchilla lanigera. The sequence goes on along the minus strand of NW_004955554.1, from coordinate 745,195 downwards.
CAAAGAAGTCCATGAATCTACTTCCAGAATATGCTAGACAGAGGAATAGAAAACATACCTTGGAGAAGAGGCAGCCTCTTCAAAATAATGTGCTATGAAAAGGTTGAAATTAAAATCCTTATATCTCACCCTTTCCAAAAATGAAGTCAAAATGATTTAAAGACTTCAGTGGAAGACCTGAAACTTTGAAATTATCAGAGAAAAACAGGAGAAATCCTTCAAGACTTTGACACAAGGAACAATTTCCTGAAAAGATGTCCAATAGCTCAGAAAAGAAAAGCAAGACTTGATGAATGGGATTGCATCAAACTGAAAAGCTTCTGAAGAGCAAAGAAAACAGTCAAAAGAGTGAAGATACAACCCATAGAAAGGGAAAAAGTCCTTGGCAGCTACTCCCTGAGGGAGAATTAAAATCTAGAATGTATAAAAAGCTCAAAAAGCTCAACTTGAAAGAACAATTGATCCAATCAAAATGGGGAAATGATCTAAGGACACACCTCAAAAAATATAAATAACCAATAAATATATGCAAAATATTCCATATCATTACCCATTTGGGAAAAGCAAATCAAGACCACACTGCGATTCTCTCTCACTCTAGTGAGGAAGACTGTTAACAAAAGCAGACAATAACAAATGCTGGTGAGAATGTAGAGGTAAAAGAACTCTTCTGCATTGCTCCTGGAAATGTAATTCACTAAAGCACAGTGGAACACGGTATAGAAACTCCTTAAAACACTGACAGTAAAACTTCCATATGATCCAGTTAAATACTTGTGGGCATATATCTGATGGAAATGAAGATAATGCACAGAAATATCTTCATGCCCCCGTTTATTTCAGCACCACTCATAATGGACAAGATACGGAGTTAGAGAGGGTATTTGCCTACAGAGGGATGGGTACAGAAAATACAGAATAAATGCAATGCAGTAGTATTTCCCAGCCATAAATAAGAGTAAAATCATGTCATTTGCATGAAAATGATCTAATAGGAGGATATCTTTTAAACCAAAATAGCCAATCAGAAAGAGACAAGTATCCCATGTTTCTTCTCATGTGTGGAAAAAAACTTTGAAAGTAGATTATGATAATACAGTGACAATATATAGTAATGTAATACAAAACATATTATAAAAGTATAAGGTTAATAATTATAAGAAAAAGAGAACATAAAAATACATGATAATATCAGATAATATAAGAAAATAAGATCTTATTCTAGACACTGATTTGCAGATATTTTACACTGTGAATAAGTTGATATTGATATTTGTAGTTCATTTACCTTCATTGCATAATACTATACTTTAGCATTATCAAACTGAGTAAGTCCTATATTGTTAAACATTTAAATGGTTTCAACTTTGTAACTATTATATAAACACATCTGCCCAAAATATTATAACTAATTTTTTCAAAAAATCTTATTCTGTTCAACTAATTTTCTTCAAGTGGGATTTCAAGGGAAATGATTATATACTTTTTATGGGACTTTTGGTATATGTTCCAAGTTTCCTAATTATAATTACAGTATTTATTTTGCAGAGGAAGTACAAGGTTAGGGAGTCATGGCTGCGTCCATGAGCATTTCTTCCCCAGTGCCACAACCTTTGGGAGGGCTGAAGTATCCATAAACATGCTAAGATAAACTCTCTTAGACATACTTACCTTCCCACTTTTCTCAGCTAAATCCTCGCATGTCAAATACATTTTAGCAAGCTAAGCTGCTATGGGAACATCTCAGACTTGCAGCCACTTCTTTGGTGCCAAACTATAAAAGCCAAAATAATCTGGAGCATTTCAGGTCTTCCCAGAAGAACGCTGAGAAGGCAGAAGTTTACAGAACATACAATGTCTAAGGCAAATATGTCTGACTCTGGGTTAAAGGCAGTGTTAAAGGGATGTGGACAGCAATGTGCAGAGCGACTTCCCTCCAAAGTGCTCCAGCCTTCCTCCATTCCTCCAGGATGAAACGGCAGGTCCACTTCTCACAGGGTTTCAGTACACACCGGCCACCCTCTTCCACGTCACTCCAGTGTTGGAATAACAGTGTCCCACCAGTGGTTACAAGGCTCTTCCAGTAGCCTCTAAAACTGTTTACTCTTAGCAGTATTTAAGAGAAAGCTTTCCCCCAAAACTTTCACTAACATTTAGCAACAGTATATTCACTCTGATCATTATCACATGGTCAAAATCTGTCAATTAAGAGCTCTTTCACATGTCTTCTTCTTTAATAATTTACCCTGCTTTGTCACATAATGAAAGCAGTTTTTGGACATAGGACAACCATGAGCATAGGCTTTAGACTCTGATAATTGTTCCTTTTCTGCTCAGAGGGGAATTTGCAGACTCAAGCACTCTGCAGTAGAACGACTTACTGAGCAAAAGCTCCTCGGAGCAAGTGAGAGACCCCTGAAACTGTTGCAAGGATCTGACTGCCAACTGCAGACCGTGCAGCTCTGCTTCACCAAATCCTCAGCACTCCCTCGTGTGTGCGCTGTGTGAAATGCCAGTATTTTCCAGTAGGATTGCTTTCAGTTTCTCAAGCAATTCCTGAGCCAGGATTATGCTTGATCATTTGCTTTTAGATATGGTTCCTTAATTAGGAAAACACAATTGAGATAGAATTAGATTTACAGAAGATAATTTTTCTCTATATGAATATAAATTAAATTAACTTCAAATTTAAATTTTCTGGTACAAGTTACATAAGATTTTTCATCCCCTTTTGCACATTCCCTACTCTCCTACTTCCTTGTTTAAATTAACTAAAATGGTGCAAAACACACCTTTAAAGTTAGGTGCTCAGTATCCATTCTAGCTATGTGTGACTGACAACTGAATTCACAGTAATGGTTCTCAATTTATGGTACAAAAAAATTCACCTCAATAATCTCAACAAAATGCAAAAACCCTAGTTTTTTTTCATAACTACTGGTTCACTAAGTCTAGATGTCTTGGTTACTTTTCTCTCGTTGCTAGGACAAAATACTTTATGCCCAAAATTAAGGAAGGAAAGGTTTATTTTGCTTACAGTTTGTGGAAGTTTCAGTCCATACTTGGCAGGTTACAAGGCAGAGTGGCACATGGCAGAGGGCTACAGCTCATGGCAGCAGAGCACATCAAAGCAACAAGAACACACCAGGGTGGAATTGGTAGAAGCAGCCTCTTCCTCTCCCTTACACATGCAAACTATCCACCCCGGGGCGGGTGTAGCTCTCATACCCATAATCAATCAAACTCTAAAAGTCTGCCCCATGACCACATGAGGCTTTGGGGGGACACCCAGACACAAACCATAACACTAGGATTAGCCTAGTAATCTAAATTTAAAAAGCTCTAAGGTATAGCTGATGAAGTTTGGTCTTCATTAACAGAAAAGGTGACATGAAACTATTAATATTACCTTCATATTTTATGGTAGTATTGAAAATAAACATGAACAGTAAATGAGGATGTGTTGATCTCTGCATCCTTCACACTTATTTAACAAATAATGACACAAGCAAATCATGTAGGTTATTATCTTAGTTTTCTTGAAATTATCTCCCTCTCAAAATAAAACATCACAGCTCTACTAATCAGCTTTCCAGTTTGGTTTTCTGTTCACAGAATCTAATGCATTGACTGAACAAACAGACTGCTTAGCCTGTAACCCTCTTTGCCTGTGGGTGCTGTGGCTCTCTGGGTAAGTACGTGGGAGTGTGCACACACCTACCCTGTTCGGTCTGCTGTGACAAAGTTCCTGAATGAGTAGCTTACACAAAACAGAAATTTACCATCCCCCTCCCTTCCCCTGAATCCTGCATCCTTCTCCAGGGACGAAACTGTGTTTCTATTGTTTTCCTTCCATTCTGTATTTTCTTATCCCTACTCCTTTCCTTCCCTTCCCTTCTTCCTCTCTCCTCCCTTCTTCCTCTCCCCATTTAAATATTTTTCCCTACATCCCAATGTCTGTCCTCCATTCTGGTCCTTATGTACCCTTTGGTTTTCTCACACAAGAGAAACAATGTGACATTTAAACATGTGTGTCTGATTTATTCCATTAAAATTATGTTCTCAAGGTGCACTCATTTACCTAAAAAGTCTCACATTTTTCTTTATGGCAGAGTAGTACTCCATTGTATATAAAAACCACATTTTCAGAATTAGAACATTATATACAGGTACAAATTCAGTTTGATGAATGTGATCATCATGTAGGTCAAATTGTACAAAGAAAATTAATTCAAAAAGCAGAGATTTATTTCTCACAGTTGCAAAGGTTGGGAATCCATGCCAGGGTGTCCGCAGACTCAGCGTCAGGTGGTGTCCCAGTTCTGTTTTGTATGTGGCAACTTTTCACTGGGTTTTCACACATGACAGGAGCACAGCCACTTTCTGAGCTCCTTGTACCCCATCAACACCCCAACTCCTCCATCTTAACACCATCGCTTTGGCTTTTAGGTATCTACATACACATCTGAGGAAAACATACACATTCAGACATAGCACACCTCGTGGAACAAAAACCAAACAAGAATGTTCGGTAAACTTATTCTCATAAACATGCTACAAAACAGTTATTTATTTTTTTTGTTGTTGTTTGTTTGTTTGTTTTCCAGTACCAAGAATCGAACTCACGACCTTGCACTTGCCAGACAGGCGCTGTGCCACTGAGCTAAATCCCCAGCTCCCAAAACAATTATTTATAAGTAACCTTTCATCTACTATCTCAGTTCAAAAGAATAAAGCAAATAAAAGGACAGATGAAGGTCTTCTTTCTAGCTTTACTCTGTGCATTCAGAAGTAGAGTGGGGAAAAGTACAGCACTGAGGATGAAACTTCCGGAGAGTCGCCAGAACATGCAGTACAGTATCGCTCTCCTGTCTGCGGACCTCTGCGTCACACGTCCGCTTCTAGGTGAGGACCCTTCGCTCCGAGTTGGAGCCGTGCAGGAAGCTGCTTCCCTCCAGCTTCTCTCTGAGCTGCGCGGTGGCCCCTGTCTCTCTGACCTTACTTCTCCTTTCTACTTCTTCATATTTTCCTTCTAACTGAAAATGGAGAACATTCATAAGACAGAATTAATAGATGCCACAATAACAGTCAACTAAACAGCAGTGCCAGGCGTTCTGATTAAGAACATCATTCGTTCAAGGACAAGGCTTCCCTGGGCACTGCAAATCTTCTGCCCCTGTCCACCCTCGCCAGCCGGCTCCGGACTTCCCCGGCTGCCTCTGCCGCCTGTCCCGCTTCTGCTCTGCAGGCACCTGCTCTGTGTTCTCCACAGTTCATCTCACTCCAGAGACAAGCAGTGCAAGGACACCACTGCAGTCTCGTCACATCTGCTACAAAATGATATAAAAATCCCGAAACACACTTGAAAATGTCTTTAAAATAAAGCTGCAAGAAAATGTGGAGCAATTCCATGAATTCACATGTCAATGAGTAAACAGAAATACATTACATGAAATCTACACTTAATCACTCCTTCACACTAGCTAGAGAAGACGAAGTGTTGACAAGGAAAATGAATTCATTTGGCAGACACTGGAAGAGACATTCCTTACATAAGTGTTCTTCAACCCACAGGCAATTTCTCTTTCCAGGTTGAAGGGAATAGTCATTATTTTGCAATAATTCAAATTACTTTGACAATACTTGCATTATCTCTAATATTTACTGTGACTATTACCTCCAATTCAATGTTCTGACAGAGCAGGAGGAAGAAACGATATGATCAAATGTGTACTGAGCCACTCACTTAATCCGGGCTGGAAGGATAATTTGTCCAGTTATATCTGCTCTTTTTAAGTTTAGCAATGTCCTGTGAGATTCCATTTAAGATAAATTATTCTGTTAGTTCCTTTTGAAAAATTTTCTCTAACCAAAAATTTCATGCAGCCTTTATTCATACTTGTGGTAATTACTTCTCTTTAACTAGAAAATTAAATAATGCTTAAATATAAATTATAAAAATTATTGCAGGGTATGGTTTGACCTACAGTTATATTTAAACTTAACTGACATTAACCAGAAATGTGCTATGATATGAAACACCAGCTCTTCTTATCTGTCATCAAAGAAAGTTAGTGAGTTGTCTCTTCCCACTTCTTTAAAATGCTAAAGTTATTTTAACACTGACTTCTATGTCTTCTTTGATTTTCTATTAAATTCTAAATATCAAAGTCTCAGAAGCAGCAGTTTCCTATCACTGGCAAAGACTGGTAGAAGCCATGAATTTTCATTACATACTGCTTCTGTTTTCTCAGTCTCTGTGTTACCACTGCACTCCTAACTTCCTGCGTCAATAATACAATATTATTCTTGTTTTTGAAATATTTACAATGTCAAAAGAGCAAAAGTTAACAGTCTCAGCAGTTGGCAGTTGAGAATTAATGTGATAGGAATAATTTAAATGAGAAAAAAATCTGGACCTAATATAATATTAAAAGTTACTTTGAAAGGTGTTTAGGAATTTCAAGAAACACAATTTCTGGATTCCATAATAGACAAGTCATAACCGTAACACTGAAATAAAAACAAGTGCTTGGTGATAATGCTCTGCAACCACATGATAGCTAATAGTCGGGAGCAGCAGCCAGCTGGACTTGGGTTCTGACAACAGAGCGGTAGGCAACAGTTCTCCAACCAAATGGAGCTGTGCGCCGGGCCAGGAGCAGCAGGGGAGAGCCAGGGACAGGCTCTTCAAGTGGGGTCTGCTCAGGATAAAGTTTAACACAGGAACGTGTTCCCAGGTCTACGGCTACTAGAGCAGCACAGTTTCTAACCGATGGTGGTAAAAAGCATAAGCACACAGAGCTGAGAGAGGGTCCTCTAAAACCCCCAGTATCTGACCTGACCCGACAGTGTGTAACCCTGCCATGCACACATGAAATCTCAAAGGAAGCAGTTTTCATAACTGCAGAACTGCCAGACAGACAGCATAAGCACAGACATAAAGATGGAAAATCAAGAAGATTAAAATTAACAGCGTGTGAGGAAAATTAATATTACAGAAAAATAACTGTTCGGCTGAACAGTTAGGAGACTGTCACTAAGGATATGTAAATGAAATCACATTCAACAGAGATGTTTAAAAACATAAAATGTAGACTCCTAAAACATAAAAGAAGCAAATAGCAGACTAGAAATAGACATAGAATATTCTAGAATGTCTAAAATGATAACAAAGAAAAATAAATTATTTATAGACTAGTACTGGAGAATTCATTCAGCATGAAAAGAAATATACAAAGAAACTTTAAGCTATTGAAATTTGATAAAGAGTCTCCAGATAGGATACACAGAACCTTCAGGAGAAAGACTTCAAAATAAAAATTATGTAAACTGAAAAAGTCTTAAAAAATATAACAAAATTATAGTGAATCTACAAAACATCAAGAACAAATAAAATTTCAAAACTCAGTGTAACAATGACTTCAGAAACACTAGCTACAAGAGGTAGTTTTAAGCAGTGATAACTCCATACATATTTTTAAGATACTTATTTATTTGCCAGATACACAATTGCAGAAAATTTTAAAAGGAATCTTTAGACTTTAGTGTAATGAAATGAAAATATTCTTCCTAAAATTGTTCAGATTAGAAGACTTCATAAATTACTAACACAATCTTAGGTCAAAATAAGTTAAATTTGTGTATACATGAATTTTATGTTGCATTTTATTTTGACTGGCCCACAAGCTGCTCAGAGAATCAGTTAAACACTTTCCCGGCATTGCTGTGAGTGTTTTAGGTGAAAGGACCCACTGACTGACGTGTAGGATGGAGGACGCAGACTGCCCTTCCCAGGGTAGTAGGCCTTGTCCAGCAAACTGAATTCTCCAGTGTAACATTAAAAAAGCAAAACCGGCATAATTTTCCCTCTCTGCCTGACTAAGTGGAGATATTGCTCTTGCCCTGCCTTTGCTTTAAATTGGACTAAAATCTACAGCTGGTTCTCTGAGTTTGCAGGCCTTTGGCTTGGGTTCCAGCTGCAGCCTGAGGAGACCTGGGGTCTCAGCAGCCTCGACTGTGCGGCCATTCCCGGGGTCCGCTGTGCATCCCTCTCGCTCATGCGCTCTTGCCTGTGGGTTCCATTTCTCTGGAGAACCCGGACTAATGCAGATTTTAGCCCTGAGAGTGGTTCTAGAGAAGAGGAATTGTACCAACGCGCTTTCTACATGGTTTGGGAGACTTCCAGGAATGGCTGTCTAATCTGATTGGCTTGTAATACGACTCTTTCTGAGAGGAAGAGAGCGCTGATTGCCCATGGTCTGTGAGACAGCAGAGATTCACGAAAACGCCTCCAGGACCAACTCTTAACTGACCACGAATAAGCAACCAGAAGTTACAGAACTGCATGTTTGAAAACTAACAAATATAACGAAGATAGCTGGTGGTTTCCAATGTTGCTAGAGAAAGTGGTGAAGAAAAAAATGTTCCTGGGGACTCAAACTTCCGGTTCCTCTGCTGCATAGGTGAACTGGGAGCTCCTGTGCATCTCCTGAGGAGGATCCTGACTTCCTGCAGCCACACAGTTGACCCGGCTGGGACTAAATGCAGAAGCTCCTCTGCCAACCAGCTGAATCACAGCGCAGTTTGAACTCAGCCTCACGAGAAATGTCCTGTTGAAGGGGAAGCACTGACTGGGAAAGAGGGATCAGAATGCAGATGTGGGAGGAAACTGGGGAAGCTGAGGACACTGAGCCCCTCAACTGTGACGTGGGTCTCCTTGGCTTGTCTGTCTGTGTGGGTAGAAGCAGCCTGCTGCCTCCAGCGGTATGGGCCCCTCCACTGTGCTCCGAAGGGAGTCCCTCATTGTGCAGGAGGAGGTCCGGGTTTCCTCTGAGGCACTTACCTGGGAAGACAGGGTGCTGCTCCTCAGGAGCCCTTTCTTCCAGACCTGCGACCAGGGCAGCCCCTGCAGTATTATCCAGGAGGCCTTCAGTGCGCTCCAGAACTACTGGTTTTCTCACGTCGGCAGACGTGGTCGCAGGGAGCACGGGGTACTGGAGCACTGAGCATGTGGAACGGTGGTGGAAGGAACGCAAAGTTGGGTCACCGAATGCATCACTGCGGGGCTCCCTAAGGAAAGACTCTGCATTCGGTGTTGCAGCCCAGAGAAGGCAGAACTTCTCAGCAGTAGGGCTAGTGGTCATTTGAAATATGAGCCAAAAGCCAACGCAAAGTAGGTGAATTAGAAATGCCGTGGAAAGGCCCTGGAGGTGTACAGAGTTTGGAAATTGCGGGGGAATTTGCCCTTTAAGACGTGCTAGCCCATATGGCGAGGGTCCAGCAAACACAGGAGTGAATTTGGGAGTAAAGAGCTCCTATTTCCTATATTTCCTATCCCTCTTTCTTTCCTTGTCCACCGCATTGTGGTGCAGTCAGAAGGTCCCGGTGATGCCCACAGCTTGGCCATGGGATTCCCAGCCTCCAGACCTGTCAGCCGATAATGGTGTCTTCATTTTAAGTTATACAGTCTTACAGAAGCACAAAACAGATGAAAGAACCTAATCAAAGAATTCATTGAACCCTTCAAATGAAATTTGAGACAATGTATAAACCCAGAATGCCTTAAATGAAGGGGAGACCAGAGAAAAGATACCAGAACACTCCAAAAATATATTCTGTTCATTTTCTTCCAGTACTCCCCAGTGGGACCTATGGCTTCTTCCCAGGATGACTGCACTGTTCAAAAGGGAATATGTTTACACTTCAGGGACTCCTGCAAACTGGCTCTGCACCAGTGCTAACTGTGAGACTCAAAATGCTTCTGCAGCCCACCTCTCAGAGAAGGGGCCTAGGAAGATCAGATGACCAACAGACCCTTGCTATACATCCTACAGTGGGTCTTGTAGGTACCCACACCCGTCTTTGGTCCTAGCCTCAGTTTCCAAGGGCATAATTAGGACAGATATACACAACAGCTGACAGAATACCTACACTGGTTCTCCGACTTGTTGCGTGAAGGCTGCCATGGTGCCAAGAAGCCATGAGTGTGTGAGATTCGAGACTGAAAACCTGCTCTGCAGCATCCTGGGGAGACTGCAGAGCCTTGCGCAGCCATCAGGACATGAAGAGATGCAGAGGTGAGGATCTTCACCACATCTCCGTGCACTTCGCCTATTGTACTTGTGCAGAAGGAGACAGATCTCGGAAAATGACAGAGGATTATCATGAGGTGTAAGTAGGTGACAACACAAATGGTACTGTGCTGCATCTATGGTTTCACTGCTTCAGCAAGTTAACACATGCCGTAATACCTGATGTGTGGGGGTGGATCTGATCAGTGATTCTTTTTCTTGATACCTGTGAGTGAAAACCATCAGAAGCGGTTTGTTTTCAGCTGACAAGGTATCAGTGCACCCTTGCTGTCCTACCTGCAGTGTATATCACAATTTAATTCACAGAGAGCTCGGTTGCCTTCATCTTTCACTGGTCATTACACTGACACTATTCTCATTGTGTATAATGACCTGTTCTGTTGGATACTAGTCAGTCTCTTTCTCCACCATTCCTGGAAATCCCCCAGTGCTCTCATAAACAAAGTGGCCCTGATGACAGTGATGGAGTTATGGATGGGATCAACAACATGAGCATTCACTCAACAAAAAATCCAGTCACCGTGGTCGTTGCTGAGCGCCCAATCTGTCAGCAAAAGAAACCCAACACTGAGTTTTCTGTACATGGCATCATTTCCTGGGGTGTCATATTATCATCCTTCTATCTGGTGGGAAGCAGTTGATCCTAGGCCATTCCCATCCTGGATGAGTCAGTGTTCCTTTCTTGTGAAATCAAAACTGTTGATACAGATGTGCCTACCCTGCAAGCAATGCTTCTGGCAAGCAGTCACCCTTGGAGGTGCAGATATTTTATCTACCATCGTGGTTTCTGATCAAGGCACTTGTGTCATGCTAAGTGAGGTGGAACAGTAGGCTCATAGCTCCGGAATTCCCTGGCCTTACCCTTTTCACCACCATCCTGAAACAGGTGGTTTTGTGGAACATAGGAATAGACTTTGGAGTATTTAGTAAAAATGATTTCCAGTGACAAGACCTTGCAAAACAGAAAGAAAGTTCTTCAGAATGTTGCGTGTGCTCTGAAACAGCACCCAGCACGTGGTGCTGTCCTCTCATAGTCAAGATCCACAAGTCTAAAACTCATGAGGTTAGAATGGGAGTGTCGCCAGTGCCAATCACGGCTCCCTAATGTCCTATAAACACAACTTTGCTTTCTTGATCCTGTGATACTATGTGATGCTTGTGTAGAAGTCTCTTACAGCTTGTATCTAGATGTTCCCCTCAAACTAAACAGACTCATATGTGGGGCTTTTGGAAGTGATTGGATTATGGGTTCACAACACTGCATTATGGGTTTGATAAATGGATCAGCCCCCTAATCGGCTTAGCATCATTCTGGATGTAGCTAAATGGATCTGCTGAAGAGAGAAGCCCCACCCTTGCTGTGGACGGCATCAACCAATAGGTTGTAGCCTGCATGAAGTATAAAGGTCCCAGGAGGCTCACTCCTTGCTGTTCTCTGCTTGTCCTGCCATGGACTGTTTCTCCTCTGAGAAATCTCACAGCCACACCATCCTTCCTTGGAGCCAGCCAACCAAGGATGGAAACCCCTACAAACTGAGGTAATCAAGCCTTTTCCTCTTTTAACTTCTGCATGTTGGACATTTTGTCCCATCAATGACAGAAGTAACTAAGACCAATTCTTAGTTCCATTGGTAGAGATGTTTCTCTAAAGAGACATAACATAGATTCCACAGCACAGGAAGTTAAGATGCAGCAATCAAATACCACCTTATACTCTCCACGCCTCTGAATTAACAGGCCAAGAAGGGAGCACTTTTCAGAGACATTCACTGGTTCTGTATTATCCTCCCAAGGAGAAATTAAGCTTACTTTATAGTGGAAATAAGGAATATGCAAGATCCTTTAGGATGCCTCATAGTTTTACCACACCTTGTGAATACAACCAAGGAAACCCACCACCCGGTCTGACTACAGACAGCAAATGGCCCAAACCATTCAAGAATAAAACTTAAGCCATGGTCAACTGAAATGTTTGATGGAAACAAAGGCAACAGAGAATGACTACTGGAAGAAGATGAGTATAATACGGACTACCATAGTATGAATAGTTGCACAGTGAGAGCTCTTCTTATAAAATTACCATGATATTTGTACGTAAATATTTTTCCCTCTTTGCCTTTATCATTAAGGTACAATATATTGGGTTTTCCTCGCAGTATTTCAGTGTTGTTAATTTACACTATGAGTTATCAGGAGAGTAAACATCATTCAAATAATTTAATTCTTCTTTTAGGTGGGATTTAGTCTGTATTGTAGACATACTGAGGAAAACTGTATCATGTTAAGTAGAATACAACATGGCCTTGATATTTTTCTTCAGAGATTAAACAGTGCTTTAGAAGACATTTATTGCTGGCTGAAGAAGGGATAGACTTATTATGGTTAATTTTATGTATCAGTTCGACCGGGCCCAAGATTGTCTGGATATATGGTGAAAGTAATTTTTCTGGGAAAACAATACAAAATATAAATATTCAAAAGAAAAGTAGTATAAAGAATATAAAAATACTAATATTTTAAGGTAAAAAATAACTTAGCCTTTGCTTAACAATTTAAATTGTACTATTAAGCTATAAAGATATAATGTTACTGATGTAAAATATAACAACTTAATCAAGATAACAGTGAGAAAACTCAGAGACTGACCAAAACCTAAGTAATAACATTTTAAAATGAAAATCTTCATAAGACAATTCAAAATTGCAATTTTAGGTAAGTGGGATTGAAAAGGCCATCCTTAAAGATATAAAATAATACCTGGTAACTCTGCACATATACTTGAAATAAGTTCCATACTAGATACAAAGAATGAGGTTTCCTGAATATGACTTAATTGTGAAAGTGGATGGAAATTCTATTCTGAGCAGATTTCACTACATCCTTTTGCCATTCAACTGTAAGACATCTCTGAACTGTATGTTTGTCTTTGATAATCTTTGCTTATGCTTAATCAAATAAAATCTGTTATTTTATCAGAAAGTTTTCCTTATTCTCTATTGTGTATACTGAAATATTTTGTGACTTGATCAAAAGTCACTTGGACACTTCAAGAATGCCTAATATAGAAATATATGAAAACTGGATGAATTATTAAAATTATTACCATTCAATGGCCAGAAAAAATTAACCAAAGACCATCTTATACGTTTATTAATAAATCACTTTGCCTATTTGACCAGTTATTCCACATATACATACATAAAATATGCCTTTAATAAGTAGAAAACACAGCAAAGAATGTAACTTAGGTCAGGAGCATTAAAAGCAAATATCTACTTGTGAAAGTTTATAACATTTTTAATAAATATATCCTAGAGCTAAGCAGTTAAAGTTTCAATACATGTTGAGATTATGACTTAAAAATAAATATACATCAGTTACATTTTAAATATGTGTTTTATCAAAAAATTTAACATCAACTCTTTTCAAAATGTATTCAATAATTTATATCAGATATAAAATTCTCAGTCAAGATTTATGTGAGTAACTTATACAGATCTAAAATATTAATAATATTAAGTAATAATCCTTATTGTAACACAATAATGTTAAAATATTATATTACTCATAACAAAGTCCTAATATGCTTGTGTTATTTTTTTCCTATACAGCATTACAACACTGAAGAAACGTACTACAAATAAAACCTATGCAGCACTATTTAAATTGTTTTTATTTTCAATAAATTCTTGTATTTAAATTAGTTTGAATAACTAATTCCTTGAATACAAAAATACCACCTTCATAAAAACCTCAATTTTACTAATGCCTTAATAATGTTTTAAAAAGTGTTTAAGAAGAAAAAAAGAACACCAGTTGCTCACATTAATATGCAATGTTTCCAAAACATGCAGGGACCCAAAGAGCAGAGGAGGCAGTGGCTGCAGCCACGATCCCAGCATTACAGTGATAATGAAGCAGGCCATTCACAAGGCAGAGGGAGAGTTGTAGGCTGGGAAGCCAGAGAAGAGCTGCAGCCCTCGCCTACAGGGTGCGCTTATGCCTGGGTTTTCCCTCTTGATTATTGGGGGTTTCTATCTTTCCTCTACCATGTGATGGCTTCAGCTATGATTTCTACTGCGTCATATTTTTACTGAAAGTCTACTTTATGTCTTTGCTTCTTTTATTTGATTACTTGAATCTTGAATTCAAGCCTCCAAGAAAGAGCAACTAATTGGGTCTGAAAGGTGCCTTCTCCAAGAAAGAGCATCTAATTAGATCCGAGTCAGAAAGAAGCACCTTTGGGTGCAGAGCCTCCAGGCCAGAAGTCCTGCAAGTACTGGTTGCTAGTGAATTTCTGACCCTTGGTCCATCAGGCATGGTTTACACCATGAAGTCATGCGGATGTGGGTGGAATAGGACCTCTCTGACTTCTTGAGAAGAGTCAACATAAACAATTGTTAGCTTGAAGTGCTTTTCCAGTACAAATGTGAATTTTTAAATGTCTGTTCAATCTATTCTATATTTAATAAATGTATCCTTCAGTATCCCACTCATATTGTATCCAGGGAAAGAAATTAGATAGGGTAAGGACAGTGGCTCTTAATAAAAGCAGTGGAAGAAGGCTTTGAAAATGTATCCAAATTCAGGAGAGAAGATATATTAATTATATTATATACTAAATAGATAAGAGATATCAGGCAAGCAGACATTGGAGCTTTAGGTTGAAAACATACTCCTCGTATCCTTTGATGAAGAAGTACGTAATTACTTTTGTCAGTTGTTCTGGGACAATGGAAGAAAAACAGCTACATGAAATAAACAGAATTGAGAACTGTTTCAAAGTCTTCCATTCCTGCTTCTGCTCTGGAGTCTTGAAGTTTTCTTCCTCACTTTGACCAGAAAGAAATGCCTGGAAAAGGGCGGGGAATTGCCTGTAACAAGACACGCACTGAGGCGAAGCACACAGAGATCAAGAGGAAAAAGGGGCTGGCTAAACAGAGCATGTCCCTACACTGGGGCAAAGCCAGAGAGCCCGAAGCACTGCGTGAGCAAAAGTTAACTTCACAACAGAAGGACAGCGAGAAGGAAGTGAGCAGAGACAAGGGTGGAAGGCGGTGACAGCCGGAATGCACAGGGTGTGGGTCACACCCGCAGACCACTGCACATGGTTTGCGTCTTTCCTTACTCTGCAGCTTGGGTACATATTTGAAACATTCTCATAGGGATATGTGTACATCTTAGACATTTCATACAAGGATGTTTGTGTCTTGGGCAGACACCAAGAAAAATATCCTCCCCTGTTCTCCAGCAGCATTTCATAATAGAGACAATTTCTTCAGGGAAAAATATGTTATCAAAGATGCTCCAGTGAGCGTGGCCAGAGAAAGAAAAAATAAGTCAGCTCAGGGTGAATATAGTTGCATCGCCAGCTGAGAGTAATGGTATTTGCACAAAGTGTTTTCTTGCAACTTTTACTTGTAAAGGTAAATATTTCTATATTTTCATCATATTTTTTAAAATTATGGTTAGAATCCACACTGTCTTAGCTCTCCTGATATATAACAACCACCCACTCAAAGAAAATTGTCCCATGCAAATTGTAAAAGTTATTAATCCTACGCCAACCAAGGCTTGGGATCCAAAGTCTGAAGTAACTAGAAACATGTAATATAGCTTTCTACTTCATCATCCATTCCGTACGTCATCTAAGCCTTTTGCTGTGTTCTGAACACAGACGGTTTGCTCCTCTTACAACCGGGGTAAAATGCAAGTGTATTTATTGACTGTCTCCATTGCTACCACGTATTCCACACTAAAGCGTCAGCGCGGCCACAGCTGTCCCCTGCTGCCCGTCTGTCCTCTGTGAAGCACGAAAGGGCGGAGCACATGGTCAGTCCGTTCCCACAGCAGCTGTCTGTGGGCTGTACACACATTTTTTCTTTAAATCACAGTGAAGCACACCCTGATGAGGAATATACTTTACAAAAAAATTAAAGTTTAACACTGAGTTAGAAAAATGCACCACTGTTTTGCTTGTAGTGGATAAAAATGCATTAAGCTCAAATGTTTCTTCTGTGTACAGTGGCACTCTAGACTGACCCTCACGCTTTCACTTTCTGAAGTTCTCGAAGTAGGGAAAAAGGTAAGAATACGGGCAGCAGCCCATGGAATCGCGGAGCAGTAGCACATTGAATGCGGGGGGATTTCTCTCCCAGCACCCTGGTCACCAGAGAGCAGATGCAACAATCACCAGAGAGCAGATACAGTGATCATGAACCAACCTGGGCCCAAAGAAAGCACCTGAGCCCTGAAAGCTACCTTGGTTTTAAACTGAGGTGCTTGTCCTGATAATGGGCCATTTTCTCTGTGGGAAAAAATAGCAAAACGTGTCTTTTTAGGCCATAAATGCTGAGAATAATAGTTAAAACATTTCAGTTTTCCACACTTAACAATGTTTATTACCACCAGAACAACATAATATGCTATATATAAAAGAAGAAAATGCTCCTCTATTACAGCAGTTAGTCTGGATAACAGTTCTCTGGTATATTTTATATTTAGCTTTTCCCTTCTAGTAAAACCCTTTCTTTGCATGAGGGATGGAGAATGTGCGGTTACATCTCATTCTTCTCAACTACCCAATCCTTGTGTGTAAAAGTGTCAATTTAAGAGAAGTTTGTCAATTTAATATGTATTTTTTAAAATGAAGCAAAGCTATAAGCCTTTTTCTTAGAATTATAAACACTGTATGAAGCAGGTTATTACTATAGTTCTCTTAGTTTAGAGAGATTCAAAAATACCATATTTAGTTTGTGGGACAATATATCTTACCGTCATTAAATATGAAGTACTCAGCCTCTTCACAGCCCTGTTTGTGCAGAATTATTTATCTCCACAGAGCCTGGAAATAGAGAAAAAGCTCTCCAGGGTGAGAGGCAATATCACACATCACATTCCTCGGAGTGCAAGGGACAAGAGCCGTGGCCACGGGTGGGAAGTCTGCGTCTACACAGAGCCCTGGAAGTAAATATTAGAGCCCTTCAGCAGCCAGACGTTCTTCTTTTGCTGCATATGTCAGTGCTGAGGGTAGGAGTAAGACCCTGCTTGCACTATCAATGCACACCCCCACAACATAGCATCAAAGGTCCCTAAACAACATGCCGGCCTTTGATGTCTGGCTTTCCTATCCTTAAAAGAAAATACTTGTTTGTCTTCAGAATCATTTATTTACTCTCTTTAGTAATTTTCTTAGTTACTTTCTCCTCCCTTGGACACAGTATCTGACACCCACACACTAGAGGGGGAGACCTTTATTTTAGCTCAGAATTTGTAGAGGCTTAGGTCCGTGTCCGTAATTGGCTGGCTCCAAGGCGAAGCAGTGAGGCAAGGGAGGGCTGCTCCGGACACAGCAGACAAGAAGGGGAGAGAGAGCCGAGGGAGAAGGCGGGCAGACCCTCTCAACGCACGCCTCCAGCGACCACCCCTGCTGACCACACTTCACTTCCCAGGATCATATGCAGACAGAGTGTAGGACTGACCCACTGAGACCATGCCCCTGTGACCCAGGCATCTCCCCAAAGCTTTGTTAAGCTAGACCTTAACCACAACAGTAATTATACCTATTTTTCAACTAACATGACTATCTATTATGTCCAATATAAATGTTTGCAAATCTCATTAAGACATTAAGGACACTCTGCTGCTTCTAAGAAGCTCGTCTTTCTAGATAGGAAACATTTACACAACTCTGAAATTCCTGCTTTTAGGTAGGAAATCATAATGTAACTCTGGACTTTCCCAGCACACTGTGTAGCGCTGTTTACACATCACCACGATTAAATCCTACCCAAGACCTGTTCAAGCGAGAAGTCGCCTCTGCTCACACACTTGACTTGGCATGTGCATGGTCTGCATAAAAAGCAAAGCTGAAAAAATGCAAAATCACTGCTCTTTCCAACCCACAGAGTTAAAAGTTTCTTGAGTGCTGTGTTAGAGGAAAGGAAAAATAATGATGCCCATTACATATGACTGAAGGAAGTATTTCTATTTCCCAGGAACACATGGCATCAAAATTAAACATTTTGTTTGACAGAAAAGAGATAGAAATCTTGGTAGCTATCACTGCTTGCAACATCCAAATGATTCGATTTAAGTTTGTTTTTGTTTCAGTAAATCCATCAGTAAAGAAGTCTTGATATCTATGCATAGAATTCCGAGGGGAAAGTTTAGGTGTTTTTCACTTAAAGTACAGATTTTCTCTTCCAAAGCACAATGATAGGCTCCTGTCATTCTGCTATGGGTTTCTATTTTGAGATGGAAATGGATTCTGGCTTTAAAGTTAACACTCAAATATAAAATTCTGCCTGATATTTTCTTGTATTTGTGCTAGAATAAGGACATGGAAAAATACCTAACTTCAGGCATATAACTTGCACACACAGAAATATTTACACCAGATTATCAACTGGATTTTGCTAAAATTGAGGGATGCTAGAGAATAATGAACAACACAAACAAAAACAAAAAAGAACGGAGTTTGAGAAACTCTTGATTGAAAGGTTGGTGGGGGGAAAAGAGATTAGGAGTGGGGCATGGTGGCACACATCTAATCCTAGTCTCTGGAAGGCAGAAGCAGGAAGATCACAAGCTTGAGCCTTGCCAGGGCAACTATCTCAGAAAAAAAGGTATTTTAAAAAGACAGAAGAAGTACATTTATATGAGGAATGTACTTATCAGATGCCCAATAATCATCACAGGTCGTCTACAGCCGTGTAGTCCTTTGTAAAATGCAAGATTTTTTTCTCCTTTTTCTCATTATTCAAAAGGGATTTGGAGGTTTCAAAAGAAGCAATGTTATTGATTTAGATTTGAAAATAAACTTTATTTTCTGTTTTGAATGTAAGAAATACCAAGTGGATAAGTAAGGAGACCAGTTAGAAGGGTATTACAAAAATTCTCAAAGATGACAGCGAGTTGAACAAAGGTGGCTGTGATAGAGGTTGAACGTGAGACACAATCTTAATATTTTTAAATAGAAAAGATGCATTCACGTGTCAGTTGTGAGAAAGGCGATAGAGTCAAAGGGCTCAACTTCCAACAAAATTGCACAAGAAGCTCAGAGACCTCTGTTCAGTGAAACTGGTGAGAATCATTTTTTAAAACATGAATAAGAAGGGCTGGGGATTTAGCTCAGCAGCACAGCGCCTGCCTAGCAAGCGTGAGGTCGTGAGTTCGATTCCCGGTACTGGAAAAAGAAAAATGAATAAAAAAATACAATCAAAGCCAAAATGGCCCTAAGGACAAAAAATAAATGAAGAGACCCGTCCAGATGACAGTCTGCTAACATCCACTGAGAACAGTGACTCTGGCATTTGAACCACTACTGTTTCCTCCCCAACTAATGGTGGGGGCAGCTGGGCTCTGGCCTCAGGGAGGAGAGCTCCTCCCTGCGGGGCTGGAGCACAGGGCCCGCCCACTTGCTCCGTTCAAAGGGTCATCTTTTGGGAAGAAGGGAATACCTCCATTTCTCATCCTGTTTCCAGCTGTCTGTTGCAGAGGCTAAGTTTTACAGAGTCATTACTGAGATAAAAGGGCTCCTTTTTTCTACTAAACCCACGTTCATAGAATAAATGTCTCTCCTTCCACTGTTAGCTTAAATATAAAGCTAATTCTCTTAAGTGAAGATGCACATGTCAAACCCCAGAGCAATCACTCAAAATATATATAATTTAAAAATCAACAAAAAATTGAAATCCTACATTACTCACTTACTGCAAGAAAAAAGGCAGTGAAGTAGCAAAAGAGGGCCAGAGTAAGAGAAAGACATAAAACATAGAAAAAATGACAAATGTAAATTGAACTGTATTACTAACAAGGTTAAATATCAGTGAACTGAGCAATCTTATCAAAGGAGAAAATATAGGTACATATGAAGTGTGCAGTGTGTAAAGTTTATAAGAAATACATTTGAGATTCAAAGACACAGATACTTGAAATTAAATGAGTGGAAAATAAACACAAGGGAGCTGAAATGATTAAGGTAATATCAGAAAAGAGAAGTTAAGCAAAATAATTGTTACTTCAGGGAAACATGATAGGGAAGATATGACTATTATGAACATATACACATAATATCAGCACATCAAAATATAGCAAAAGCTGACAGGAAAAGAGAGAGATAGTCCAGCAGCAATCATCAGAGCCTTAATTACCCACACTCAGTCAATTAAAAATAACTAAGAAAATGAACAAATAAATGCAAGATACAAGTAATACTGTGCAGCAACAGATATGCCAAATATCTACAGAATATTTACCCAATAATAATGGAATATAAAATTTCCTAATATGCACATGCAATATTATCTTATATTCATCATATTCTAAAGTATAAAAAGCAATAAATTTTTAGAATACCAATTACTTTTTCTGATGACAATGAAATAAAATTGTAAATCAATAACAAAATATTGGAAAACTTTCAAAATATGTGCAAATTAAACAACACACTAATAGATAAACTATGCGTCAAAGAAGAAATCAAAAGGAAAATTAGAAAATAATTTGAAATGTGAAAAAATACAGGGTACCAGGACATATCGGTAGCTATTAGATCAGTGCTTACAGGAATATTTGTAATTATAAATGAGTATAAATAAAAGAAGGCAGGCTAGACTCATAGCCTAAGCTTCCAGCTTACAACACTAGAAAAAAAAAGAAAAATAGATTTAAAGCTAGGCTATATGCCAGAAATCAACCATGTTAATTAAAATGTTAAAGATTCTGATTGATGAAATAGAGAATAAAAAACTGAACCAAATTCTTGTGTTCTTTTAAATCATCAAATTCGTAAACTTTTAGTTAGATTAACAAAGGAAAACTCAGAAAGAAAATGAAGACGTGAATTATCAGAATCAGGACAAAAACCTTACTCACCCTGTTGAAGTAAGGAGCATTAGATAGCAGCACGGGACAATTGTGTCCCAACAAGTTAGGTCGCTGCGGGGTGGGGGTGAGGGGCAATTTCCCAGAAAAACGCAACTCACTGAAACTCGCTCCGCAGGAGGTGGGCGAGCTGAACTGACTCACAGAGGTGTGAAGACCAGGAGCTCCAGGGCTCGGCTGTGGGTCAGCAGAGCGCAAAGGGCGGGAGAGGTAAAGTCTGATCTGGGAGGAGAAAGAAGAGAATCCAGGCTGACAAGAGCCCAGAGACCGGGGTTGCATCGGTGAGCCCGACGCTCCTGGGCCGCTACCGGGCTGTACCACTGCTACTTTGTCGAATTTCTGTCGTCCTGCTTGCTTGGTTTTTTGTTTTTTTTTTGTGTGTTTTCTTTCCTTTTTCAGTTTTTACTTTTTTTCCTCTTTCGATTCTTCTGAATGGTATTGGTTGATTATTATACTTTACGTTTCAAGGTTTTCCCCTTTGAGGAGCCCCCGTTTTACAGTTTCTTTTTTGTTATCTTCAGACTGTCTACCATTCTTAACTTTTGTGGTCCTCTATTCTTAATTAAAGATTTCACTCTCCTAAAAAAAGAAAAAAGGAAAAATCTACCAACCAAAAAAGGATAGGTCTATCTGACTTTACTAGAAAGTTCTACCAAATACTTGAAGATTTTACATTACTTTTTCATAAACTGTTCTGAAATATAGGAGGTAGCCATCCTAATTCATCATATGAGATATTATTGCTTTTATAGCAAAACTAGAAAGAAGTCAGAAGGAAACAGCGGAACAATATCTCTTATTCATGGAGACACAGAAATCTTCAACAAAATGCTAGCAAACTGAATCCAGCAACATATAAAGATAAGTAGAGCTGGGCATGGTGGTGTACACCTGTAATTCCAGCACTCGGGAGGCTGAGGCAGGAGGATCGTTGCAAGTTTGAGACCAGCCTGGGCTACAAAGTGAGCTCAAAGCCAGTCTGAACTTCATGGTAAGACCCTGTCTCAAAAAGACCAAAAAAAAAAGAAAAGAAAAGAAAAGAAAAGAAAAGAAAAGAAAAGAAAAGAAAAGAAAAGTAGAAAATATAAGCAAGCAGGATCTCTGCTAGGAATGCAAGTTTGGTATAATATCCCTTAATCTATCAACCAAAACACATAATCACCTTGTCATAAACACACACACACACACACACACACACACACACACACACACGCATGCATTTGTTAAAATACAACATTTCCATGATTAAAACACTGAAGAGGTTATGAATAGGAAGAAACTTTCTCAAGCAGACAAAGTCTCCACTGCAACCCACAGCTAACTTTTCTCTTGGAGGTGACTCGCTTTCCCCAAGGCGGGGCAAAGAAGACATCTTCTTTCTCTTACATACTTCACACATATACAGCTTTATACTGGGACTTCTGGCCAGGAAAAAGCAAAAGAGCATCCATTTCCAAAGGAAGAAGTAAACTCTCTCAGTTTATGATGACTTTTCTTGATATGATTAATGTTTGGTTTTTAAAATTCATTTATTTATATTTACAAGCAGTATCTATATATATTTGGGGGAAATGTAATGTCTATAGATAGGTAGATAGATAAATAGACAGATAGACAGACAGATAGATAGATAGATAGATGATAGATAGATAGACAGATAGATAGAATAGAGCTAATTAACATATCCACCTTACCAATTGAGAAATTTTGAGATGAGAATATCAAGAAATGTAATCTGTTAGTAATTCTGAAATATACAGGAGACTTTTTTATTCACTCTGGTCCCCTTCTACTGCAGTAGAACTCAAAGCTTATTTCTTCTCCAGTCCAACTGAAATTTAGTACCCTTGGATGACTGTCTTCTCTTTTGCATCCCTCCTTGTTGCCCTGAACCTGCCAATCACCTTTCTTCTCTGTTCTGTGAGACCCACTTCTTGCACGCCCCTGATCATTGACATCATAGGGTGTTCATTTTTTATCTTTTTTTCTTTGTGGTTTATTTCACTTAGCACAACATCTATCAGGTCCACCACATTGTCACAAGGAACAGAAATTCCTCCTTAAATAAATAACCCTAAGGAACATATATATAATGATCAATAATAAAGGTTGATTATAAGTAATAATGAGGTCATCATATTTATAAGGTATAAGAAGAATATACAAAACTCATCACATTTCTTGACATTGTATAGACAACCTCACAATAAAGACAGCAATTTATAGTAGCATCCAATAGAATAAAATGCTTGGAAATAAATTAACAAAAGAATCATAAAATTTATTCTGAACATTTGAAAACATTATTGAAAGAAATTAGAGAGTGTCTAAATAAATAGGAAAATACCCCTACTCATAGCATTGGGAGCTTTAATGTTTTTAAGATGACACTATTTCCTACATTGATCTACCTATTCCACGCAACCCTTATCAGAATCTCCAATGACTTCTTTGTAGAAATTGACAAGTTGATATGGAAATGCATTAGACCCAGGAGGCCAAGAACTTCCAAAAGAACAAACTGGAAAGATCTACAATTCCCAATTTAAAGACCTATCATAAAGCAAAGTGATTAGGTGAGTGTGGCATCAGAATGTAGATAGGCATAAGCCAACAGAATAGAAGTAAGAGTGAAGAAATAAATCCTTGGGCCTATGGTCAATGGATTTTAAATGAGGGTGCAAACATCGCTCAACTGAATGAATTTGCACTTTTGCCTCACACTGCACACAAAAATTAACTCAAAACGGATTGAAGACCCAAATGAATAGCTAAAGCTACACAATTATTAGAAAAAACTTAGGAATAAGTATACAAGACCTCCTATTTTTTCAGTGGATTTTTAGGTATGACACCAAAACTAAAGAAAAAGAGAAACATTATGTATTGAATTTTACCAAAATTAAAATCTCCTGTGCTTCAAAGAACATTGTAAAGAACATGTTAGACAGCCACTAAATTGGAAAAAGTTTTGAAAATTTTGTATCTGAGCTGTGATTTGTGTATAAAACATATAAAGTGAATTCTTGAAATTCAATATAAAAAAACAAGTAAACAAAGTAAAATTGGGCAAAGATCTGTGCAGATATTTCTCCAGTGAGGGTGCTAAAAGGTCATTTAGTTCCTTAAGACATGCTTGGCATCATTAGTCTGACTGTCCAGGAAATGCAAATAAGACAAAAAATGGTTTGTCACTTCACACCATCTAAGATAACTAGAATCAGACTTAAAAATATTAGAAAGAAAGTTGGTGAATCTGCCAGTTTTGCTGATGGGAATCTACAAGTGTTCACTTTGGAGACTTCTGACAACCACTCAAACAGTAAAACAGAGAATGACCCTAGTGCCCAGTCCATCCCATCTCTAGGTGTAAACCACTGAGAATGAAAACATGAGTGCATGCAAAGGCTTTTATGTGGGCTTTTACGACAACAGCATCTATAATAGTTCTAAGAGGGGGGAAAATCCAAGTGCTCTTTGGCTGAGCAGTGGATCCGCAGATATGCGGTGTCCATGCAGGGGAACGTTGCTCAGACAGCAAGAGAAACAAAGTGCGGAAGTATTACAGCACAAAGCCGGGCATGGGGCGCATGCCTGTAATCCCAGTACTCGGGAGACTGGGGCAGGAGGCTCACTGTGAGTTTGAGGCCAGCCTGGGCTACAAAGTGAGCTCAAGGCCGGCCTGAACTTCATAGTGAGACCTTGTCTCAAAAAGCAAACAAAATGAAGTATTATAGCACAGACGAACCCTACAAATACAGGTTAAAGGAAAGAAGCTAATCACAAAGCATATGTTATTTGATTCCATTAAAAAATATCCAGACCAGATAAATACATGGACACATGCTAACTAGTAATTGCTCAGAGGTGCAGTATTGGAGAGGGAGATAATAATCACTAAACCGTTTTCCTAGTGGTAATGGAAAAACTCTAAAGTCGATGCTGGAGGTTCTACGTATCTGTGAATACACTAAAAGCATCAACGTGTACTGTACTTTGAATGGATAAATTCCCTGGTGTGTGAATTATGTCTCCATAAATTCTTTTAAAAAGAGATTTCCCAAGTGTCGAGCACGGTGAAGAACGACGTTAAACTCGAGGTGAGAAGGAAATGTGGCCGGGCAGAGGGAGAATTCAAGACTGGGCCCTGGTTTTACGCATGTGACGTCTGTCACCTCTCAGGCAGCTCGGGGCGTCTCTCCAAGCGGGGAGCCGAGGGTTCCAGCCGCAGGGCAGGGCAGCGGTCCAAGTTAGCGACGCACAATTGGCAACAATTAGTGGAAGTCTATAAAGGTCATGAAGCTGAATGACATTAATGAGAGTTACCGCAGACAAAAGCTGGAGGAAGTCCAAGGACTGAGCCTCGGAGTTTTCAACTTTGCACAGAAATGAGGAGAAGTGGAGAACAGATAGTACAGCAGAGTAAAATGAGGACATAATGATGCCTGTAAATCAAAATTTTCTTGCAAAAAGCCTTTGAACAAGCAGGAAATAATTAGCTGCTGCAAACACCATTGGTAAACAGAAAATTAAGGATTGGATATCACATATCCGAAGCTGTTCTGACCTCACTGAAAAGCAGCAGCAATGGAATCACAGAGTCAAAGCCCAGGAGGACTGTGTCTAAGTGAAAACAGGACAATTAGATCATAATTTTATTACAATTCCTAAAATTTAAAGCAAATGAAGCACGTGTGGGTGACCGGAGCACGCGTGGAACAACTGTTTCTAATAAACTCATCAGAGTCCCCATGAGGATGAAACCAAGCCAGAAAAGAACTTCTCCCTGACTAGTTATGGTCAGAATCACAGAAGTCCTATGCAAGGACAAAATCAGACACTGTTGCAGAAAAACAGGAAACATTTACAAAGGTAAACTTTTTAGAATTACAGTAGACTTCTCAACACAATCCTTAAAGGCTAAGAGAGCCTGTGAGCGCCCAGTGGCCCCAGGACTGCTGGGGTTCCAGAACAGGAGAATTTTGCTTTCAAAATCAGAATGGGAGCCAGGTGTGGTGGCACACATGGTTAAGTCCAACACTCTGGGATGCTGAGGCAGAAAGATCTCAAGTTTGAGCCAGCCTGGGCAACTTAATGACTTAGCAATACTGTCTCAAAAAGAAAAGAATTAAAAAAGGTTTGGGGATGCAGCCCAGTGCAAAGGCCCTGGGTTCAATTTACTGTGATACAGAGAAGGAAGAAAGGAAGGGAGAAAGGAAGGGAGGAAGGAAGGAAGGAAGGAAGGAAGGAAGGAAGGAAGGAAGGAAGGAAAGAAGGAAGAAGGAAGGAAGAAAAGCAGAAAGCAAAAAGGAGAGAGAGAGAAAGATTGTCCATTATGAGGACATAATGATGCCTGTAAATCAAAATTTTCTTGGAAAAAGCTTTTGAACAAGCAGAAAATAATTAGCTACTGCAAACACCAGCAAAGGAGAGGATAAAATAAAGGAAGGAAGAAAGGAGAGGAGAAAAAGAAAAGAAAGATTGTTCAGCTGTATCTATACTACTCCTTAATATACACTCCAAAGAACTAAAGTCAGCATATTACAAGAACACCTGCACGCCCGTGGTTTATCACAGTGTAACTCACAATAGCCAAGCTGTGGAGTCCGCTGAGGTGCCATCAGTGGACAAAGAAATGTGGCATAGAGCACATACCATGCAGAGTTACAGAACTCATAGAAGAAGGGAATTACATCATCTGCAGGAAAATGAATGGAACACAGCTCAGAAAGACAGTATCACATGTGTTCCCTAACATGAAAAACAAAAAAATGGAAGCGAGACCCTGAGAGGAGGAGGGAACGATGATGAAGGAGTGAAGGAAGACTGTGGAGGACAGATACGATCAAAATGAAAATGCCACTGCAAAGCCTGGTATTTCGCAAAATTACTATGTACTAATATAAATATATAGAAGAAGAACAAACACAAAAGAGGCAAAAGAAACAAATGTAAATTGTGCTGTTTCATAATTGTATATTTAGACATAATATTAATATTCCACATCTATTTTATGTGTGCTCATTTACATAGTAAAGAACATGTTAATATCTGTGACCAAATTTTGGTTCAATGAACATTTGAAAAAAAAAAAAAAAAAACTTCTGTATTCTCCTAGGAGAATTCAAGAATGTTTTGCTGTTTTAAAGACTTCTGTCCACTAGCGAGGGTCGATCGCCAGTCCAGGAACGAGTCTTCGTGGAGCCCTCATGGCGGAATCTGCGTCACAGAAGTGCTGGGGCCCCTGGATAAACAGCCGATCTGGAATCTTCAGTAACAGAGCGCAAGTCCTGGATCCCCTTCACACCAGCGAGCGGGGAAACAGTCCCTCGGTGAGGACTTCGGTGGAGGTGAGGAATCTCCCCGTGCCGGGGAGGAGAACAGGAGCAGCAGTGGAAACCGCAGAGGCAGGGACTTCACACAGTCAAGGCTTCTCGGACCCGTCCGTTCAGCACGAACCTCACACAGATAAAGCAGTCAGTGTTCCCCAGCTATAGAGAGGGAAAACCGGCACTTACATGTGATTTGTGATGTAAGCCTTCCAGTTTATTAGGGTAAGATTCGAGTGGCTGAAAGAGAAGCTCCAACATACACATGTTCCAGCAAATTAATAAAATTAATAGAAATATGAACTCAACATGTGTAAGCCCTTGAAAGAAACATGGATACACGTGGTGGTCATCAATGATTATAACACAGTTGGCTATGACTGCTGATCTAAATATGACTTTGCAGAAAATACAAGACAGACAGAAGCACGGCAACACAATGGAAATTAAAGCAGACAACTCAGAGACATTGCTATGACTACATTTTTAAAGGAAGAGAGAGACTACATTCAAACACTTAAAATTAATTTGAATATCTGGAGTACTTTTAGATTCTAATTCAAACAAGACAAACTGAGGAATTTCTCAGTTGAGGATATTTGACAATACTTGAGTTTGTTTGTTTTCCTGCACCCATGCTTGCTTGCTTGCTTGCTTGCTTGCTTGGATGGGAGTCTGACTGTGTTGCCCAGGTTGTTTTTCAGCTCATGATCCTACCGCCTCAGCCTCTAGACTAGCTGGGCTAGCAGAGGCACACCATCGTGCCCAGTGATACTGGTCTTGCTCAGGAATGCGTGTCTTTTTTGGGGTATAGCAATATTTTTGTGGTTATATTTTTTAGCAACTATTACTTCTAAGAAATGCATATCTGCACGTACACAGGGAAAGTTATAACACTGCTGAAGACAGGTGCATTAAGGTGGAAGTAGAAGGAACAAGACTGGCCAGGAGTGGATAACGGTGTAAATCACTGGCAGAGAAGGTGTGGGAGTGGGGTTTGGCCTTCTTCTGAGTTGGCATCTGGCTGTGACAGTTTCCCACACATGGGCAGCCCTGCGCCCTATGGCAAGTCTTTCTTCTTCCAGCTTCAGAGCTGCTCCCAGGCAGCAGGGTCTTTCTCTGCCCACTGTGCATATCCCAGAACAGTGTGGAGTTAGCGACTCCAAGACCAACCTGAACCAAAGCAGTGACTGGTGGGAGCGGGTGAGTAAGTGTCCCGCGTAGGAACACGTTTCTCTGAGAACCCTAGTGGGGGAGACACTCCAGACGGACCCTGGAATTAGATTAGTCACCAGTTAGCAGCAGGCACTGCACTGCTGCTGTGAGATATGATAATAGTGAATATCATGGTTGAGCACCAGATACCTAAGACTGCCATGAGATCAAGTGAAGGTGAAATCAGGAGCTAAGTACTTTAACACTTAAAAGATGGAAGAGAAAAAAATCATCATAAAGACTGTGGTGATGCTCTAGTAGTATTGAGAGAAAATGAAATGCTCAGATTAGATAATTATCAACTCAGGGTCTGCCATCCAACCCAAGTGCCCCACGTAAAGAAATATCTGATGTGAGGAAATGCAGGCCCAGACTTTTATCATAGCTATAACAAAGTTTCAAGGGATAAGGAAGACAAAACTTGGCAGGTCTTCCAAAGTAGTGCTAGGGCCCATGTAGGGGTAGGAAACTCAGAATGAAAGGTGGGCATTTGAAGTAACAACCCTGAAGCGTTCCAGGAATCAGCGCTGGTGGAGAAACCCCCTGTGCTGGGGGCTGTGCACGGGCTCCACCTGGGATGGTGCCTCATGCGCCAGCGTTCACCTCTGGTAGGACCTGACCCCTCCTGTTGCTATTTCCCCTATTCTGGAGAGCGAAGCAAAATTCAACACCATGCAGAGAAATATGGTCATTATTGCAGAAGGAAACATCTTATTTACCAAAATAGCCATGGGTCCTGACAGTGTAAGTTGGCAGAAATTTGCACAACATATTTGGGAGATAGTGTGGGTGTTGGACTCTGGTATTCAGAAGCATAAGGGCTGCATGGATAGAATGGTACTCCTGAGAGGCAGAGCACTGTGTCCTGAGGGAGACATCCGTGGCATACCTTCCCTCTTGCTGTCAGGATTGCTTAAAACTGAGCGGTGACAACTTGCAGTGGATGAGGCAGAGAGGCCAAAGTGTCTTCATGGATCACACAGAGGTGAGCACATTAGAAACTGTGACTGGGGAGACAAAGACCACCCACCGCTATGTTCCCCACCAGTCCCCAGAGGATAACCTTTGTTTCAAAACAAAAAGGAAATCAAACGTGAGATGCCTTTAGAGGAGAAGCTACCTCGGGATCTTCCCCTGATGGGAAGGACTGAAGGTCAGAGAGGCTGTGTTGGCCCAAGGCAGTAAACAGACAAACAATCATGACCTGATTTACACAAGATCAAGAGCGGAGGGTGGATGTCATCACCTCGACCCCACACTTGCCTTCCTCGCCCAATTTCTGCACCTGAGCCGGCCTCAGGGTGCTGTGGGACGTTTGAGATCTCTGGAGCAGCAGGAGCCTCAGCTCACCCATGTCCTGCATTTGTAGAAGCTTAATGGCTGCTTTCTTCAAGCTGTGCTTTGTGTTTTCTTTGAAATCTCTAAAATCACATATTTAGAAAAACTAAGTTAGGGCTGGGGATTTAGCTCAGCAACACAGCGCCTGCCTGGCAAGTGCACATCGTGAGTTCAATTCCCAGTATTGGAAAAAAAAAAGAAAGAAAGAAAAAATAAGTTAATGGGATATATTTTCAGTAGTTGGGTAAATATACCTTTTGATAGGTAAACACAATTCTATGAAACATTTTTAAAGCAAGAACGCAAGTTATAAGTGGACTAGATATACACACATATATATGTAACATGACTAATAACATGTTTATTTTTTCTTTGTGACCTTCTTTAATTGTAATAATTAGTTTACAGATATTGTGTATTTGTAATATTTGTTAGGAAGTAGCTAAACACAAATCTAGCCTTCTATATCGTCACATAGAGCTCTAAGGTTCAGAGCTCTTTCAGAAATGACTCCTAGGTTTGAAAATAAAAGCTGGGAATTTATCCTGCCAAAAGTGAGGATGCCACAGAGAAGGTGGAAGCAAGGGCCCCCGGGCTGTGCCACAAGCAGCTTTCTAAATCCTTGTTGTCCACAGTCTGCGGCATCAGAGGTGGGAAGAGCTTGCTGTATCGGAGAGCAACTGTCCAGTCCAACTGGCTGTATTAATGGCTCGTAAAGAACTTTTCTTACACTTTGGGAAAAATATATGAATCCAAACAGCCTTCTTGGAGGAAGCTAACAGGTGTGGACCTAACACGGTCAGGCTGGCTGTCCCAGAGAGCAGCGACTGACACGCATCAAACCACGAGGCCATCCTATCTTGGCACCAGAAGCCTGAGAGAGAATCTTCCATCCACCCTAAGGAACCATGAAACACCAGTAATTAGGATTTTATAATAGTAAAAGTGATTTATTTCTACACATCCAGATACATTGCCTTAACCGATAAACCAATACAACAAAATGAAATGACCAATTAATCAAATCAATGAGCTGATTGAGATAACAAGGACACATTACATGTTGAGTGAGTCAAATAATAGTGTATCAAGCTGAGACAGAGATTAATCATTAGCCATACTGTACAGTATTCTTATCTACTGACTCCAGAAAACCATAATTCGAGTTTTGCTGGTAAGAAAGCAATGTGCTACCAGGGAAGTGTTAAAGACATGAAGATGTGAAAAGTTAAGTGATTGAAGAAGCTAACCATAAAGAAATCAATAGGAGACTCTTACCAGAAACCTTTCTTGTTTTGGCAAAATGAGAAAGCAATAAAGATGCCTTGTGAGAGAGCCCTAGCCTCGGAAACATACACAAACTCTAACCACAGGCATGTGGGCCACTTTGTGTGTGTGTGATGCGTGTGGATCAGTGATGCCATGCCAATTACACACAACGACATATCAAGAGTTACCTAGGAAGCTATTCTTTCATTCATACCCGTAATACCCTCTCTCCTTTTCAGAACCAGAGAACTATGGGATTTTCTTTATATGGATGGACCTATTATGGCTTCTTTTCTATGACTTTCCCAGTGGGCAAGATGCTGAAATAGAAGGTATGGTAAATGGGAGTTTACTGTGATGCAGAACCTATTCCAGATGACCACATAGGCAGTCACAGAAGCTCTTGCAGATCTATGTTAAAATATAAGACATTAACTAGAGATCTTCAGCTGTTTTGAGAAAGCCTATCAGTATAGACTGAACACCCACTGAGCACAGATTATGCTAACACAAAAGTTTTGCTATCATTTAGTGTGATAGATGTTCAAAGGTCTGCTTTTTTTTTTTATAAGATGGAATATAATATCTTGATCTCCATGTCTGCTAGGCAAGCAGAGATAATCTAGCGGTATACTCTAACTTCTGGTCTGAAAACTTCCTGCTATAATTTAAATGAGATACTTGGCCTATTTACATTATGTGAGCAGTTTCAAATATGTCCTGGTGCAAAGCAAATGTTGTGTATTTGTTGTTGTTGTTGTTAGTGTTATTATGATTATTATTATTATTGGAAATTCTAATACAGGGGTGAGTAGAGAAATCATTCAGACTGAGAAAATGAATATAAATATTCCAGAAATAGTCAACTCCTTAGGAGAGTGGTGGTCTCCAAACCGCAGCGTCCGCTCACCGCTGCTCCCCCTGTGTGCAGCGGGAGGTGAGCGTGGGATCCGGCAGTTCTGACGCAGCCGCGATGTCCTTGGTGTGTCATCACAGGGGAGTGCCTCCGGCTTGTGGTCGGCTATTCTGAGCAAGGATCAAAGTGCTCAGATGTTTTCTGACCTGTGTACTGAGGCCTGTGAACAAAAACAGAACAAAACCTAGCCAGACACTGAGGTCAGTAACCCATAACACAGTGTCCAAAGAATACACGAGGTAAGACGTAGAGCTTAAGAACCGCAGCAGAGGCCACTGTGTCCTCTCCCTCATGTCCTCCCCCTCGGGCTGCAGGGTGGACTTCTTGTCCTACTTTTCTTGGCCCAAACTCGCTCTGCAGAGCCTGTTTCTTTTCCTACCTTAATAAAACTTTCCTGCTATTAAATTTTTAAAAAATTAACGGAGACTAAACTTCTTGCTCGCATCAATAAAAATGGACCTTACAACCGTCAGAATCAGGGGTAAAAACGTGCCAACAACGCTGTAAGTGGACAAAGAGCACCACGGCTCTTCTGGGCACTCTGGTGAGGTGGAAAATCACAGGGCGCAGAGCGCCCCGAAGAGCAGCGGTGAGCGCCCCAGGCTGTGCCGCGCTCAGGACAGTCACCGATGGCTCCCCAAAGAGAGTTGTGGCCCCTTAGTGACGGGAGCGGTTCTAGCACAATATACAAGAAGTGTAGTACCCAACAACGGCCCAATGATTTCATTTTTCTCAATCAATAAAACATTTTAAAATCTCAGAAGATTTTTCTCTAATATTTTCATTTATTCATTTTCTATATAAATTGAATGGTCTACTTCGTCACCCTCTTTAACTCCTTTTCCAAAAATATAACAATTACAAATAACAATGAAGTGTGCTGAAACTACCTCATGAAAAATGCTGTAAAAATTCAAACCGATCTTAGCAATATTAAAGTACGGTTATACAGTATTGAAACCTACCACTTTGCATGTTTTTCAGGTTCTTGTTACAACCCACACATTCTGCCATGAGGGGAACTGCACAAAATTAAAATCCAACACGGTTGAAAAACTACTGAGAACTTCACAAAGCTGTCGTTATTCAGGCAGTTTAGAGAAAACTGTGCTTAAAAAAAACAGCCAATGCACATAAAAAAGAATTAGGTTGGTGCAGAGCACCTCATCTGCATGCAGAGAGAGGAAGGACATTAAACAAGTCAGATTAATGCAGAGAAATGGGTTGTTTTCCCAGAATCATTCTGTAATCAGGTAATGTATCACATTATCCAATCATGCCTGACAGGGAGGCTGTGGATGCTACCTTTACTAGGAAGAGCAGTGTAAATTGTATAACCTGAAATTACAGCTTTTAAAATTGAATTATATTATTTTACATCAGCCATGTCAGGGCTTTTACAAATTGTTAATCACTTGGTAAACATCCTCAAACCTAAAACACAATCATTGTTTATAAGCAAAGTGAATATGTTAGGAAAAGGCAACAGTTATTATGTATAAATTGCCTGCTGTCCCACAGGACAAGAAAATGAGACATCCTTGCATCTCTTAAGGCTGTCCTAAGAAGAGTATTGATAAGTAAATAAAATACCTGAACATTTGGCTAACTGTCATTTCCATGAATCAGGTCGCTCCTAAATTTTGACAGCGCTATCTTTTGGAAATGTATGAAAACTGGGAAATGGATGTGAAAGCAACCTTAAAGTGCTTAAAATTAGGAAAACATTAACCTCCCAACAGTGAGTTCTGGGAGTTCACACGTAGAAATGAAAAGGAACGTTTTCTTCCTGTGGAGAAAGCAAAGCACAGCTCTCATTAGATATGTGCGAGCATAGCAAACACAGCACTTCTGCGGCATTCACTGGGGCAGGGGTGGGTGGGGGTCAGAGGGAGTGTGTGGGTCCTCGCTGGTTAGAGACCAGAGAAGGCCACGGGAGACCACCCAGTGGTGGTTCTTCCAAGCACACATATGCTGATATCTGTAAAAACTCCAAACACCTGACATCCCAGAAAGTGAATAGAGTACAGTCCTAATATCTTTATAAACATTCAACAGCCATGGTTGTCATGCCCTGAAATGTATTACTTTTCTTTTCAACAATATATATGTATTTTAAATAGCTTTGTTCTTCTAAAAGGAGTTATTTTAGAGCTTATGAATTTTCATGGAATGTGAACTTAAATTTATTCCACTTCCTCATTAGCTTTGAGATGGCTGTCAGTGTTGCTGAACAAATCTTTAAGAACTTAGTACTTTTTGAGAAGTATATAACCTAAGTTTTCAAAGGAAACACTTTGACATCTTCTCCAGCTTTGGAGAAATTTCACAGAGAGAAGTCTTCTTTACATGATTTCTGACACTCAAGTATAAACGTGCATTTGGCAAAAATCTTTCTGAGGGCTTAGCTAGGTGAGCCAGTTAGGCGGGGCTGATTCCCAAATCTTCTTCTCAGCCCCTATCACACACTGTGTGAGGGACTAAATCACTGAAGGTCTAAGAAGCTTGAGGTTTAGCTTTTCAACTCAGATATAAAAATTTTAAACAACTGTTTGAGTCATTCCCTTACTTTTACACTGCTTGTACAGAGAAGTATAATATTCTAAATTTAAAGATTATGTCAAAAAATCTGAAGTGAAATGTGTTATCATGGACATTTTTGCTCGCATTAGGTTTTAATTAATAAAGTAATTGATTCACTCAACAAGAATTCTACTGTCTGTCGTCTGCCAAGCGCTGAACCCAGTATCAGTGCTGCAGAAATGAGAGCTGCCAGTTGCTTTCCAATAATTCTTGAAAGTGACTCATCGCCAGTACTGTCAGACTGTCTATACCCAAGCAGGAAGTGGTTGAAGTGAACTGTTTAATTGCCGTCGTCGCTGTTGTTCGTTCTTTTCCCCTCGTCTGCATGCCTTAGTGCAGTCAGTAGCCAACTACTCGTTCTCACTGCAGATCGGCTACCAACCCGCATCTTCTACACCTCTCCTTTTCACTTCCGTTTCCTTACTTACCTCGTTCCCGCACGGCTTCCGTGAATCCTTTGTAAACTGGAACAGATATTCAGTGAATTCTAACCTATAATAACAGGTATTAGACACAAAGCAGGTGTACAAGAATCACTGATTTGAGATCATTTCTGAGCAGCACTGTAACCAAAGCAATTTAGCATGTCACCCATGAAGCCAATGAGCCGGTCTGGGCCGGAGAAGCCCTGAGGGACACAATGCTTTCACACAGCGGACAGATGCCCCTTCTTGCTGGAGAACCCATAAGCTTGTCAGAGTATGAGTCTGTGAAAGAAAGACTGTATTATTCATCCTCCACTATCCAGTGAATACTATCAGGTCTGACCTACGACCAGTGCATTCTTATTTTCCTACCTTGAAGGTCATTTGAAAATTAAAATATTTCATCCTTATGAAATATTGCTGCAATATAATAAAATGCCCTTCTTTGATGCCAAAACACTTATTCTCATATTTCTTTTTAATGAAATTTTCCAATTTGACAAGACCCATGCTTTATCTTCTCTTGGAATTTCCTCTAATATTTTAAAGGCTTTTTTCAATGAAAATAGAAGAAAGCCTCAAAGAATAGTGTATTTCTGGTTATAAAATTGGAAATACGAAAAACAGAATCCAATTTAAAAAGTCTTCAAGATAAACATTTTCTTGTAAACAGAGTGCTTCAAGGATAACTATAACCCTGCAGCCAATGAAACTATTTTATTTTCCTTGGTTTAGGAAGGGCCGGAAGGCTATTTATGTACTAATAGGTTTATTAATAAAACTGAAAGAGCAATGACCTCACCTGTACACTGATCAGAGACGCTAGGCATAGTACAAATCCACCATGGTACAGAAGCAGCATTTATGACTTTGGGACTATCTTTAACATTTTAATAATGAGTCCATTTGATGAGCTTCTGTTGTTTCTTTGCAAATTAAATAAACTAAATAAAAATATTTGGAGAATTGTATTTGTATGAACATTATCAAAAGCAAGTAAATCTCATAAATTAATGAAACTCTTGCACATCCACGCTGCTCTCTCTTGTACTCTCTT
Organism: Chinchilla lanigera; assembly: GCF_000276665.1. Classification (NCBI taxonomy): domain Eukaryota; kingdom Metazoa; phylum Chordata; class Mammalia; order Rodentia; family Chinchillidae; genus Chinchilla; species Chinchilla lanigera. Next base: position 709,082 of record NW_004955554.1, on the reverse strand, counting down.
GCCATGCAATTAATTTGGTGACTTTGCCAACTTACTGTTCACCAGTGTCTGTCCTTAGTTCATTTGCAGAGACCACCATAAATAATCCTCTCAAAGTAACATGCATTTTAATGAAAGGGCTACAGGAAAGATGAACTGGCTATTTCCAAGGCTTTTAACTCTGTGCCCTCAATAGAGGGAAGAAAATTAGGGAGGAAGAGTTTAAAGATCTGTAATTCCACCTGTACTAAATTGAAATTACAGAGTCTGTAGTTATGTTTATATGCAAGAGACTGATCATTATGAAAACATTTTTCTTTAAACAATCTATTAATGATACTCAGCTTGTTTTCCATGGAAACTCTATTGTATTTTGAAAACACTATTTTGTTAGATAATTATTCCTGTGTGATAGGAAAAGTAAAAGTTAATTGTTTGCCTTTTAAAATTAAATATGTTGTTGCCATCGGGTCTGAATTTCAGATTCTGCCTACTTTGAGGTCAAACATGTCCAAATAAGGCTCCCCCTACATTGCCTGCTAATTACCTTGTATTTTCATTGGCAAACCTGATTATACTGAGGAAATACAGTGTCTGACTAATCCCTGGAAGGGATCAGGTCATTGTTAATTCAGTGGTTCTATTCAGAAAAAGTCTGATACAATATAATGGCTAAAAAGTTGGATAGACTACAGGGTGGTTAAAGTAAAAGTAGTGAAAGACAAATAAATTTGTAATTTAATTTTGATAAGATTTAGACAAGTCACAATGGTTGCAAAAGAAATTTAATGAGTTCGGGAAAGCTGGAAGATGCAGCTTAGCTGAGTTCTAACAGGAAGTGGTGCAAACAATTAGCTGAGGAAAAGCGGGTGAAAAGTGGAAAAAAACAGACCCCATCAGAAAAAGTTGAGGTCAGTGAAGACAAAAGTGCCATAAGATGCTTCTGAATAATTTTATTGCTAAAATATGAAATGCAAATGTATTATAATACTTGAAACGCATCAAGCAAAAGAACATTTAAAAGAAGTACTTAAAATAAATGTTTCACTGAGCTTACCATTTGAAATCTTTATTAAAAAATGACAAACAGCCCTTGTTAAAATAGACAGTATGCAAAGAAAGTACCTTCTCATGAGTGGGCCTAATAGCCAGGGTTTCTTGTAGTTTAACAAATGCCAAATGCATGCAATGTGGATCACTAAAGATAAGGTGAAAACGTTATCATAGGTGGTAAAATATATGATTTTACTTCATAAAGAGAATACATGTTGGTCGGTAGACGAGGTGATTCTTTATAACAAAGTAAAAAAAAAAAAAAAAAGTGAAGAATTCAGGTCTGTCACCAAAAAGAAAATCCCAACATTCCAAAGGAGACTGGATTATATCATAAAGATGCTTAAATTTAATTTTCAAATTTTAAAGGAAAAATTTTCATTGATTTTTGAGAATATTTGAATATATTATGTATGAAACATTACATTTATCTAAAAATATAAGGACATAAGTAGATGGTACTTTTAAATTCAGAAAATAAAAGCCCCCTTTCACCCTTTCAAAAACCAGTGTCTATTTTTAGGTCCCAGGAGATCTTGGCCCTGTTCAGGGAGGTGCAGAGGCTGTTTGTGAATCTCACAAAAATATCGACCCCCTATCTAAAAATCTCCTCACTCATTTCTAGGAATATTTTGCACATAACTTTCAGAATGTTCATAGATATTTTGAATTCAAGTTAATAATCACAGAGGTAAATTTTAGGCTTTCATAGCAGAAGGCTGAGTCAAGACCACACTGTATTAACTGCAGATGAATTAAACCAAAACCTCCTACCAATCTTCCTCACTGCCACAGCAGTGTCTAAAGATTTCGATGAAGACTGGGCTTGTATGAAAAGGACAACTTGATAACTGACTGGTGATTTAGGATCATCCAGGTTCCCATTGTATACCATGCGCTCCAGATATCTATTACCTCCCTGGAATTATTCAATTTATTTTCTTATAATCTTCCTAATAAATCAAATAAAAATCAGAAGTCTATTTTTCTGGATTCTTACGTGTATCCTTCAATGATAATCCACGTGATTGCAGCTAGTATATTTTTAAAAACCTATACTGTATCTGGGGGAATAAATTAAAATGTCTGTGTCACAAGATACTAAGTGCCAAACCTGGGCATTACCCAGCTCTACTAACCCCGTGTTGTCAAATTGAAGAGGAAATTTGAATATATCCCACAATAGGATTTTGACTAAATGACCATGTTTTTAGCATAATTTTATTTTGTGATGTCTTACATGTAATGTTTATGACTATATAGAACACAAAATTAAAACATTGTTCGATTTAAAAATAATTAGTAAAAAAATAATTAGTAAATGCTATTTAAGAGCGAAAAGCTTTAGTACCATGAAATTACTGTATTGTTAAAATTTTACATTTTCTGTTTCGAGCTGTCCAGTGCATAAGTATGTTCAACTGAACTGTAGCAGAAGACGCCCTTCCCCAGCCAGTGTACCTCCAGCCTACTGAACCAGCTTCACTTTGACCAGTCATGCCCGCCTGTGCCCACAGAGGTGCTCCCTCCAGAGCCTTCTGCTTACGTGCCTGTCAGGGTCAGATGGCGTCATCTAACACCCACCCAAGATGACTGTCAGCAATTCCGAGTTCCACATTTTGACTGAGAAAAGTTGGACTGTCATCCCTGAAGAATGAGTCACCATGGCCTTTCCCAAAGTTGCCCCAGCAAGCCCTGTTGGACCTGGATGGATAGGACAGACTGAGCTCTATCAAATTGGGCCCTTGAGAGCCATGGTCATTGTAAGAGTCAGGGGCAAACCAGTGCCTTTCCTGGTCGAAAATGGAAGAGAACTTTCTGCCCTCAAAACTTCTCTCTGTCAAAAAGCTACCATCAGTGGGGCAACCGGGACTCTTGCCTCTTACTCCATCTGCCGGGTACAAATGTGTAGGACATCTCCTATGTAAGCCAATCTCTGTACTGATTCTGGGAAGAGACCTCTTCTTCAAGTTAGAAGCAAGTGTCTCAATTGCACCAGTCAGCCTCCCTCTTCTTTAACTCCACACTTTCAACTCTCATTGTTTCCTGATAGAAAGAGGATGCTTGCGTCAGCCTGAGACAGCTAAACGCAATCCTGAAATTCTGAAAACTCTGCTCCCCGAGATATGGGCTAAAGACTCTCCTCCAGGCCTGGCCATAAACCATGCTGCCTCACCTCTACCCCTGTTGCTGTCAGATGTCACAGGAAGCACTAACAGGCATCACCCACACACCAGCCTGATAGACTGTAAATCGCCTTGGGCAAGATCTCCATGCTGTCAACAACACGGCCATCACTTTGCATTCTGTGGCTCCCAGCCCATACACCCTTTATGGACTGTTACTGAATTACCACAAGGGTTTGGGAACTCTCCCACTATTTTGGAGGAGGACTAAGCAATAGATTTGGCTCCAGGACAGCCTGTTTCTGTGTCCCTTTCATCTCTGTCACAGTCCCTTGAGAAAGAAAAATGATGTTTCAAAAACACAAAATGTCTATTGCCTGTCAAACTGCTAAAATATACCAGTCCTATCTGTAAAACCAGTTCAATACCTCTGAGCTGCCGATGCCACCATGATTGCCCTCTGTATATGTTGCCTCAGTCTTCTGCCGCCCACAGCCTGCTGATACACCTGCCTGGATCTAAAGAATGCCTTCTTATTTGACTGATTCCTGTTAGCCAGGCCGTTTTTGCCTCTAAATGAAAAGACCCCGCTTCTGGACTCAAAAGTCAATTGACCTAGACAAAACCTCCCAGAGGTTCAAAAACTTGTTTACACTCTTTGGAGAAGCCCTCTCAGTTGATCAAAGCACTTATGATTAGTGACACCCAAGCTGCCTACTGGAAAGACACAAAAGCTCTACTGTAATATCTGGTAGAAACTGGTTACAAGGAAGAAGCTCCACCAATTTTTGGAGCTGCTGGCTTCCACAGAATCTGGATCATTGAGTTCATAAAAATGATGATGCTTACTCAGCCTTTTAGCCCCTGTGAGCACCCAGTGTCCTACCTGTGTAAATACTTGGATCCAGTCACTAAGGCCCGCCTCCCCCTTTGCCTGTGTGCTCTAACAGCCACTGTCCTTTATTAAGAAAGCTGACAGGCTCACCTTGACTGAGACCTAACTGTCCAGGTGCCAAAGGCCGTACTGGATCTCACCCATTGCCACCTGACTGCAAAACTACCCACCTGACTCTTGTGGAGATAAAATCACTTGGTCCTACCATGTACCTGCACACAGAGCTGGGCCTAGCAGATCCTGATTGCCTGGAACTGCCTGATAAACTGTTCTTGAGACTATCAGACTTAAAAAATGAACCTCCTGACAGATGCTGTCTATACCCTGTTTATAGATGGAAGTAGCTGTTTTAAAAATAGAGTCTGACAGGCTAGATGGTGTGGTCACCTAGGACAAAGCAATTTTGGCCAAACTTGTGCTCAAAATAATCCAGTCCAGAGGCCTTAGCCCCCTCCAGGGATCCCACTGACTGAAACATCAACCCCAGCCAAAAGGACTTTGCCTGATACTACCAGAAGATCCATCTGAATCAGAGCCAAACCTGCCCACACTATATGTCCTGCAAACTCAAGCCACAGGGCTGATACCTGTACCCTTGCAGCCAGCTCAGGCTTCAATAGCTGTGTCACTGTCCCTGATCTCTACCTGGCATGACTTAGTGCTCATCTGCACCTACCCAGGCTGGCCAAGACAACAGAAGTTTGTAGAATCCCGCTGTCCTTAGATGTGGCTCACCCTTGATTGCTGGCAATGATAATGGGTCTGCACTTGTAGCAGAGATAACCCAAAGCTAGTAGAATTATTAAAGATTAAACAAAAACTACATGCAGCATACAGGCCACAAGCTCTAAAAAGTTTGAAAAAAATAAAGCATAACCCTAGAGGAACAGCTACATAAAATATAGTTAAAAGACCAACTATCCCTGTAGACATTCCTACACACACATATAACACACATGGTGCATACGAATTACCTCTACAAGTTTCAGAAATCCAGTTTTAGGTCCACCATTACAGAGTTCTGGAGAATTTACCAGGTCTAGACAAATCCTCCAGGGCTTACTCTGAAGAGACAGTGCATTCAAAACCTTGGTCTGGTCACTCCAATGCTGACCAGTCCACACACAGCAGAAGCCTGAGGACGCCGTTCACAGGACTGCTTCACACTTCAATGCAGTACTTCCCTTGATTTTTGTGCTTTTCTCAGGCTGCTTACCCCAGCCCTTGCTTTGCTATAGTTCTCTGGGTGATTGTCCCAAGAGAATGGAGAATAACCAATAAGGCCTTTACAAATGATAGAGATTTGATGAGTGTCCAAGGCACATTGGACTACCTCAGATTACCTCCTTCACTCCCTTGTCAGAGTCAACTTAGGCAGAAACCGTACAATAAGGAAAACAAACCACACACTCCTGGTGGGAATTGTAAGGCTTGCGGACCTTGTCTAGGGCCATCCTAGGATCACTGAGAGCCAGAATGTTACTGCTACCAGCTGGGTCTTGTCTCAGAAGATCACATGTAGCAGGCCCAGCAAAGATTTGCCAGAAAAATTAAAAGAGAGGGGAAGTGTAGCAAAACACGCACCTCCCCGCCCCAGCCAGTATACTTCAGCTTCTTAGTTGCCCAGATGATAGTTCCTATTCCAGTTCCATTTGCTCCTGTCTCTTAGAAACAGCTGGTCATTGATGCACAGCTGGTCACTGTGATGCACACTGTATAAACAGTCCCCAACTGACAAGCCATTCTTCCTCTGTACTTCCTGCTTGCTTATCCCGTATAAGCCCTAGACCACCAGAGATCAGGGCCTGATATTCTGGGAATGATCTTGATTAGTACCCATCATTGTAAAAGTAAATCTCCCTCCAAATCCTGGGTGTCATTTCGGTGTTTCTGTTTGCCATAGCAGAACTTCTAGTGTGTTAATGATCTTGTTGTTATTTCAGTTCTGTTGAGTTTGACTTCGTGTATAATGACATGATACTTCACTTATTTAGTGGTCTCATGGTTAAAAACTATTAAGTCTTAAATCTGAAGACCTACTAGTCCTACCAAAAGTCAAGAGGTATTGTTCCTTTGAGCTTTTTTATTGCATTTTTTCTAAGCTTAAATACACATAAACCCTTTACAGTCATTAAAAGATATTTTGATACATGACATATAAAAAGGTTCAGAGCCAGGGTAATAACATATTACCACCACTTTTGTGTTACACAGGAGGAGGCTAGTAAATGGTTTGGATGTACTGGCATTTTAAAATATTAAACACACCTAAGTTTAGACAAATAGTTCTCTCCTCAAACCCTTGACAACCTTCTCCAGGGAGTGTAGAGGTAGAGCAATGTACTTAGGGGAAGTTTCTCAACCAACTGGTGGGAAGACCGGGGAAAGGAGCACTTCGCCAAGTCATTGAGGAATTCTCGCACATGCATCAGTGCACGTGTGACTTTTTCTTACCAAAAATATACTTTAACAAGGTGCTTTTAAGACTGCTGAAAATTGGGCTTTATGACAAAGTTGGAAAGATGAAAAGTTCACTTTTGCAGAAAAAAAACTCTAAATTGTTTTATTCACACATTTTGCATCAGAAAATATAAAGATATGTGCAGTGAAATAGTCTTCCCTATGGGTGAGCTGACACTACTATAGAGAAATGGTGTTTATTAAGATTGCTGAGCTTTGGAAATTATTAATGGTCATGGAGCATCTCATAGAAGTGGCACTTCTTGTCCCTGTTGTTCTAAAAATTTTAGTTTCCTCGAGCAATTAAGTATTTATTGACATTGTTAAATCACTGTGCATTGTAGTACATTGTATATTTCTGGAACATCAGTGTTACATGTGCTTCTTCTGAGATATTCAGTATGACAGAAATATGAGTGTACACATCAACAAGGTAAATCAATATAACTTCTACTAGGAAAGAGAACTGAAAGTCCGTTGATCTTCAATGGACTCCATTTTCAATGGACTCCATTTTCAGTGGACTCCATTGATTTTCAATTTTGACTCAAAGTCCAGGATTTGGTGATTCAGAAGTGCATACATATCTGCATTTCCTAGAACCATTTATGAAGATAAGGCTTCTGTCAGAGATAGCAGACAAAAATGTTGCTATAAAAATTGTGATTTTGCTGTAGAGCATTTGTTTGCATATCTAAGGCTTAAAAAGCCTATAGATGCATTTTTTATAAATGAATAATTACTCACTAGCACTTCTTTACAGAAGATGTATTACCTACTAATATGGTATTGGGGGAATTATATTTCAGTAGAAACTACACACAATAAACAAGTGAGTAGAAAATTAATCAATGAAAATTTGAGATGTGTTATGTGGTCTATTACATGGTGCCTTTTCAGAGGAAACCTAGAATCAGCTCAGTGACTTTAGATTAAAACCTTAAAGAAAGGTGTATCTAAAAAAGTAGTTTTAGGCTGATTCCTACAGAAGCAAAGCTCTTCATCATGCACGCAGACAGAGGAAAACATATCTGTACCCAAGCAGCCATCCAAGAGAGCAGAGTGACCCAGTCCTCACTGCTATGCCGGGCACTACAAGGTTAAGGCAGACTTGCTTTTCATGGTATTTTACTTATGTGTTTTATTATCTTACATAGCAAGTCAAAAAATGAAACACTGGATTTAGGTGATTCTGCCTTCACAGTTTTGTACAAGATATTGTCTGCTATCCCGGCCAAGAATCCTGTCTTCTTAGCATCACAGACTATCAATTAAAACCAAGTCAGCAGCTATAGAGGCTTAAAAAAGCCACATTAATATCCCTGACATTTCTGCTGAGGTTAGTTGTGCTTCTTTTCGCTCTGGTGCACTGGTGAATGCATTCTGGAGTCTCAAATCATTAGTAACTCCAGGTAAGTAAAATCAGATATGAGGTTCTAACTTTATGCTCTTTAAAAATCTATTAATTTGTGCATACACACACACACACACACACACATTTGCACCTATACTTGTGTCACTTTCATGTAAGAGAAAAGTATATTTTCTATTATAATAATAAAGTAATGTGATTTGGGATTAGCAATTGTGTTGTCTTTTCTACCATTTGATTAAGCTTTTCCTTTTAGAATACACAGTTCTGTGAAGTCAGTGTGGTGTGACTCTTGTGTAATCGGTCAGAACGAGAACTGATACTAGCTCCTTGCCAGAATTTTCTTATCACGGAAACAAATTTTCAAACTTCCTTCAACCTCATTAACATATTTCTGAACATGAAATGCAATTACGCGTGCCCACAGGTAACAAGCGCTCTCGCTTTCATCGTGAATACCCTGATTTTGGTCATTCTTCTTTTCCTATCGCACTGATACTTATACAAGTGGGAGGAACAGCAAAACTAACAACGCTGAACTCTGCAGTCAGACAAACAGGTTTGAATTCTCTCTTTTCCCTTTACTACGTGTAAACTTAGATGAGCTATGAGACGGCTCTAATTCTCACAGCAAATTTGTGAAGAGGAGAAAGCAATACCTAATTCATGAGACTGTTACCAGAGAGAGGTAACCCAACATATGTCATGTGTTTACTACAGTGCTGGCATCAGGTAAAAACTAAACATAGAAAGTTATTAAGCATCATGATTGCAGATTGAAATTAAAATGATGTTTGTATAAAAGAGTAAAGTTTTCTCAGATTTTCCAGTACTTTTCTATATCTTATAACCATCCAAAACATACCCATCATTTAGAATTCTCAGATTATAAACCTGATTGACTACCTAGACTACCTTGGGGTAATTCAACTCAGTGTAGAAGCATTGGAAGAAATGACAAAGGGGTGATTAATCAAAGGCTTCACCCTAACCTGAGAATGAATTAAAAATTAACAATCAGAAACATTTTAACATCTTTAAAATGCATTGAAAATGTATTCTTTTCAAAAGTTGTAAGTCACTCTTTTCAACTATTTTTCAAGTGTTAGAAGCTGCCTTTCATTGAAAATTTTAATATAACAAATTACGGAATTTAGCTAAGAACACACATGGGAGCCGGGTAGGAAATGTTTCTTAAAGAAATGCAGTACTGAGCTATCTTCAAAGAAGTACTTTAATGTACATTTCATGTAGTATAAAATAACTTTAAAGGATGCACTTTATTACAAATGGTATTGCCAACTTTATAAATTAGTTAACTTTATTTCACCAAGAGGCCCTTGTTTCTGTCATCCCACTGGGGGCTTCTTTTGCTTTTTGTTTTTTAAATCTCCTGGTCACTCTCACAAGAACTGTCTCACCTTTCAGAGCCCTCTCTTGGGGAAGCACTCTGAGATACCCCATCCATGTTACGGGAACATCAGCACCATGTCCTCCCGGAAGGTCCCACACCTAGTGACCCCCAAAGCCAATGACTGAGGACCAAGGGCAAGGGCAGAGGGAAGAGGAAGTAAGAATTAAGATGTGCCATGTACCAAATACCCACTATGCATGTGAACGTTACATGCCGTAAACATGGGCTAAAGACAATGACCACAAGGAGGATGGCAATGGGGGAGGGAGTCAGAGACAGAGGAAAGCGGGAGGGAGCGGACAGGGTCATACCAAGACCCAAGTGTGTTATGTATTTATTTATAGACTCACAGGAGCAGAGGCGGGGGAGTCACAGCTCTGCATGTTGGGCAGGCAAACCAGCCAGTTGCTGCTCAGTAGCAGAAGCTGGAAGACACAGAACAAGAGGCTCTGCGGAAGCAGTGCCTGAAAATCCCTGAAGGCTCCCTGGTTGAGCAGGAGTTGGAAATGTGATGTCCACAGGCAATGGAAGCAGTAAAAGACACAGGCAATAAGCAGAATGGAGCTTGCAAGCAGGGCTAACCTTGTCTCTCCACATCCCTGCTGGGCTGCAAGCCTATTGGACGGTGCACCCACAGTTAGGGGAGTCCCCCCTCTCAGTGTGTGGGCTCACTGCCAATCACAGCTGGAAACACCCAAAGGCACACCCACAGCTGGTTTTACTGATCTTTTAGGTAGCCTTCTATCTAGTCAAGTTGAGGGTCAAAGTTGACCATCACAACCTACCTGAAAATCCACTGGTAATGTCATGATCACAGAGATAAAACCAGAAAGCATTTCCTCTGATATTTGGTATGAACCACTGACTCTCATTTCAACCCCTGTATCCAACACAGTTCTGGAATAGTCGCACAAGGCAATGAAATGAAAGGAATCTGTAATCCTTCATGCAGACCATGCGGTCAACTATATGAAAAACACTAGAGTTTCACCAAAATGTTTTAGAACTAATTTTAAAAATCCAGAAAATTTGCAAAATATAAAATGAGCATGCAAAACTCCACAGTTGATTTTATACACAAACAATAAACTATTCAAAAAATGAAGGAATCAATTCCACTTACAATAGAATGAAATGAATTGAATACAATTTAACCAAAGAGGTAAAAGATTTTTAGACTAAAATTTATAAAGCACTGATGAAGGGAATTAAAGATACAGATAAATTGAGAGATTTCCTGTTTTCCTGGTTTAGAAAAACTTCAATTATTAAAAGTATCCATAGTAACCAAAGCTATCTAAAGAGTTAATGTAATTCCAATCAAAACTTGGATGACATTTATAACAAAAATAGAACTAAACAAACACCATTTGGAACCACAAAAGATGCTGAATTCCCAAGTAATCTTGAGCAAGAACAGCAAAGATGGAGGCATCCAGCATCCTGATTTCGAGGCAGATGATATATCTACACAGAGGCAAACTGTGTACTAATGGTTGGAAATGGACACATTGGTCAATGAAACCAAATGGCTCAGAAATAAATCCACCCACTTTCACTCAATTGACATTTGACAAAGGTACCAAAGAATACACAGCAGGAAGTGGACAGTTTGTTCAATAAAAAGTACAGGAAAACTAGATATCTAAATCCATAAAAATGAAATAGAACTTTTGAAATAGAACTTCACAATATAGGCACAATTTAGTATCCAGCAGGGGAATGCAAATCAAAACCACAATAAGATATCACCTCACCTCAATGTGGCTATTGTAAAAAAATAAGTGCTGAGGAAGATGAGGAAAGAAACAGAACTCTAACCCATTTCCAGGAGGATTGTAAACTAGTACAGCCAGTGCACAGACAGTGTGTAGCTTCCTCTAAATACCAGAGGTAAATGATCTAGTTGTCCTACTTCTGGCTGTATATGCAAAGAGAAAGAAATTAATATATTACAGAGATTCTTGCATTTGTGTGCTTACTACTGCATTATTCTCAATGGGCTGAAACACAGAATCAGCCTAGATGACTGTCAGTGGATGAACGGGTAAATAGAATGGAATATTACTCAGCCATTAAAAGAATGCCATCCTACCCTTTGCAGCAAAATTGTCAGAGTGCAAGACAGCATGTCAAGTGAATCAAATTAGACTCAGCAGTACCAATACCACATGCTCTCCTTCAGCAGGGGTGCTCAGGATGTTGGCCTGAATGTAGAACAGTGAGGACAGAAACTGAGAGGCAAGTCAGAAAGGAACACAGGAAGAGGCGGGATGAAGGGACAGACAGATGAGACAGACCCCTGGAGGCCCAGCACAGCAGCGGTAGTCCCAGGAGCCTTTACACATTTCTTGCATAACTGGAAGAGCACAAAGGCTCTAAACACCAAGCAGTGACAAGAGGAGGTGCGAGCATTAACGACCTGGGTTTAATCATCTCATGTATGAAAATAACACACGTACACCGTAAATACCTAAAATTAAAATGGCAACAATTTTTTAAAAATCAAAATAGATAAAAGACTTATACAAAAACCTAAAACCGTAAAATCTACCAGGAGAAAACACAGAGGAGAACCCTCCCAGCACAGTTATGGGCAACGACTGTTGACACAGGCTCTGGAAACACAGGTAACAAAGCAAAGTCGGCCTGCAGGGTTAGATCCTCCCAGATGCGTGTGCCCAGCAAAGAAAATAACCAATACAGTGAAAAGACAACCTACAGATTGGGAAACATATTTGCAAATGATGTGTCTGATAAGGATTAACACCCGAGATATATAAGGAACGCTCAACCCAAGAGCAAAATCTCAAGAGCCTAATTTGTAAAAAGGCAAAGAGCCTGAACAGGCATTTTCAAAAGAAGCCACGCAGACGGCCAAAAGAACTCACAAAAATTGTCAGTGGGTGTATGAGGAGGTGCCCGGCACCACCAGTCAACGTGATGAAGGGGTTTCCCAGGGAAAGCACAGATCAAGTCCGTAATGAGGCATTGCTCAGAGGCTGTGCAGAGGAAGGGTCCTGTGCTGGGAAGGTGAACTGCTACAGTCAGAAGGAAAACGGTGTGCAGCGCCCTCAAAACCGAAACGACAACTGCCCTATGGTCCGGAGAGCTCCCGTCTGGGAGTGCATTTGAAGGTAACAAGATCAGACGCTCAGAGCAACGTCTGCAATCCTGTGTTCCCTGCAGTACCATTCATCATTAGCAAGGGATGGAAATAGGCGAAATGTCCATCCACAGTGGGTGAGATAAAGAAAGCACTAGGACGTGCACGTGGTGGATACTATTCCGCCATGAAAGAAATGGCGTCCTGTCATTGTGGACACATTGAGGAGCCCCGTGCACACGGTGTTCAGGGAAATATCCCAAACACAGAGGTCATACAGTGCGGTCTCACTTCTGTATGGAACCTTAAAACATCAATCTCATGAATTAGAGAAAGCAGTGAGGCTTATCAGAGGCTGCGGAGGGAGAGGGAGGACGGAAGTGGCCAGCCAATGGGAGTGGCCAGCAATGGGTGTGGCCAGCCAATGGGAGTAGCCAGCCAATGGGAATGGCCAGCCAATGGGAATGGCCAGCCAATGGAGTGGCCAGCCAGCGACTCCAACCCTCCAGATGCTCATAGCTCTGCACACAGAGTGCCCAGAGCTTGTCATGATGTGTTATAAACCTCAAGTGACTACACACTTATGTATTCCTAGAAAGGACTTTTTAATGTTCTCGCCACAAAGAAATGACACATTTAAGCTCATGGATATGTCACTTACCCTGATTAGTTACTCTGTCCTATCACCCACCCTATCATTATGCAACGTTTACACGTATCAAAACACCACATTGTGCCCCACAAAAATGTACAATTTTCATGTGTTAATCAAAAATAAAACAAAACAACAATTTGGACCAGCCAAGTAAAGTAAAAAGGAAAAAGTGGTTTTCAACATCTTCGAAATACCTGGGTTATGTTTGAAGAATTACATAGAAAATCAGAGTAGTAACAGGAGAAGTATTTGTGTACAAGAGACTTGGTTTCTATTAGGAGAGCTACTAAAACATATCTAAAAAGTAATGGTGGGTGTCTGGATAGAGAAGTGGCCAAAGATTGAGGAGGGAGCTGTGTCTGACAGAGCTCAGATTCCCGAGGAGATGACTTTATAAAATGATCCTGAGAAGGCAGAGGGATCGGCATTCAGAGAGATGACACACCTAGAAATTTCATCCAGAGAAAAGGAAAAGAAGGGTGGGAGGAAAGGAATTTATTATTTGGGAGCGGGAAGATAATGGTATTCATTTTTAATGTTATTACTTTCTCTGTGAAATGTGATGAGACGCCACTGGCAGAGAGTTAGGAAAGCAGAGGGGCCGATCACTATTTGAGTGCAGACTAACTGTAAGACACAACCTCCAAAAAGAGGAGACAACTATCGGAAAAATGATATTAGATGTGACCTTAGTGTCAGCATTGTCCAACTTGATAAATCAAGATTAATTCATCTACTCTGTCTATAAAGGTCTGTGAGGTTGCTGATTTGTTTCATGCATTCAAAGAGAGAAAGAGCAAGCCAAAGCATTGCCCTTCTGGAAGTTAAATCCTGGTGGGAGAGAAATTGTATAGTAAGTGTTCAGAAATTAAAATATTAAAAACAAAGTAGGTATACTTCTCAATTCATTGACATTTATTTTGCAGAAATATATAAGAGTACACCTCAGGTAAGGATTTTTTATAACTGTGGCTGAAACATCATTTTCTGGTCAAATTAGAACAAGAGAAAATTGGTAAAATAATTCATACAAAAATCTTTTTTTGCCTCACATAGTTACATTATTAAAATTCCACAAAATTATGCACATTTAACTTTAAGACAAAAAACAAATTGAAAATATTAAAATAACGAATAGTCACAATGATATAAAATTTCTGTAACCTTCCACTGGCCACACTAATTGGATAAAATGGTCAAGCCACATGTCCTGTAAAACTAATTTTATTCCACAAAGTCATGCAGGGCAGGCACCTGAATCATATTAGCAATTTCAAACCATGTAAAACATATTTCCTTCACTGGCCGGGGCATTTTCTCCATGAGAAACATCTTTTGTCTGCTCCTTGGGGAACCATATAATATAAATGAATCTCACTGAAAATGTGTACCAAGAATTGTTTCTTGATTACAGTGTCATGCATCATGGTGCTATGGTTTAAAGCTTTTTTCTTCCCTTCAAAACACAGGTTTTTGAGGACTTCTACATCAGCAACTCAGAAGGCAATGTCCTGAGACTTGGCACTTGAATTGGGAACTGAGATGAATACCTCTTTATAAGAATTAGTTCAAGGCAGACAAGCTATTTCATATTTTATATAGTTTCTAGGACTTTTCTAGTCACCCAGAAAAAAAACGTGTTCCCAGTGCTTTGAAAGATTAATAATTCTTCAGCATATTGTGCATCAACAATATAAAATTAAATAAAAGCTGATGCCGACAGAACTGACTTTTCAAATCCTGCGATATAAAGAAGAAAAAAGCCTGGCTATTGGTCTTGAGTGCCCTTCAACCAGCCACGGGACATCTCTCTTCTGCATACTCCACACAAAGCAAACACATGCACTTAGTCCACACCTTCCAGGTGCCAGATGGTTGTAGCTCATTCACTGGGGCATACTGGACACACAGAGCTGATGGAAAGGGGTGCATGGGGTCCAGCAACCCAAGGGGGAAGGAAACGTTTGAGGGGCTCCAGTTTTGACACTGTTATTGACATGGAAAACATAGAAACATGGAAAATTTTGGACTATTTCCTTATATTTACAAATCCTATCTTATTTCTTTTTCTCAGTTAATCTATTCATGTTTTATGGTGATGCAGTTTGAACCTAGGACCTTGTGCATGCTAGACAAATGTTCTCTTTGCCACTGAGCTACACACCCAGGCAGCATTCTGCTAAAATAAATAAATAAATAAATTTCAACATCACTTCTTATTTCTGAGACTCTCATCATCCTGCAGATCTTCTGTGGTGTCCACCATCGTCAGACACTCCCTTGGTCCTGTGGTGTGTCATCTCCCAGTGGAGTAGTCTGGCTCTGATGTCTTAGACATCACTTTTTAAACTGGTTGCATGACATACCAACACCACTGGGGCATCTACCTAAATACAGATGACTTAGATAAACTAAGTGCTGATGTGTAGTCGTCATCAGCAACTATACGCCTAGTAAGGATGAGTGATCTCAAAGAATCATTAAACAGATCAAATATTTTTTTATCTCAGTACCTAGCTTTTATATTTTTTCACTAAGTTAGGCTACTAAATGTAGATCAAGATCAGTTTTATACATTATTTAGTTTAGTTTTAGTTTTATTTATAGTTCATTTTTTCTTCAATAAAAACATTATGCATTAGCATTCTCAAAAAATAAGTGAGCATAAATTGTGAAAAACTGAAAATCTTGATCTACTTCACGTAACTCAAACATTCTTTGATACAGAATGTTTTGCTTATTATTTTGGTTGTGAAAATAGAGGAAATATATTACATATCTAAAGCAGATTCTCTCACTCTTGTTGCCCCTTCTCAGGGAGTGCCAGCACTCCAAGCCTGAGTATTAAAAGCATATACAATGCACTTATTCCGGGTCGGTAGCTTCTAGAGCTGAGATCTGAGCACAGATATTGCAGCTCCTAAGTGCATGTATTCAATCGGTCAGCTCCTATGCAAACACTTTTCAAGAAATTTCTTAAAGAAGACTGCGGTTCTGCCCGGCATGGTTGTGCGCACCTGTAAGCCCAGCGCTTGGGAGGCTGAGGCAAGGGGAGCTCCGCGGGTTTGAAGCCAGCCTGGGCCACAGCATGAGTTAAAGTCCAGCCTGGACTACACGATGAGACCCTGTCTCCAGGAAAGGTACTGACTGCTGTTTAGCTCTCCACAGAACGTTGACAAGGCACTGCACAGCATGCAGGTGCTTCAGCGCCTTGAGCAGGAAATGGGCTGCCGGAGTCACACCCAGCACCAGGCTACGCCGCTGCGCTGTAAGGGCCTAGGAGAGCAGAACGCAGCGGCTTGTCGGTGCACATTACACAGAACTGCTCCCGGGATGACCAGGAAGACTTCCCTGGGCAGCTGTCCTGGTTTATCAGTGGGCTGTCTCGGTTTTACTGTTGGAAGGCCTGTGTTCAGAAAAAAAACAGCCCTTGGCAAATCAGGGTGATCATAGCACGGGCTGGCTAAATCTCAAAAGGATTAAAAACAAAACCTGGAGATACTTGTACACAAATGTCCGTACCAGCACTATTCATAGTAGCTGAAAAGTGGGGGGGGGGAAACACAACTGTGCGCCAAAGGACAGATGAGCGGACTAATGGCACATGGCGCGTAGGTAAACCGGAATAGCACCCAGCCGAAAAGAGGAAGGACGTGCTGGTGTGTGCTGCAGGGTGGGTGACCTGAAAGCACAAGTGAGTGAAGCTGGACACTGAGGTCCTCACATCGCAGCATCCCAGAATCTGAAATACACAGAGCAGGTGACTCCTACAGACTGAGATGGAGCTTGTGGTTGCTAAGGGGTCCTGAGTGTGTGATAAGAGGAAGATTCGGTGGTGGGGGGATTTCTTTTGAGAATGACATAAAAAGTTTGGAGCTAGGCCGAAGTGCTGGTGCACCACCTCAGAAAATCACTGTTATCAAATAGTGCACTTTAAAACAACCTTACATTCTACAAATTTCACTTCAATTGTTAAAAAATAATGCTAAAAATTCAAAAGAGCAAATATAACAATATAAAATATAACAAAAATTCAAAAGAGCAAATATAACAATAATGCTAAAAATTCAAAAGAGCAAATAAATACTCTGCTTATACTTCACAAAAATTTAAAGAAGTAGTCTTACATGGTATATAATCACCATTAATTAAAAATATCTACCAAAGTTAAAGGATGAAATGGTGTTAACACTGCATAATATCCTACATCAAACTTTTAAAATGTATATAATTCTGTGAAAAGCGAAAGGTGACTCTTGAAGCCATCATACCCACCAGTAGACTTTTAGGGCGCCTGGGTGGAGCCTTCCCTGGTGCCGAGTTACCGTAGTGATGTGTGCTGTGCACAGGGTTCAGGGTCTCGAGCTCATGGTCACCTCTGCTTAGAAGTGTCACCCAAGGAAAGTACAGGAAAATCTAAACCTAAAATGACCGACTCACTGAAAGCCATGACGTAATAGTATTTTTGCAAATTCCCTTTAGAAAAATAATTCCACCCTTTTAGGATTTAGGGAAAAAATGAATGTACATGGACTATAATTTGCATCAACTGAAGCATTAAATTTCATGATTTACTTGTTCATGGAAGCGTGTGATATCAGATGGGATGTGCTTACCCAGGAGCAGTGGTCTCACTACCATTTAAATATTCTTTCCACTAAGCCAAAGGGAAATCTAAGGATTAACCTCAGTACTTCATCTTTGTTACCATAAATCTTGCCCTCTGGGTTATGACCTTCTTTTTTAAAGCTGAAATGCAGTTTCCAAATGCAGCATTGATTTTTCTCACAACATATCAGCTCTTCTCTACATGAACTAATAGACAAATGAAAATCTAGCCCTAAAATTAGATTTGGTTCTCTTAGTTTAGCCGCTAGAATGCCATTATGTATGCTTACTGCCAAAACATATTACTTCAGAATTAGAGCGCATAACGATTAGAAATAGCTACACCAACGTATATTCATCTATATTTCGGGATACTGTTGTTTTTGTTATTATTAAATATTCATTCTAATAGAATGTGTGGTTGCTTTTCTGGCAGTTTTTCCTACTGATGTTCAGCTTATTACTTTCCATCTATCATTCCTGAATTAAACATAATTATTGATCAGAGCAGCCACAGTAATAGAGACCATTCGAGTCTGTTCGACTTGAACGGGCACCTGCTAGTTTTCAGGAGGTTTGCTGGTGTGTCCTCCCTGATTCTCAAGGGGAGACCAGGTTCCGGGCCCGGGGAGCTACTGTCGGACGTCAGCAAAGGGGACCTGGCGGATGCTATCAGGAGCTGGGGACAAGCTCTCGGAAAGGAGGGTGTGTGTCCCCAGCCTTCTGCTGCGGAGATTCGAGGAAGGGCAGGAGCCTGACCCTGCCCAGTGCTCTTTTCCGATCTGAGAGGAGAGCACGGCTGCTTCCTGGGGGGCAGGAGATGAAGCAGCAAATCCGGGGCTCTTGGTGAGCCCGAGCTTCACCCTGTGGACCTGGAGCTCCAGACCTGCCCGCTGTACAAGCTCCGTTCCTCCTAAGCAGCCAGTGTGGGGCGTTCCCCTGCCTCGAGGAAAAGCTGGCGCAGCGTCTTCAGACGTGCTGGGCGCACGCTCAGAGGTGCACCTTACATCCTCCAAAGAAGTAGAGAGTAATGAAAAACAAATGTTTTATTTTTCCATGTCTTACTTAATTAAACTTTAATATCCTGTGACTTTGTTACCTGAAGAACTATTTAATGAGTCTAGTGTTCATAAAATATAGTAAAGTTATTACTGATCTCGGATTCTCTGTTATAAGAAATTGACAATATCAGGAAAAAGTAATCGATGGCATGACAAGTTATGCGCTGTCCGTAACGGAGATATTCTGACAAAGCAGAAGAACGACTTCCCCTCGAGGTGGAGGGAGGCGCCTTCCGGAGGAACTGCAAACATGTCCTCAAAACTGGGAAATCGGGAATGTGCACGCTGTTTGTGTAGCCGCAGTGAATGCAGAAATGCGTACCGAAGAGCTTACAGAAATAAATGTAATTTTTAAAAACAGGGCCAGAAAGGTGAATCGGGCCTGATCGCCAAGTATGTTTAGGCAACAAAGGTGAGAAAATTTGAAACCTCTGAAAGGTTTTCGGTCCCTCACCCTCCAGCAGAAATCGGACAAACGACCTGGCAGGGCGCAGGTGATCTGCCCGCTCTCCATAGCAGGAAGGCGGGGGCCAGCCGGTTAGGAGGGTACCGTAGTATTCTGATTTGAGATGATGAGGGCCTAGCAGTGTAGAGGTAGTGCCTCTGGGAAAAGAAAAACTCACATACCCTGCAAAAACCAAAATACTTGTACCTGTAATGGAGATGCCCTGGTTTCTAGCAAACACACGTTACAACCCAAGCCTGGCGGAGGCGGGCCTCCTGTAGAGGCCACGATGAACGCTGAGTAGGGCGGTCCCGCGCCTTGCTTTCCCAGTCAGTCTCCTCACAGCTTTGTCCAGGTATCGTCACTCATAAACCTTAATAAAAATACTTTACTTTTCAAACCTGTCTCGTTCAGATGATAAGTTACATGGCAATTCTAACTATACTTAATAGAACGATATCAATAACAGTAAGAGTATGAAATAAAAAGATGAGAAATCAGAATAAAGAACAAGTTTAGAAAGGACAACTGGAGATTTATTTACGTAGGGAAGGGCTTTATCCCTGAGAACTGATGGATTCACTGAGGGTAAGAAGGAAGTGGAGAGTGCAGTGTCTGCACAGCGTGAAAGGAACAAGGGCTTGAAGGTGACCGAAGTCCTCAGTGGAGAGACGCAAGCCCCAACGATTTCCTGTGGAACAAAAAACAAAAAGAAACAATGGGAAAGCCAAGAAGACGGAATTGGACCACTGGTAAAATAATGCAGATATCCAGGAGGTTAAAGAGGAAAATAAGCTCCTTGGTCTCTATGACTGACAAAGCGACAAGAGTCAGAAGGCCATGGCACGGGCTCACGGGTCATGGGCATGAGGTGACCGTGGAGGACATATCAGACTGCTGAGCGCTGGCGGACAGGAGCTCCAGCTGAAGGGTGGCTTGGGAGGCAGCACAGGTGGGAACCATACAAAGCTCCTTCTGCGAAGCACAGAAGCTGGCAATGCTCAGGAAAAGAGAAAAATGTGTGATGAGGATGAGAAAAGTCACATTTATCAAGCTCACAACTTTTCAATTACACTGAACAGACTCTTTGAGAACAAGAGCCTGTGTGTTATTTAAATCAAAACAAAACACTAGACACAGTTTGTGACCTGAGGTGATAATTATCCACACCCTAAACGCACTAAAGACACCTACGTGTGTAAATGCTGAGCAGCCGTAGCTGCCAGGGTGTCTCCCCATCTTCCTCCACCCATGAGCGAATCACCTGTGGCCTCACCCAGGGCCAGGCTGTTCCAAACTCTATCCTGAGTACCTTGGCACGGAGCAATACCCACTCCTCTGTGCAGGCATCATGCTCAGCGGTTCACCAAGTGCAGCTCTTGCAAATTGTGAAAATGGCTTTTGGGTTCCCAAAAGGAGTACAATCTTACATGAATTTTTACATATATCTATCTGTATCTTTTCTTTTTGTACCAGGAATCAAACTCATGACCTCAGGCTTGCCAGGTAAGTGCTTATGCAGCTGAGCTATATCCCTAGCCCTATCTATCTGTATCTGTATCTATATCTATATCTCTAACACTTAAAACCAGGTAATTTCTCTAATTCCTTGTGTGGCTGTTAAATTAAAATTTTAAAACATACAGACATAAATGACTGAATTAATTATTGGGAATGCAAATCGTGAAAATGGCTTTCGTGTTTCCCAAATGAGTACCATCCTATATGAATATTTGAATATATCTATGTATATCTGTATCTACATATATATGTGTTTCCATGTCTATACTGTGTCTGTATCTATATCCCTAAACACTTAAAACCAGGTGACTCCTCTAATTCCTTGGATAGCAATTAAATTAAATTTTAAAAAATACACACATTTATGACTGAATTCATTACTGGGAACTATAAATGAAGATGTCTCCAAATGTACAAATACTGTTAACTGAAATGAAATAAAATAACATTTGAATTATTTCAAAGGCAAAAAGTAATTTTAAAGGCATTCATAAAAATTATAGTTGTTTTGCTCATATACTGAAGGTTCCTTAAGTGTTTGATCTTGCTATACTAGACTACAGAAGTATTAAAATATTTCAAAAGAAGAACATTTCTTCACATCAGGTATTTGAAACATCACTTTTTAAAGCAGATTATAATACACTTAACTGCATAATTGCTTTGTTGAAAAATAAAGATATGCACCACTATGACATGGAAAACTATAAAATGCAGGTACTAGAATTTGTACTCTCAGGATGGTAGGGGAGAATTATATTTGCCTATTCAAATTTCACATATATGTGCCATATTTTCTAAAATATATATATTATTTAGGCAAATTCATACATTTTATAGTGCTTGGTCTCTGTCATGTAGAAAAACTCTGAAATTCATCAATTAAATGAAATCTAAGAACACTTGGACACAATAAGTTGTACTAAAGAGAAAGTATTGAGGCTGTACAGAACAGTGGATTATGTCACAAAATACAACAAGCTGATACTGGTCTTATTTAACTAATCTATCTTATTTTTCCCAAATATACCAAAGTAAGATTTGATTTGATACACTTTGATACTGTCTTTGATCATTCATAGAGTAATGTTGTACATAGGGCCCATGATACCTACTGAGAATGTATCCCAAGAAAGACTTCTTGTCAAAAGTTTATTCAGAACTTGAAATTACTAGACACATTCACTGTCACAATTTAGCTTTTAAAGAACCAGAAATACAGCTGACCAGAGGTGCCTGGTGCATTTTCTCCACAGAAAAGGACCAAGCAAGACTAGACTTTGCGTTGCTGTGACGCCCAAAGCACTTGGCTTTTTAATTCCCATTGTTTTAACAGCCACGTTCACCTCTGCTCCATCTTTGCATCTGCAACATTACTGGAGTTCCCTTCTGCCCAAACTCGAAAACTTTTAAATCATTTTGCAACAATTTGCTCTGGATTCTCAAGGTGGATCGGGCTGAAAGCCTCCAACTGTAGCCATGACGCTGCCTCAACTTTAGGCTGCCTTGAAATTTCTTCCGTCCTGTTAATTAGTCCACTGCTCGTAATTCTAGTTTTAGACAAAGTCTATGGACATGAGCAAAATGCAGACAAATATTCTGCCAAAGCGTAAGACACATGCTTCGGAGTCCAGTTACCAACACAGCCTTGCTCTCAAATGAAACCTCCCGCCACCAGCTGCCTTTCTATGAGACCTCTGGTCATCTGAGCCCTGACCAGAATCCACTCTGAAGTTTGGCTCCCAGCATTCCAAGAGCCGCTTCTTCAGCTGGGATCTCCAAACCAAAGCTTCCCAAACTCTTCCCCCAGACTAGGTCCACAGGCTTATGCACCACACGGTTAGGTGTTGTTATAGCAATGACCTTATATCTCTGGTACCAAAACCTTTGTTACTTCCTTGTTGATTGGACAAAATACCTAACACTCAAAGTTAGAGGAGGAGGGCTGGGGATATATCTCAGTGGCACAAACACCTGCCTGGCAAGTACAAGGTCCCCACAGCAGAGAACCAGGGCAATATTCAAACATGTTTCTGATTTATTTCACTGAAGAGTATGGCCTCAAGGTATATCCATTCGCCTAGAAATATCTCAAGTTTATTCTCCTTTATGACTGAGCAATACTTCATTGTATAAAAAAAACTTTATTCATCATTGGTTGATAGCATTTGAGCTGTTTATAAGAGTTAGCTATTAAAAACTGTGCTGCTATAATCATGGGTGTGCACATAGTTCTGTGGTTTGATGCTTTTTAATTCTTTCAGGAAGATACCAAGAACTGGAATAGCTAGGTCAAATAGAACCTCTAGTTTTAGTTTTTTCAGTAATCTCCACACTGATTTCCACAGTGGTTGTACTAGTCTACACTCCCACCAACAGTGGGAAGAGTTTCTTTTCCACACAGCCCTGCCAGCATTAGTTATTGGTTGATTTATTGATAATGGCCATGCTTTCTGGAGTGAGGTGGTATCTCAGCATTGTTTTAATTTGCATCTCTTGAATGACCAGTGATGTTGAACATGTTTTTCATATATTTATTTGCCATTTATACCTCTCTCTCTGTTTCTCTGTCTCTCTGTCTCTCTCTCTCTTTCTATCTATATCTCCTTCCTATTGAATTATTCCCCTTACCAGTATTTAGTGACTTTCTTTGTTTCTTCTCTTCAGTTTTGATTGAAGTCCACTTTGTCTAAAAATAGCAGTGATAAATAACCAGTGTAGTTGTGAGCACAGAGCAGCCTTCTGCAAAGCAAGGGGACAGCAATGACTTGCAGCATTTGCCAGTTTTTGCCTTATAAATACAAGCAATAGGATTCACTTCAAACTATCACCACAGTGTCAAAGGCCATCAAAATGCCTGAACTTTGAGCAATCTCCTATTTTTTAAAATTGGTTTTCTCAGAATTTTGTCTTGGTTTTGTTTTTAGACAGAGTCTTACGCTGTGGTCCAGACTGGCATGGAACTTGCCAGCCTCCTGTCTCAGCCTTCCCGGTGCTGGGATTATGAAGGCGCACCACCACCTCACCCCGTTCCATCACATTTCCAGTTGGGAGACACCCGGCCTTGCACACCATTCATCAAGCTTAACCGCGGTGAGGCTGCGAACAGCTCCCTAGTCGGGAGTTGGCTCTCCAGGGCTGTGCTCTGCCTGAATGGGGCACAGCAAAGGCAGGCAACAGGCACAGAGGAGAGGTGCCCAAGAGGCCGACAGCAAGGTCCTTTTACATGACATAAAACGCTGACTGTTTTCAGCATTCTCAGCCGTAGCAAAAAAATAAACTGCCCCTGCTGGAAAGGCTGACAGCCTACCACACCAAACAAGTCTCCCTACACCAGATCCGGAGCGGCATAATTACATTCTATGCGCTGAATAGATGACCAAGATTTTAATTTCATAGGTATATAAAAAGATAAAAACCAGGACAATTGTGTTCAAAGTAAAACAAAAATGTATCTCCTTATAAAGTTTAATGGTACAGTATGAAAGTTAGTATTTAAAAGAGTTAAAGGAAGTCCTGCTGCTGTAGTTGCTCTTATCTTAATCTTTTTCATAATTTGGAACAAATTCACATATTAGCAAAAGCAGAATCTAAAAAGAATATACACATCCACCACAGGTAGCCTATAAACTTGGTAAGGACCTCAACCATATTTCCCACGGCTGAGTCCCACTCACCAACAGAGTTACGAATACTGTGTCCCATAGGGTGTACTGTGTACTGTGGAAAGTTTCTCTGTTAAATAAATACCCCCACGTAATTCTACTTGATGTTCAGCCGAAATTGTTAGAAGGTTTTCTACTGACCTCATTAACCATGGTAGTTACCAAAAATGGCTGAGAGAGGGAAGAGAAGGAAAATCACTATCTCAAAGGATAAAATACCTGTCCGTGAAAATGAACGTTAGGAACAGCTTTGCATCTTTTCCAGAGTGCTCATGTACTGATTATCACTTTCTTTGGAAACCCAAAATAATTTAGTGTTTTCACTTCCTTGACTGAATACATCTAAACAAATCCACTCTCTGGTCTCCTTTGCAACCCATCAACTCCACGGGGAAGGCGTATTTCTGACTTAAAGGAGAGCGGTTTGACGGGACGAGCTGATATCCACATCCCCTACTGGCTCACTCACCTGGCGCGTGTGTGACGTCACCCATCATCCAGCTCCTTTTGGGCATATGACATCATTTTCTGCTTGGAAATAGGGATGAACTCATTTCACTTAGGATACTGTTGTGTGTATACTGTCTCCCTTTCCCTAAAATTGCACCCTGCCTACTGTACTGCTTGGAAGTTTGACTATAACTTTGGTCATGGGCCCAGGAGGCACTGGGAACTCAGCTGTTTCTTTCTAGGAAGCAAAGCTTGTCCTGTCTCCACTATAAGAAAATATTGAAAATAAACTTGCCTATGTGATTGCTGACATCGTTCTTTAAGACTTTCCATTATTTTAATGGTGAAATTCTAAACATTTACGCTCTTCTTTTATTTTGGAGTAAGACTTCTTTGGACTGTAGGCATACATACTGGAAATTTCTTCTTGATATTAATTCATTACTTTTGACTTGATTTAAACTCATTCATTTACCGTCTGGCCATGTCTTTGTTGCTAGAGAAATCAATCTTTGTGATACAAGAATTTGATTTTGTTACAAATTTTTCATAAAGTTGATTATAGAAGTGTGGATTGATCATGCATACAGATCTGTAGTTCCGACTATTTGCCCTTGAGATACTTTTTAGTTTAGTTTGTGTTTGAAAATGTAACTTATTTTTCTCATTCCAACCCTTTCTCATAAGTGCCAATTGCATAAATGATTATTTTTGCTTATTCGTGTCTTTAGAGGATTACCATCATCTTTATGCTCTCAAATGAATTTTGTATGCATCTTTTAAACCTACTTTCAGATGAGAATACATTTCTAAATGCATTAAAATTTGATTGCATGTAATTTAATAATATACAAAGTCCTAAACAAATTTTTCTTCATTAATTAATAGATTAATGAATCTTGCCAGTATATTTCCTTCGGATACTAATTTCATCTAACAAGATTACTTTCATTGACCTAAAACAAAAGAACATTCGTGTATCAAGTTAACTTCTTGCTGAAATGTTTTCTGCTTTTCTAATTGTGAGCTGTTTTTCTTTGATTTAGTGCTCCTGCCTTCCTGATGTCTCAGCCCTTCCTGTCACAGATTTCATCTACGATGCATGTATTTTATCCAGAATTTTGGATGTTAAGGACAGAAAGAGAGATCTAATACCCACTAGTTCATCTTGAGATTTGAAACCTCCCACTTTTCTCTTAAAAGATATTTTTTTGGATCTAAAATTCCAGGCTTATAGGCTTTTGTTGCCAAGCCACCTTTGCACAATTGAAAAATAAATAACAATGAGCACAGAAGGATGTAGCCTTAGATCTAAACAGCAGTGTAAATCTCAAGTGCACAAAATGATTTAGTCAGAAAATGATCTATTAAGTGAGAATCCACTAAGCAGAAATAATAGTCTGACTTGGGGCACTTTCCTAAATGCTTTGTCATGTCGAGTCAGAAAAGATTCTTTCTAAGATCAATGAGAAGGTGCACTGATTTTTCTACTTTACTTTTCAATACCAATCATTTTTTAGTCTTCCATGTTACTTGATATTGTTATATATAAAATTAATAAATCATTTTTGTCCACTCTATATTCCTAAAATAGATTATTTGAACTACACTTGCAGGAAGGCAGTATCAGGAGAGCTGTTGGCACATTAGCTATCTGATGCTGAGTGAAAAAGCACAGCTTTTGTTGTCAATGTAAACTATTCATTATTCTGGTGCCACAGCTATCCAGGAGCACAGAACATGACTTTCTTTGCAAAATATGGCCGGCTCCAAGATTTAATGTCAAAGCAAAGCTAATGGAGGAATAACTCTGCTCAGGAAGAGGTTTGGGATCTTGAATGTGTTGTCTAATTTACTTTGCAAATTTTCCATGAAATAGTTAATTGACTTTGTGGTCTTTGTTGAAATGTTTTAAACTAATTTTCTCCACCTGTTAAAAGGATATTTTACACATCATATAAATAAATTTGCCTTTAGAGGCATTTTTATTTTTATATGTTTATACTAGGAGCTTTATGTGTGGAAAGCCCCAGAACAGGAAGCAAACCAGAAAAAGAGCAGAACATCATATACTATAATTATTCATTGCTCCACAGTGTACTGTATTTTTTTTTCAGTACACTTATAGCCACTAGATTTAACATGTGCAATATAAAAGTGTCTGGAACTTCAAAGCTAAAACACTCTTTTACCAATATAACTTCTTTCAGAGACAGACATTCATAGTTTTTGAACAATAATAGAAGTATGTGTGTACACATGTGTTCACATTTTTAAATTTATAAATAAGCACATAGCTGGTGTTGTAGGATTGAGACTGACTCAAATGCAAGCTGAATAAGCAAAGTGGCATCCCTCTAAAGGCAAATTTATGTATAGGGTGTGTAAAATATACTTTTACCAGGTGGAGAAAACTAGTGACTACAAAGTCAACTATTAACTCTAAAAGAAGGTTAAGTGGAATTACACTATTACATGTAAAACAACATGAGTGAAAGCAGGTAAGCATGAAGACACCACTGATTACATTGTGTGCCAGTACTATAAATACTCAAGGTAAAGTTTTTTAAAAGCCCAGCAGATTTTATGTAAAGCAGCACTTCACTCTGTGCTTTTGACACACACATGCTAAATACATCCCAAACAGACTGGCAGGAAGGCCAGGAAACAAGAGCACTGAGCGTAAGGATCGTGGAGCAGTACTGCTAACAGTTTACAAAGTAGATTTCAAGACAAGGAGTCTTGGGGAAAAAAATGTGTCTTTTTCGTAGTGGTAACGGTTCATTCATCAGAAAGATTTAACCGTCCTGATTGTGTAATAACTAATGATGAATTTAAATACCTATGATGCAGGTATTGGCAGAAATAAAAGGGGGAATATGAATTTATGATCTGTGTTGGAAGTTCTAATACTGTCCTTTTTGTAAGTGAGAATAAGAAGACAAAAGTTCTAATATTGATGGCTTTACACATTGAAATGATTGTGGTAATCAACAGGCAAAAGCCCCTGTAGTACCAAAACACTTACACAAAACAAATGAAGAATATATTTTTCTTATGTGTGCAACACGATAAACCATTTGACATATTTTGTACCATAAAGCAAAATTTTTCCATAAAGCAAATATATTGAATATATATTAAATGTATTAAAATGATTAAATAATATATAGCAGTTTCCCTAAACACAATGAATTTTAATTAAAGAGCAGTAACAATAACATATTGCATAAAAATTTTCCAGTGGTTGGAAATTCAGCAAGGTACTGCCAAACCATCAGTGAATCAAATAAGGAATTCCAAGAAAAAATTTAAAATCAGATTAAATATGAAAAAGTATATTAATGTATGTGAGAGTCAGCTAAAGTAGTGATTAAAACAAATTTATACTTTGAAATATGCCTATTAGAAAGAGACCTTACTAAGATAAAAGAATTACATGTTAGTCCAGAAAAATGTCAGACACAAAGAGAAAAGTAAATTTAAAAAACAGCAAGTGAAGGAATGAAACTTTAAAAGATAAATTAAAAAGTTCCAGTAGAAAATTGAAAACAGCAAAGCATTATGTAAGAGCAGTTTGACTGCTGTTGTTTTTTTCTTTTTTTTTTTTTTTGGTTTCTTTCCAGTACCGGGAATTGAACTCAGAACCTTGCACTTGCCAGGCAGGCGCTGTACCACTAAGCTAAATCCCCAGCCCCAGAAGTTTGACTTTTACTTAAAACTTTATACAAAATTATTTATCAGTTTTATTCCTGGGTATGTGCTTAAATGGAAAACTGTCCACAGAGTAAAGGAAGGAGCAAGAAGAGAAAGAAGAAAATAGTAAAAGAAAAAGAAGAGAAGGAAGGGAAAGAAGGGAGGAAGGAAGGAAGGGAAGGAAGGAA
>NW_004955554.1:652525-680262 GCF_000276665.1 Chinchilla lanigera | reverse complement strand
AGGGAGGGAGGGAGGAAGATGCATAAGATTAAGGGAGGCTTGGTGGCACAGGCTTGTAGTGCCAACACTTAGGAGGCTGAGGCAGGAGGATCACAGTGAGTGTGCAGCCAACGTGGGCTGCATAGTGAGTTCATGTCCAGCCTGAAGTACACAGCAAGACCCTACTTTGAAAAACCAAAACCAAAACAAAAAACAATAATAAAATTGCACATAATAAACCCATCCATAAAAGCCAATACCTGTGTAAGACCCAAATATCCACCAAGGAAAACAAGATTCAGTCATGATGTGAGAGTACAGTATACAAGGTAAAGCTATATATCGGCAATGACATGGATGAGCATAAAAATCATGTTGAACTGAACAAGCTACAGAAAAAAATTGCTGTAAAATTCTATCTACGTGAAGTTCCAGAACAAGCAAAACGAAGGTGTAGTGATAGGAATTAGCCAATCCTTTCTCTCTTGTGACGGAGAAGTTGGACGAGTGCTGGGCAGTTGTCACAGGCTTCCCTCAATTTCCAGGGCAGACTGCTTCTGGGCACTCTGCAGGGACGAACTCTTGGACGCTCACATCCTTGTGAGAATGGCTGGGCATTTGCATGGAAACTGTATCCTCCCGCGTAACTGAAATCCTCTCCAGATCACTGTGCTCTCAGAGCCTGAGACAATGTAAACACTTTACAGTGTTTCTATAGTGTGTTGTTTAGCAAAGAATAACAAGAAAAAGCCAATAATTGTTCAGTACAGATGCAATTTTTTTTCAAATATTGTCAACCTACGGTTGGTTGAATCGATGGATGTGTAACCCACTGATATCTAGGGCTGGCTGGGTGTTCTGTTTTCAGCAGTATTCATGTTGGAAAATGCCTTTGACACAACTCATTGAACTGTGTACTTAAAATCAGTCCATCTTCTGATATGCAAGTTATACTCAGATAAAATTGACAGAGGATAATTAACACACAGCAACAAAGATGCACATCGGACCAATGGTCAACAATGTTCTGAAATAGGACAATTGTGAGTAGAGTTGTCTTTGGAGAGATTCCTTCTGACCACAAAGTCTAAGGACACAGTGGCTCAAAACACAATAAGTGAAATATTCACTGTTCATCCCATCAGTAAAAATCCAGCCTATAATTTGGTGTCCTCTATATCACTATGTGTACAATAAATACTAGTTTTCATTCAGTTACAAAGTAAGCTGTGTTATGTGTTGTATTTCCCCTTCAGTTAATGAAGATGGTTCTCTCTTCACTGTACTACCCCTTATACTCTGCATGGACCACATATTTTAAAACACATCACTTAGGTGCTTCAAGCACTTTCCATTGAACTTCTCCCCATAGAATTTGGCCTGTTAACCTATTATGTGCTTTAATTCATTTTAGAAAAAGGAAAACAAAATGCACATCTTAATACTAGCAGTGGCAATGCTCAATATGTTCAATTTTAGCAACAAAGGATATGCTAAAGTGCTATTCCAGTAGATGCCTAAGCTGCCCTTTCAGGCTTATTCCTGTGCTAAGATTACAAATAAGGAGCCAAAAGCATGCTTTAAAGCGCTGTACAGCAAAGCTTAGTTACAGTCCTCTGATATTAATTCTGTGGCCCATGCCAGCTTGATCAAAGGAGCTCAGAGGAGATGAAGCTGGTTTGCTTTTCTCTTCCCCTCTGACTTTAGATGGAGCACAAACATGAAATACTCCCTCTGAAGACACCCCAGGTGCTGCGCATGCTGCCTCAGTGATGAGTCAAAGGCCAGTGCTGCTGTGTAGGGAGTGGCGAAGGAGCTGGGTCATCGTCTGGAGCCCTGAGCGCACACACGGCGGCAGACAATGGGCGTGTGAAGTAGCACCTGCTTCGGAGAGCAAGCAGGGACCAGACCACACGCCCTGGAAACCTTTGCTACACTCTTTAGTCAGACCCTTGGATCAAAGGCGCTTTGAAAAGCGAAAGTTTGCAGTTGGGGCTTAGGACACATTGATTGGAGCTTGAGCTAACGTGAAAGAATTTTTAAAAGCAAAGTGTGCTATCTATACCCTTGTGTATATATACACAGATGAAAGACATTAATGTTAGTGCTCAGGTACGTTACTGGTTTACTTGTTTGTTGAGAAGTATAGACAGTTGAGGAAAAGACTTCGCTTTTGCTCAGCTTTGGGTTTAATTTCCCATTTAGTGAAACCCTAGAGTCTAACAGAGGGCAGGTCGGTAAAAATCTGCCTCGGGTCGATGAGAGGAAGGCTCCTGATGCTGGTGTAACTTCGTACTCCTAACTCCTCCGTCTGCAGAATAACGTGCTAACACGCAATCCCTTGGGGTGGGCCATGGTTGTGGGTTCAATGTTGTCTCCAAAATCCACGTTGAGATTCAACTGCCATTGCTAAAGGTAGAATTTCCCATGGTGCCTGGGTCACGGGGCAACTACGCTCCCGTAGGTGGAGGAGCACCACTGCTGCAGGAGCCGGTGGGTTACTGGGCATGTGCACCTGGTGAAGCTGGCCCTCTCTGCTTTACACCCGCGTGCTTGTCCGTCTGCCACGCTATGGCATAGCGCAGGAGCCCTCAGCAGGGACCGGCGCTGAGCTCATAAACTTTCCCATCTTCAGAACCGCTAGCAAGCTTCTGTCACTGGGACAGAGGACTGACTAAGCCCGAACGCTGGTGTGGATAAGTGGGCTTGTCGCTGTAGCAAACACCATGTGCAGGTGGATTTGTAACGGATAGCGGATGGAGGCTAAAGCATGTGCAGAAGAACCTGGAAAAGGCCCAGCGTCTCCATAAACACGGCAATCCTATGTGAACTGAGTCTGGCGAGGAGTCCGAAGCAGGCGCTGCAGGAAGTCTGATGCTACCGACAGATCAGCAGAGGAGCTGCGGTCACGGAGGGTCGGAAGTCACTCTGCCGAGGTCCCAGGGGAAGACAGGAGAAAAGAACTGGAACTCGGAGCAAAGGCTGACCTTGAGACACGCTTGCAAGGAGCTCGGTGGACTGAACTCCATGGACGTGGAATTCGGGGCGCACAAAATTTAACAGGGTTGAGCCGGGCTGAAGAAATCAGAAGCAGAGTGTGGGGCCACCTCGCGCAGCTGGAGCGAAAACGAGAGCCGCGCAGATGCATAACCAGGAGACAAGCAGAAGGGGAGCGTCTGCAGCCCAACACCAGCGGGGAGAGCAGGCCAGGACTCGGGGTTCTTCTGCACCCCGCCCAACCCCAGGACCGGGTTCCTCTGCGCACCTCCAGTTGCACACGTGCCCTGCAGGGCTTCCACGCGCGTGTGTGCAGCCGTCACCTCTGTCTGCGCGCGTCCCGTGTGCAGAAGAGCGCTGACCCTGCCCCCGCTCTGCGGGAGGACTTTTCCTCGGGTGAATCACTCCTGCGGTCTCCTCCGTGCTGTATCCAGATAGAAATGTTGAGTTGCTGCTGGGACACACGACGGCTTCTGGGGCAGTTGGGGCGGAGCGGGTGCGTTTGGGATGTGACACGGACGTGGGTGTTCAGGGTGCGGGCACAATGTCATGGCGTGGACGTTGCCCTCTGACAGTCGCGTTAGACTGTAATAGCAGCTATTAAAAAGTAGGAACTCCGAAGGAACGGCTGTGCGATCCCTGCCCTCTTACAGCGGTCGGGGCCAGGATGCAGGAGCCCAGGTGGTCCGGAGGGATCTTCGGTTCACTCAGTCTCCCCTGCACATGCTCCGGCTCCCCTGTATTGGGGGTCGCGCCAGGTAAGCGTCCAGGGTTCCCAGGTCCATTATCTTAGGGTAACAATGCTTTATGTTCCCACTGGCTCTACTTTGTGATAGCAGCAGAAAAGAGACCAGAACAGCAGAGGGGCCAGTGATATAGCTCAGTGGCATAAGCGCCTGCCTGGCAAGCACAAGGTCCTGAGTTCAATTCCCATTACCAAAAACAAAACAAAACAGCAGAACATGCAGAACCTGGGCTCCTCCGGATGATCGTAGTTCCCTTCCCTCCTGCCCCTGGAGAAAAGTTTGTGTTCAGTTTTGATCTTTATGTGGCAAGCTCCCCGCAAACACTAAAGACAAGTTTCCAAAGTGTCTCCTTTCTTTCCTTAGAATTAGGTTGATCGATCACATGTCACACATAATTTAGTCTTAAAAGCTGATGTAACTATCACGTCTTACAGATAAGCAATCTTATTCAAATAATGACATTTTCCTATCATGCTCTTTCAGAAACAAGTGCAGAAAGAAAACTTTTTCCCAAAAATTACTCCACAAACCTAACATGAAGTTCACGCTAATCTTCATTACATGGAAGAAGTTATTTAAGCTACTTAGTTCTTAGGATAACAATGATTTTGATGTAGAAAACAGCCACAGTACATTTCTCATTCAGAATGAATGTGGTTTAAATGAGGTTTAATTTTAGAACATAGTTATAAGGCACCTTCTGTTTAGAAATCCTGCTGTTTGAATGTTATTTTTACTACAGAAAATCTGCAGTTACAAATTGCATTTTCTTTTTTGTTTTGTTTTTTTTTTTGTTTTTCTCTGGTACCGGGAACCGAACTCACGACCTTGTGCTTGCCAGGCAGGCGCTTTTGCCGCTGAGCTAAATCCCCAGCCCCTACAAATTGCATTTTCTTGAATGCTGCCATGTGAGTGAGGATTTTAAGCAGAGCTCTTGCTGCTACCGACCACCTTCCATTCACAGGCCTTCATTCTGAGTGTGCTTTCAATTAGGAAACCTCAATAAGTTCATTTTAAAATCCAAGACACCTGATTCAACTAGGTAGCTTTGAATTATCAGGCCATTTTGAGATCCAGTTCCCACTGTTCTTGGTGTTGAGAATCATCCAAACAAAGAGGGGAAAATCATAAGCAAGGAAAAAAGTTCTTAAATTATCTAGTTTTTGACAATTTTTGTGCCAGAAGGACAGATGGTGTAGTCAATAAACGGGGTCATGCATCTTGGAAATCCAATCACAGTACCCACTGACTGCCGTAAACAGTTCTGTCTGCAAGCACTTGTAAGTACAGAGAGAAAGAATGAGACCAGTACGTGTGAATCTGCATTGTTGCCACACAGAGTGCAGAGAGAGTACCCTGAGAAGTCAGCCAGTGAAAGAAACAAAGAAAAAGCCACAAAGAAATGTCACCAGAACCTCACCCTCCCGTTCTAACAATTGAAGCGCCAGGATGTGTCACATAAAGACCCATGCCTCTTTCAATTTGTTGCTATTCCTTCTTCATCTAGTTCAAATAAGGCCTGTTTCAGGAAAATGATCTGCAGTCATCATCCTACTGACACTTCCTCTGCACTGCGCGCTAATGAGCACAGATTTTCCTGCCGTAATTTCTACCTGAGTGCGCACAGGTTCGCAGCCCATCACAGAATCCGTGTCGGTGTGCTTTCCTCTGAAACACTTTCCTCTCTGGGAGCAGTGGCTTCGGGACTGGGGTTATTTGTTCCTAAATATCTTTCCCTTACTCTATTTCAATTGTCTACATGACTTGTAATGAAATGAAGCAAGAATACAAATGTTCCCTTCACCATCAATTTGTGTCTTTCTTTATCCTTTTCTGAAATCTGATTTTCACTTCCACAGAGCCCTTTAGAAGTAATCCTCCACCAGCAGCCTCAGATACTTCTCATCTTAAATTACAGAAACTTTCTCAGGTGGCAAAGAAAAATTTATAGTGATAAAAGGGAGGCAAATAATGAACTTCTAGTACAAAAAAAAGTAGTAACCCTAACTGTGTAGGAGCTCTGCACAAATCTATTTCATGTTAATGGTAATTTCTTAGCTACATCTTTCTGTTGTCTCCTTTTCTTTTCTCTCACTATTAGAATGATCACCGCCATTCAGTCAATCTCTGCCCGTTTCCCTCTGTAGTTTCTTTAGAATTCTGCTCTGGGCTCGTTATCCTCCTGGAGAGGAGCAGCCTTACTTTTCAGATGAAAACTCCCATTACTCTAGACTTAGGATGTTTTGTTGTTTATATAGTAGAAAAATCCCAATAAAGAGATAATCATTAAATTGTCTCATAAGCACTCACTGTCTTTTCAAAAAAAGAACAATGCACCCATCCAAACTGACCAAACACACACACACACACACACACATGCACACACAAACACATTTTGAATTTTATTGACAGTTTTTTTGGGTTTTTTTTGGCTTTCTGAGATAGGGTCTCCCTATGCAGTTCAGGCTGGCCTTGAGCTCACTTTGTAGCCCAGGCTGGTCTTGAAATCGAAATGATCCTCCTGCCTCAGCCTCCCGAGTGCTGGGGTTACAGGTGTGCACCACCACACCCAGCATATTGCCAGTTGTTGAAGTAGCATTTTCAAGGATAAGTTCAGCCTTCTTAGTCAGCAGATGCTTTCCCTGGTGTCATTTTCTTATCTCTGTGCTTCACTCAGCTCAGTTAATAGAAAATGCTGGATTTTTGATAGGAGAGTGAATTGATTTTCCCCTGAGTCTAGACTGCTTGGGATTGAGAAGATAAATGGCATAATGTCTGTCCACCAAGCTCCACACTAGTCAGACCAGAATTGGACTAAGTTTCAGCCACAGAATCTGCACTCCAGAATAACTCCTAGGTATTTAGTCTATTTTTCTGCTGTTTTCTTTTTATAGGAGTGAAAATCCTTGGAAGATATTTCAGTTGTGAACTATGAGAAAGAAGGCTGCTCTTTGTCCAAGCATGGGTAATTGAAGGAAGGAAAATAACTCACAGGTGCTATGTTTAAGCAATCTGGGCACACACACCTCAAAAAGCTGATATATAATACTAGAGGCAGTAGGATTACAATGAATAGCAATGTAGATTCTCCCATATCTTACCTTTATTCCCAAGTCCAGTGTCATGACTTTGCTAAAATAATGTATCACCCGTAACACACTGAGTGAGGTTGCTACAGGGGTGTGGAGGACTTCGACGTGCACCGTTCTCTCGGTATTTCATACGCAGACTTTACGCCTTTGGCTTATGAAAGGGGTGCTATGCCTTTATGTAAACTGCTCAAAAGAACTGCTGCTCTGTCTGACTCACTACACACACAGTTGTTCTCAGGCCCACCCTACAGGTTCATTCATCCGTCCTGTGAGCTCCCTTACTCCACTTGGCGGGAAAGTTTGGTACAGATCTTTCCTCAGCCTCAGCACACGGGGTTGTAACACATAAAATCTGCTTTGCTGCAGAGAAATCGCACTCGCGCTGTTCTCCTCCAGCTCCCATCTCCGCTCCCTCCTCGTCACTGCTCCCCCTCCACTGACCGCATTCATGAAAACAGCCCAGGGCCAGCACCAGGGCACACTCCCTTCCGCCAATGTGCAGCCTTCAGAATCCGATGCCACTGCCTGGCTTTAGTGCCATCTGTTCACGGAGCTCCAATTTGTTCCTCTATCCCGGATATCTCCACCAATTCCAGCTGTACGTAGCACTTGACATTTTATCTCTCCGCTTGAGCATGTACCAAGAATCCGGACCTAACATGGAAGGGGGAGACCTGAGCGGTGACTGGAGACAGCACAGTGTTCTCTTCTAATGCAGAGCTGATGGCCAAGGGATGCCCCGTCAGGGACCGCATCTCCCGGGAATGCTCTCCAGCAACACTGCTGAGAGGACGGAGGTCACTAAGTCTGGGTGACAGTGCGAAAGCACTGAGGTTGTCTTTGGGCTGGAAAAGGTGCAGGAAGTCCTTGCCTGCTCTGTCTGCTGCTGTGGGGGCCACAGGGTGACCTCGAAGCCCCAGGATGGCGAAGCCATGAGACGGAGGCAGCCTAGCTGCGTTAAACCTGAGGAGAGAGGTACCTAGCATTACCCGGTGTGGACATTTACACTGCATTATTGGTGAGTAAGAACAAATATGTATTGTGTTCTGCCATGAGATTATTTGTTACCCTATTAACAATGTCACTTAATTATTAGAGGTTAGCAAATGTCCGACAATCGAATACATTACGTACTTGCTCATCAGTCCCCAGGAAGGCAAACTCTGATCACAGAGCAGCTGCTTAGGCTAAAAATTTTGTGGTCTCATGCACTCCTCTCTGTCACACATTTTATCTCCAATTTACCTACCAGTCCTACTGCAGCAACCTTCAGAATAAATCCAGAGGTTGAGTATTGAGCGTCAGACCACATACCTGGATCTCTACATCATTGTATTGTCTGTGAACTACTGTAATTCTTTCCTATTCCTCTCTGCTGCATCCACACTCACAAATTCTTTGTGTTAGTGGTATTTCTCATAAGCTGGTTAGATATTGCTAGTCATTTTCCCAGGGACAAGGTAGCGGCCTCCATGCATTCAATATATCCACTCAAAATAAGTATTTCAAGTGGCTTCGTCTCCTAATGAGAATCAAATTCAAAGTCCCTTTCAGGTCCCTCACTTACCTGGCTACTGAACAAATTTTTATATCATTTCTCCATGACACTAGCCTCATTCACCTCCCTTCTTTGGATGTACTAATTTTTGTTCCACTTTTGAACTTTTTCACCTGTTCTTTGGATGTGCTAATTTTAGTTCCATTTCTGAACTTTTTTTCCTGTTCTTCTCTTTCTAGCATGTCTTCTATCTGGTATTTCATGAGTTGACTCCTTCCTGTACTCCAGAGTTCGACGTTTTTTTTTCTGTAAAAGGCCCAGGTGGTGAATATGTACGGTGTGGATCACTGACTCTGTGACCCTCAAAACTACTTAATGTGACTCGGTAGCCCAAAAGCAACAATAGAGAACATGTGAAATGAGCAGGTGTGGCCTTGTCCTCTAAACGCTATTTACAAGCAGAGCCAGCTGGGTCTGGGCTATTGGCAAGCGTGTGCTGGCCCCTACTTAGTCACACTTTGGCTCTCCTGCGACCTCTGAAAAGCGTACAGAGGTACCACAACCTGGAAGGGCTCCACCTATTAATTTCTGATTTTCAGGGGTGCAAACTTGGTACACATTCTGCAGAAACCACGCTCACAGTCTGGGTTTTGGTGTCTTCTGCTGCAGCGGTGTGCAGTGTGATGCTCTGTCTCTGGGCTGGGCAGAGGCAGCAGTGACCACAAGGCCAGACATCTGAGGCTCCGTGATTTGCTGTGTGACCACGCTGTGACGGAAGGTGGGTGAGTAGATTAAATGTATTTTCAGTTGACAATATCTGCTGTATGCAACTCCATCGCAAGCGCAGGAACCCCTGTGTCACAAGTTGATTGAGAAGCTCAGTTTGGAATCTCCTTGGTCAAAGGTCTCCCGTGCCTCAAACAGTAATGACTTGGACAAGCTTAGGCTTCTTGTGCTTCACTTTCTAAAGGCAGATCACAAGTACATCTTTCACGTAAGGCTGTTTATGGGTCAATGATAATAAAACCCACCTGCATGCCTCTGTTTTCTCACACTGCTCGTCTCTTGTCAGTGCCAACGGTGACCACGCCCTTGGTTGGCACCACTCTTCCTCCTCTGAAGCAAAGCAGACCACAGCACGGACTATCTTCCTCCCTTGCAGTTGAACAATCCAGTCCTAGCGGCGCGCCTTCTTAGGACCCAGTGCTCAGTAAGTGTTTTTGAGTGAATAGATGAATGAAGAACACCTTGTACTTGAAGATTTGAAGTCAAATCCAGGAGAAATAAGTTCTCATTCCAAATAAACGAGTACTTTTGGTTTGGGCCAAGGCAGTTATTGGACCACTGTCCAGGGAAGAGACTCAGGCAGCCTGTGGAAAGGAAGCAGAGTTGGATGCTTGAAAATGTTCTGCATTCGTTCACCGCGAGGGGACACGTAGATGTGCGCACGGGCGTTCCTGGGTGTGGTGGGGAACACCACTGTGCGCTGGGCTTCCCTGCAGCCCTGACGAGTGTCAGCACGGATTTTCTGACTGTGCCGGTGGTGCCAGTTTCCTGGACATGGAAAAACCTGCCCGCCCTCCCCTGGGTCACACTGATTTGGGCTCAGCCTAGGAAAAGTGTTAAATTAAACTTAATACGTTCTTATTTTATCTTGTTTATAACCCATGAGCCTTATTACAAGTAACTGAACTTTAAAAAATTTATGTGACAATCTCTGCTCTATTAAAATTTCAAGGGATATGTTAAAATGGTTCTTAGTTGCCGTGCGCTCTCCAGCTGGTGTTCTGGAAAGCCCTGCGCTCTGTCTCCCGACCCCATCCTGTTCAGCTTTGGCTCTGCCGCTTCCCGCGCCGGCTGCTGAGACCTGTAGTAAAACCGTCATCTAAACATGCTGCGCTCGACCAGGAGGACCCCGACCCTTGGACATTTTTGGCACGAGCTCCCACAGGTGAGCGGCGTGACATCCACAGGTGTGCTGCATGAGACTCACTTTGTCAGACTGTGAAGGAGTCCGACTTACAAAGGTTCTCCCACAACAGAACTCATTTGTAAGTTAAGGATTTGCTGTATTTAAAATGTAGTCCTCTCAGCACTCCCACTATGTTCTTTTTTTCTTTATGTATTTTTGTGGACAACTTATCATCTTTTCACTGGGTTTAATAGTGGGTTTTTTTTTTTTTTTTTTTTTTTTTTTTGGTTTTTCTCCGGTACCGGGAACCGAACTCACGACCTTGCGCTTGCCCGGCAGGCGCTTTTGCCACTGAGCTAAATCCCCAGCCCCTAATAGTGGGTTTTTTCAAAAGTTTTTTTTCCTACCTCCATGGAAACTAAGGTCCATGGGGGCGGGGCTTTGTTTGAGTAACTCTTGTGTCCGAAGGACCAGGGACAGCATCTCCCACGTAGTAGACTCTCAGTAAATATTTGCTGAGTATATTTTCATTAATATTTGTTCAGTGTTTGATTTCATTTGTTGGCTTTTTTGTATTAACTCGATGTACATGTACATTTTTCCCCCCAAAATAGGACTGCAATTGAGGAATGCCTACTTTAGTTTCCTTTCTTCTGCTGAGACAAAATACTCAACATCCAAAGTTAAAGGAGGAAATATTTAACTCACAATCTGTAGAGGTTTCAGCCCATAGTCCTGTGGCTCGGAGGCACAGGGGCATCGCAGAGGAGAAACAGTCCATGGCAGGGCAGGCAGGAGGAGGCGGCCGCGAGCCTTCCTTCCTGCCCTTCATATTCCACTCAGGCTGCAGGCCCATTGACGGTGCCACCAGGGTGGGGCCTCCACCATCCATTCCCAGGACTGTGCGAGGCCAGTTCAGTCATCACACACCCTAGATGAGCTGCCTCTGAAAAACCCCACCTAAGAGCACATGAGGTTTTGGGAGAAGATCTAGATATAAGCCATAACAGTGCCCAACACACAAACACCAAGAGCAATATCACAGAATTGTTAGAAGCTCAGAAAACATTTGCTGATAAATGAATGGCAGCTTAAGGGAGCGACATGATCCTTCCCAGCAGCCACAAAGCTATACCCGTAGATTTTTATTGTTATTTATTTTCGTACCTAATATAGTCTGGATGTATATTTTTATTAATATGGGTTCCAATGTTTTCTTTGCAGAAGTAATAACCTCTGGATAGAAACCACTGTTTAGCTTCAAAAACTTTAAGCAAATTATTAGCATAAATGAGTATTTTCAGGGACCCTGAGGCATCAACACTGCTGGAGGTTTGGGAGAAAGAAATTATTAGAAAAGAACATTGTGTTTTCCAATTATTTCCGGAAATATTCAGCAACATAGAATTCCATTTATTATTTTCACCTTTCTAAAAGGCTGTTTTTTACTTCCTTCAGAAAGTGGGATAGTGCATCATTGTTACCGTGAAATTGCATGGTGAAAGTGCCTGGTGAAGGGAAGTTGACAGGACATATCGATCTCTTTGATAATTAAGGAGTTCCCGTGGGAAAGAAGTCAGTTCAAAATGCGTCAGATAACATTTTAGTTATAGAAATGAGAAAGGCCTGGGGTTTTTGGATCTACCTTCCCAGGTTGATTTAAACTTACATCTAAATTAATTGATGTAGATTCTTGCTTATCTGATTCATAAAGTTTCTTAAAAGAAAGCTTTTGCGTGCTGGGGGTTTCTCTTCAAATTACAGAGTATCTAGAATATACTTATTGCTGTGCTTCTTAACTCTGAGGAAGAAAAGGTCCAACGGTCTAAATATAGACCAATACTACTATTTTGTTTTTGTTCTATGTTTTTAACTTTTTTGGTTCGGTTTTTTGAGACAAGATATGCAGCCTGGGCTGGTCTCAAGTCACAATGGTTTTTCCTCAGTCTCCCGAGTAATATCACAGCAAGCGTTCCACCACACCCAGCACAGAGCTGTAACCTCACGGTCAAACAAGTTCAGTGGAATGTGTCAAGTAAAAGGCCGTGCAGAAACATGAACTGCTAATACATGGAACATCAAGTGGCAGAGTAATTCTAATATTCAATTCTATACGTGTTCACAGATCAATACTAATTTATTTACAGAATGTTGATATTTTCTTCACACAACTGCAGACAGAGATTTGATCATCTAGTTTCAAATTTTATAATCATTGAAAAAAAGGTAGTCTGCATTTTCAAGCTATGAACACTACTTCTTTATATTAAAAAATATTTTTCTACAAAAATTGAATGTTTTCACAAGTATAATAAGATTCTCTCAAATGACTACATTATAATTACTTTTCTTAAGTAAAAATTTAAAATTTAACACTTAATTTTGCCACTATCACTGTTATGTTTCCTACTTTTAAGCACAGTGTAAACCTGAGTTGTTTCTCTGTTTCTGAGTCCTTAAAGGTCCTTTTCTTTGATAATCTCTTCAACATCTTCACTTTTACTAAAGTTTAATGTGAACCCTCAGCAATATTTATTATAATCACTCACAGTGTTTCCTAGTTCTCCATGCAAGAAATAAGCATGCGCTATGAACTTTTGATATAATATGTAGAATTTAACACACTTGAAGAGTTAGGCGTTATACTCATTCTTCTTTTCCATGTCTGCCTTCTTTTCATCACTTGGGTCCTTTTTCCCCTATCCTTCCTTTCCTTTCTTCTTTCCTTCTTTCTTTTTAAGTTTATCCATTTTATTGTAAATATGCTAAATAACTTGCCCATTTCTGATACAACATACTATATCCAATTAAGTTCGGGAAAGAGCTCTTAGTTTTTTGTTATTTATTATTATTTAATATTTTCACTTACTATCCATGTCTGTAGCAGTGTTTCCACTGCACCTATTACTGTGACAGATTTGCAAACAGATGCACTTATTCCACATTTATGCACTGTATCAAGTACAAATTATGTCCTTAAAAATTACACATTTTGGAAAGACTAGGATTGTTTTCTTCTACACACAGCAACTAACTGCTAAATATGTATACATTTCTTATAAAGATGTTACCTGTCTGTCACCTGTCAGTGTCAATATAGACAAATTAACAGGCTCATGCCTTAAGTGTTGTAGGGACGTCAAGTAAAAATGTTGTACTGAACTGACTTGGAGAAAAGTAGTGTTTTGGAAGGATTGATGATATAAAATAGCAAGCTGAAATCTGGAAGGAATCACAGGTCAGTGCTCCTCCACTACAATGCATACAACACACACACACACACACACACTTTGAATAATTTGGGGCATACAGTGTGAAACTTTGGTTCACTAACTTAATGTGTTCTACGATTTTGTAAAAGATGTCCACATTCATGTCTGTGTAGGAAAGACAGCTGCAGTTGTGTTTGTCGCCTGATGCAGTTTGCAAACAAAAACATAATTTTGCCAAGCTTTTCTGTTTATGGAAAAAATTTTCCACAAACAAAAGCATTTATGACCCAACGTACCACTGCGTAGGAAACACTCACAGTAAAAATAAACAGTGAGTTCCTGCACTGGAATGGTCATGGCACAGGATGACCCAGTCATCTGTTCCAGGGGGAAGATCTAAGCTGTTTAGTGTGTTTGAGCAGTTACAGGCCTCAGCTGGGCTTGTTACTGTTCAGGCTATCTCTGTATCCAGGGCGATTCTTGAACATGGACCAATCAGTGAGTCTTGGTTGAGCTCCTCTCAAATGGTGAATTTATCTGAAGAGCCCTTCTCTTTGAAATTTTGGTTACCAATACACAAGGGAGGCTCTTCCATTATAAAGACCCACCCTCATCCTAAACTCCACAAGTGGGTACTTCCTCTTCAGTGCATTCATGTCCTAGCCCTCCCCTCCATACCCTCAGCACTGGAGAGATTACTCCAGAGCAGAAACGGTCACCGGATTTGGTCATTTATTTCCTCAGCACCACAGATCCCTGTTGACAATGGATCCTATTAGTCTTCTCCTACGGCTCCCAAGCCCTGTCTGTCCCTGGGCCTGGCATGCAGGGCTGCGCTTAGCAGGTAAAAACCAGCTTACTTCCACGGTCCATAGGCTGGGACAGCCTGCTCCGTGTCCTCCCTGTGTGCCCCTGCCATTGCCCACCCCGACATGAGTGCAGTCAGCCCCTGTGGTGCCCTCCACGCTGCACCCACTTTAGCCCACACTGTTGCATTTTTGAGGATGGGGGGCATCCTGAGGATCAGGAAGGGAGGGACCTGGCTGTCTTATTTGCATACTCAGCGTTCACAGCATGCCTTCCAGAAGGCTGTTGACGTCAGCCCTCACACTTTCTGAAACAGACTGGCAAGCAGCTACACAAGCAGCACTGTCTGAGCATTTCTTAGGTTCTGGTCGAGGAGGGCTTCCTCCTGTGGACTGGCCACTCTGTAACTGCAGCACAGGCCCTGTTAAAATTAAGACTCACTTTGGTGTCCTGTAACCTGCCTGAGATTTATTTCAAGGCTAGCACGGGGTCTAAATGCCCTGTAAATCTACTTAGTGAGTAAATAGTGCCAGTAACACCAGAGAGCGCCAGAGGCCAGCAGCCAACAGCGGTAAGGACCCTGGGCCCAGCAGAACTGACCTAAATTGTCCAGCACAATTGTACCAGACAGTATGGCCGGCAGTTGTAGTGACCAGCAGCCAGCGTGTCAACTTTGGGCATCCTTTACCTGGTGTCCTCTGGTGACACCAGGACTGAATGCAGAGCTGCCCTTTGCCAGTTCACAATTTCCACCTGAACTGAGCGAAAGAATCCTAGGTTGATTGGCAGTAGATGAACTCACAGATGAGTATAGCACCCCCATGATTCGAGCACCTTTCCAAAGCTCCACCTCTGACACATGAGGTCATGGGGGACCCTTGAGGTCTGATCCACGCTCCTGTTTCTGTGACCAGCCCCGCCCCAGGCTCTGGCCTTGGCTCTCCTTCACTGCCAGACTCAGGTCTCACTACTGTTCCTTCCGCTCACTTTCCCCTGGTTCACAGGAAGTGATGATCAACGAATCTTCCTCCACAGGCAAAATCCACTGAAAATTTATGGTAACTTTTGCTTTTTCTTCACTCTGTTTTTTCCTAACACTGTTCCATAATGAAAGTTGGAGACAAAAATAAATTTATTAACTCCAAGTAAAAATGTTACTACTATTTATACCTACGTGATTAAGTGATTGATAATACTCATTT
This sequence comes from Chinchilla lanigera, assembly GCF_000276665.1. Lineage (NCBI taxonomy): Eukaryota > Metazoa > Chordata > Mammalia > Rodentia > Chinchillidae > Chinchilla > Chinchilla lanigera. Next base: position 664,817 of record NW_004955554.1, on the reverse strand, counting down.
TAAACATATGATGAATATATATTATTCAAAAATATACTTTCTTTTTGTTCTAACACTTAATTTTTAGTAAATATTATTGGTGCTTACTTTACTTAATATTTAAGTAAACATGGTATTTAGTAAACAATACAATTATTTGTGCTTTTAAAACTGAATGATTCCATGGACTCAAATTACTTGAGAGCTACATAAAAATAAAAGTGAAAATTTAACAAATACGGTACAACAAATGCAAAATGTGTCCTTCCAGATTTTGATTTACCTACTTAGAAGCACTGGTTCTTGAGAGTTATGCAGCAATCAGGGGAAAAGCTGGGTTTCAGAATCCAAACTCTCATGATATTTAGAAAAGCAGCAGAGCAGTGATTTCACTGCTGTCTTTATGAGGGTTTGGCTTAAAATGGGTATTGATGGGTTTGGTTCCCATTGCTAAATGGATAAAGAAATCTTTTCTCAGAGCAATTAAAGGGACTGAAGGGATAATAAATAATGAGACATGTATGGAAAAGGAAATTGGCGTCTAACAGGGCTGCCAACCTCCCCTCCTCAGTACCAGCCCTCGCTAGGAGATTTGATTAGGTTGTTATGCACAGCAGCTCCAGGGAGGGCCGAGCTGTGTACGTGCTCCACCTTCCCGTGCAGGCAGTTGGTCTCCGTGGATGTGTGGCAAGACCCTGTTTTCTGGAAACCTGTGTAGATCACCGTAGGAGTTCAAGACACCTCTGAACCACTTGTTTTCATGTTAGTCTCTTTTTATCTCCTATGTTTGCACTGGAGCTGGTGAAATAAGTTTAACAGTATTGAGACAGTTCTGATTTTATGTAGTTTTTCCAGGTTTCCTGTCCATGCAGTCACTGGTCTAGTAACCAATTTCAGAAAACAGATGTGAGCTGGGTTCCCTCCAGGGCCCCGCAGATGAGTGATGCATAGCAGCCCCTCCTGCCTGAAGATTATGGCAGGGATGCTACCATCCACCCAGCCCAGTAATCCGTGATGCACACCCCTCTGGAGGGCTGGCTTTCCATCACCCTCTTATGTCTCCTCCAGGAGAGGCAGCAGCATTATCCAATCTGTCTTTTCAACTCCCTGAGAACAAATTACAGACCTGCAAATTGAGTCGACCCATATACACTAGTACCTCAATCCAAGCTCAGTTAGTCACAGAAAAAAACTATTTCCCTGTATTATGATGCTGTGAGGGTCCCCAAAGTAGGGCAACAAGGGTGTACATTTTTTGTACGTCCTCCAAAAACTCCTTCTAGGTGCCTGCACAAGCCCGTGTCTCTTTAGCTCATCCAGAGTAATTTAGTAATCTGGCTGTTACCCATGCTCTTGGCAATCACTATACAAGCAATGCTGACTTCTTAAAAATGAATATTTCCCTAGGAAGAACTTGGTGTCTTCCTTGTTATTAATTTTAAAGACATTATCTCTATAACTTTTTCAGCATTAAATATGCTAACTGGCTTTGTTGTCATTTTTAAATAAGTGAACCTAATGGAAGTCTTTTAACACAAACCACATTGTCTTCAAGTCACAAAAATGCGAGCCCTGATTACATTTCCTGGTGCTAACACAGCATTACAAACAGGATGGATGGAGAACCTTCCCAGGTTCCCTCATTGGGTCAGCGAAGGGCTAGTGGTCAGGAGATAAATTCACTTTTAAAAATGTGAAGCGTCTTAGAACAAAAGCAACAAGGAGCTGACGAACCTTACTGCCGGAATCCTTATAACGAATACCTGAGATTCTGAGGTCTGTGGAGGTTGTTTAACACAGGCAGCCTCTCTTCTCCTCATACCAGGACCTGATGTCGCCTTAGTGTCATGTCCCAGTGATTACAGTGGTGTTCACCAGGTAAGCAAATCTTAAGGCACTCACTCAGATAAATTAACATTCTTGTTTCTGTGTAAATGCTTAGAATCATGTCAGAAATACATGATGATCACTGAGCAACTGTGTTGAGTATAGTGAATGGTAGTAAATAACATTTACTCCACACACATAGTAATTGATAGTGTTTACACGTACAATTTTCTATAACACATGGACAAGATGTTCACAGAAGAGAAAAACAGCAGAAAATGCATAGAACCAATATATCAAAATTAGTCAATTTTAAAAGCTGTTAAATTAGCATTTATTTTAAAAGACAGTACAGTATGTCAGCAATTTTTCTAAGTGTTCCACACACACAACCTGATTTAAATCCCTCATCAACTTGAACAAAGTACAATATTCTTATTTCTATTTTGCACAAGAGGAAAGCAAGTCACAGAGACACAGCCTTTACCTGTGTTCCCACAACTACTGTGCAGTAGAGACAAAATGCAAAGCAAGTGGTTTGGCAGTCTGACCCTTGACCCTGGCAGTAGCACAAAATGTACTCTTGAGAGATTGCTTTATCAGGAGTACAACAAAAAAAGAGGTGAGCAATCTGGAGATGCACTGCAAGAGATGACGTCTGAGGAGAATTCAGAAAATACTCAGGAGAATGTTCTAGCTTCTGCCCATACAGCCACTGTAAGATGTCCCAGTAGGCACATTTTCCCTCACATGCACCCCTCCCAGACTCACCTCATCTCACCCCAGGAACCGAGGCCATGCTACTCCATCCTAACGTGACTGCTTCCCGCTTTCAGAAAGTCAGGCATGACAGGAGACGCTCACACTGACACTCTGTGGGGGAGGCGTTCTCATATTCTCCATAGCACTGGCTTAAAATTAAGCTCAACAGCATCCCTTGATGAGGTTATTCTGTCTTATGAGCACTGCGTACAGGTCAATAAGCATATAAGACAGTCTGGAACCCCACATCACATGGCATTAGCAACACAACTTCCAACCTAGGGAGGGAAAAAATGGATATTCCTGCTCTTGACATCTGATGTGTGGACTTGCTTCAACACAGATGCTTAGAAATTGAATTTGAAGTTTCTTTTTAACTTAATGGGCCACTGTATTTTTAATAACAATCTGTTCAGCACTGAGAATGTTTCAATAAATATAGAATTTATTAAAGCGCCTGCCTGGCAAGCGCAAGGTCGTGAGTTCGGTTTCCGGTACCGGAGGGGGGAAAAAAAAAAATAGAATTTATTAAACAACCACAGCAATCCACCTTCCTTTTTGTATGAAAAACAACTTTAAAATTCTCTCCTATCCTTTTAAGTGTCATTATGTACAGTTTAACCTTATAGGAGGTGATAAAATCAAAAACACAGAATATATATCAAATGCATGTCTATAACTCTGGCAATAACACCACTGCTTGAGTTTTCTGATCTCACATTTATGCCAATAATTATTCAGGAAAGAAGATGCCATAACAAGAACAAAAGGAGATCTTGAGAAAACTGAAAAATATGTCATAGTAGGTTTGCTTGAGAAATCAAAATCATCACAATTTTCTTCATCCATCAGTGAAGAATTAAATAAAAGTAAATAATTTATTTAAAATTATAATTATAAATGTATTCATGTAGCTCTAATATTTACTGTTCAAGAGACAATGCATATGACATTTCAATAAAATGATTAGTTGAACTTAACCATCCTTTGGTTATTAGATTCAGTTTGAGGATATAGAATCAAGAGACTTCTATTTCACTTGCATGCCAGTGTTGGGTTTTTAGAATACGTCTTCTGAGGAAGACTCTCACCAGAGTCCATAACAAATTCTAGCCCCTCATCACAGAGCCAGGCCACGGCCCATGCCGAGACAGAGGATACTGTAACGCATTGGTTGCAGACAAGTTTATAACTTATACCGTGATGCTTTCAGAGCAGACTGGCCCTCAGGCAGGTCCACAGTAGAACGCTCGGAACACAGAAGGGAGCCTGATTTGGGGTTTTGAAGAGAGCCTGGGATGCAGATCGAGGATGCCCACACCCTCACAGTCTCCCCGCGGCACCGACGCGGCTAGCCTCTGACGGCATCGCCATGTGTTCAGGAGGGGGTGAGGCAAGAAGAAGAGTACGGTATGAAAGCTACTCATAGTCAAGCAGCAAAAACCAGTTTGGGAGTGAGCAAGCGGGCGGGATATACACGACATCAGGCTCGCCAGATCACAGAGGCCCTCAGACCTGCGGGAGTTTGGAATTGTCCATAAGGCAACAAGAAGATGAAATGGTTCCAAGTAAGAAGTGGCTCAGAGGGCGCACGGTTTTTAAAATGATGCCTTTGGCTGCTCGGTAAAGAAAGGGCTCCACAGCAGTAATGGCAAAATGAAGAAGCCACTCAGGACGACAAAATAGTGATCAGGTGAAAGGAAATGGTGGGGCCGGGTGTCGAGGTCCATGTCTGTAATCCCAGCACTCTGGAAAGGTGAAGCAGGAGGATCGCAAGTTTGAGCACAGCCTGGGAAACACTTAGGGAGGCCCTGTCTCAAGACAGAAAATGAAAGAGGCTGGGGGTGTAGCTCAGTGCAAAGGTCCTGGGTTCCATGGGGGAGTGGGAGGCACTAGCCTGGTAACTTCACACAAGCTTGTGGCTGTACCTCATAGCTGACGGTAGACCTCCGGAGCTGGTGGGGGGAGAGTTCAAAGAACCTTCCCTGTTTTGCTATAGTTACCGAGTTCATGACTGTACAATATGTAGAGAAGGATGAATAGGAGGAACAACTACTCTATAAAATAAAGTCAGGCTTTTGCTCAAATAAACACGTTGAAGAGGGCAATTAAATATGTTTAGAAGGAGAGATTCACCAAATGTCACCACTGATATTTATACAAGCATAAAAAACACCTGAAATTTACAAATTACTTAAAGGATTTTCTTAGGAATGTTTATCTACGTCCCCATAAAGTATAATATGATCCATTGTTTTATAGTAGCTCAACCAATTATCTCTGAAAATGAAAGGACTGTAACATCTAGAGGCTTCCCTTTGTATCAGAGACTCATATTTTGTAGAAAATGCTCACAGCAACAAGTGTCACCAAGTTAGAAGGAAAACTGTGTGCAAGGATGATGGATGAGCCCCACATTCTTTCCTGGGCCTTGGTTATTTAGGTCTTTGAGGTTTTCTGCCTTGTCAGCTAAGAATAAAATTCGGTTTCTTGCAAACAGTTCTCTAATGATAACTAATGGTCAAGTTCAACTTGGCAAAACCCCTGTTTTTAGTGTCCTTTCTGGAGATTGATGACACTCCCCATGTCTACCTGGTCTACAAAGCACAAAACAACTTGTAAAGTGATGAGCTGAAATGAACAGGAATGCCATATCTTAAGTAAATTTCTTTTCATTTAGGCTATCTACTTTCTGAAGGCCATGACATTTTGCATCACATTTTAGCTGATTGGGCTGCCCTGTTTCTGAGGATATCGGAAAGGGTATTACCAACAGGACCCCAGAAGCCAAACAGCTTGACGCTGAAGGTGCCAATGACCTCTGAACCAGCTTGCCTTTTATTTGCCCTAAATGTTGCATAAATAATAAATAAAACTGGATCACCAGAGGTCTACCCAGGTGCTGTGTAAGCCGAAGAATGTACCAGCACAGCAGAGCTTGAGGCCGGAAGCTAATAAATCACCAAGTGTTCTATGTAGTAAAACTGCAGCAGTAGCACAACTGGTTGAGGGCTATGACAGCCACACTGAATTAAATCAGAAAAAAGAAAGAAAAACAATTGTGCTCTTTTGTTTTATTCTTTTTAAATCTAATAGAAACAGAAATATAAAGTGTTTGCCATTCCTTTAGCAAAATAGACTTTTTAAAAGATTGATGTAGCTACCTGTGTTATACATAAAACATACATCAGGTCAGCAAACACTAGCTTTCTCTCATGGTTAGAAGTTACGTGATTTAAAACATAGTCCCTAAGTTCAGGGTTAAATTATGTAAATCATTCTCTGACAAAACATAGAAAATAGATGTGGTTTACTGATGCATTCTTTCAGCAAGCCCCCAATACCTCGTTAACTAAAAGAGCCAAAGGAAACTGCAATATTTCGCAGACTATTATGTCAGATTCATTAGGAGGTAAGTAGAAGTACTGCAAACTGGTTTATGAGGATTTGTAGCAGATAATCAGGTAAAGGTCTGGGATATCACATTGACAAGCAATGCATTTTTGCAGAAGTTGTGATTGATAAATACAGTGCAAATTTGTGCACTTTAAAAATTAGTTACAGTGAAAGAAACATAGCCATGAAGTTCCCTTAGAATACTCACTTCAAACACGTGTCCTGTCAGTCTTGCCACTTTCTAAAGCATTTTTGGAAGTCATCTTCCCTGAGCATATTTAGTTGCTCTGTCCAGGTTGTCTCTGCATCCTGAATGCATTCAAATGTTGGCCTCTTGGTCATTTTGACTTGGGGGAAAAGCCAGAAGCCACACGGTGCCAGGTCCAGTGAGCAAGACGGTGAGGACAGACAGTGATGTATCTGTGAGTTGCATGCATTCCCACCCGGTGACATCCAGAACCCGCCTTCACTGATTTTTTTTTTTTTTTAATCACAATCCATGAAGACACTCAGGACAGAGGACTTCCTGATCGGCTTCAGAAAGTGGCAAGAAAGATGGCATAAGTGTTCCTGATGCCAGAGGGAGCATTCTGAGAGGGATCAATGGCAATAGTTATTTTGACTTTTTAAAGTTTAAACATTCACAGAATATGTTGACCACCCCTCTCACACTTCTAGAATTGAAAGCTGTTCAGATGCTTCTCCCCATTCCATGGTTTTCAGCCCATTGAAACTATGAAAGTTATAACTAATCCAGATTCAGCAAAATTTTTGGAAAAAAATAATATAGATGAATATATAGATATATATGTATACAGTTACTCCACAACATAAACCCTACAGTAAAATATAGTAAATAATAAATATCATAGTAAAATATAAGTAAATAATATATGTCATTTTTTTAAATTGTATTGAAAGAATTTTACTAAGATAGAAATAATTTTGAAGAAGTGTATTTCAGTAGTAGAGCACACATTTAGTACTACTAAGGCTATGGGTTCAATGGCCAATATATATATTTGGTATTTATATCAATATTTGAGGGGCCAGGAAATAGTTCAGTGGCATAAGCACCCACCTAGCAAGTGCAAGGTCCTGAGTTCGATTCCCAGTCCAAAAAAAAAGATATACCTTTCAATATTTGTATTGCTTTTACCGCTTATATAAAAATGTCCCCCAAAGACCTCCTATCTCATAGTCTGGGCTTTGGGAAAGGATTGGCCTGTGGGGGCGCTGTGGCTGACTGGCTATTTGGAGCCGGGTTCTGGAGGGAAGAGGAGGGACACCAGGGCTGTGACCCGAAAGAGCTTATCCTCTGCCCGGCTCCTCCCTTCCCTCTCTGCTTCTTGATCACCATGACAGGCAGCTTTCCCCTAGCCCAGGTCCTTCCACTGTGCGCTGTGCGCCTTGGAACCAGCTGACCATGGGCTGTAACCTGAGCCAAAGGAAACTTGTCCTCCTTTGAGGTGTGTATCAGGTATTTTGTCCTCCGGACAAGAAAGTCACTAAGACGATTGATCTGACATCTTTTTAAAGTATTTATTGTGTTTTAAAGCTGTTGTTTTATCTGGAAACAATGTAGGATTAAGACATAATCTCTGGAACCAGGTTTCTAGTCATGACCATGTGACCATTAGCAAATTCTGTAATCTGTTTGCTTTCGTCTGCTACAAAATGAATTCTAATAGCACTATTATTGGAGAAACTTCATTAATGAGTACAGCTGAAATTCTTAAAGCAGGAGCTAGTGCCCTGTGATGACAAAATAATAGCTAAACTTTGGTGTCTAATCAAGGATTTTCATGTTTTGTGTGCCACAGACTCTTCTGAACATCTAGTGAAATATTGATTACAGTAACTTTTTTGTTTTTAATGGAAGCACAGTAATTATATAGATTTATGATGTACAGTATAATTTAATACATGCTTATTATGTGCAAAGATTAAATCAGAGAAGTTAACATTTCTTCCTCTTAAACATTTATCATTCCTTTGGGCTGCAAAGCTTCAGATTCCTTTCAAGTTCTGCAAAAATATAAATGGTTTATTGTAAACTATCATCCACCTATGCTGTAAAGCCTTAAAATTTACTCCTCCTGCATGACCATATTTGGCCGTCAAGTCTTCTTCTATTCCTCTTCCCTTCCCATCCCCCAGGAGACCACTGTTCTATTCTCCACTTCTCTGAGTTCAGCTTTAATTTTCCACAGATGAGAGAACATAGGGCATTTGTCTGTCGGGGGCCTGACTTATTTCGTTTCATACAGTGCCCTCTGGGTTCTAGCAGTGTTGCTGCCAGTGACCAGCTTTCATTATTTCCTGTGGCTGAATGTAACTCCATGTATGTAGCCTGCATTTCCTTTACCTTCCGTCCATTGATGGACACTCCATGGACTGCATAACGTGGGAGTCGTGAAGGGTGCGGACATAAAGATGATGGGACACATTTCTTTAGGATAATCATTTCATTATCCTTAAATATTTACCCAGTAAGAAAGATGTGCGATATTCTTGGTGGTTTGGTTTTGTTTTGTTTGGCTTGTTTTTTGTTTATTTTGGTTTGATTTCTTGAGTAATCTTCATACTTTTATCTGAAATAACTCTTATACTTTACTTTCCCACAACAGCATAAAAGGTCTCCTTTTTCTTGGTATTCTTGCCAGTATCTGTCAATTTCTGCTGCTTTGGATCATGGTGACTCTTGTGAAGGTGAGATGGTATCATGTTGTGGCTGGGATTTGTTTTTCCCTGATGGCTAAGGACTTTCCATACACTTGCTGGCCCTTTGTTTAACAGTTCCCACTCAGGTTACTTTCCCATCAAATTGTTTGTTTGTTCACTCTTGAACTTTTAGTTCCCTGAACACTCTGTATGACAATCTTTTACAGATTAATAGTTTTTATTTGAAATATATAAAATGAACCTGAGTACAAAGGAAATTAACTGCCTGGGCACTCCAGTTCACACTTTCCTGGGCCCATGCATAGAGGGCCTATCTCTGAACTATTTTATGTCCTCTTATTTCGTGACACTACAATTGGTTTTAATTTTTCATAAAATTGACTTTTTATTTACACATCATCAGCTAGTTAATTGTGGCAAGTGTGCAATTTTACTGTTCACTTAAGATGACATATGAGTTTTTAGATTTCTATATTAATATCATTCTGAAAATGTACGTTACAGGACACGTTATATATTTTTCGAAATATTTCCCAACATCTGTGAATATATATGATGGTAAATCTACATCATACTAAATTTTCCAAAATAGCCCATTTCTAAATCAATTAATATGGAAATCTGTGAAAAAATCAAATTCCATTAGTATTTTAAGATAATCAGGTAAGGTAAGGATTAATAATGCCAAAACCTCTGGAGCAGAAATGTTAAATAGTCAAACTAATGTATACCAAAAAGAAAGTATTTTCCACAGACATTACATAGTGGGAAGAATATTGCTTATAAAAGTACTATGAAAATTGGATAAAAAATGTCTTAGGTTCCTGTAACTATATATAGCAAAGGATACTTACAAAGAAGCCAATAAATTTTTAAAAGAAAAGCAAATAAATCTTACAGAAGTTTCAATACTAGCCACTGAAAATCCCTGTAAATAATATCTTCAGTGCATGGCAGTATAAAATAGATGTGGGCTCATTGTATGTTTTCACTTAGCTCTTGTGTAATAATTTGGTTGAAAAAGTTCTAGCAGAATCAGTATACAACCATCAATTATGAAACCCATGACAAATATGGCAGCACATTTTTATTTTATGAATAAATGGATTGAAAAACACATAAGAAATATCTGAACTCAGACAGAGAATCTTTAACACATAACACACTCATCAATATGATTTTAAAATTAGTTGGTTATTGATCATAGATAAATATCAACAGGTCTGAAAAGAATGTTACTTAGTAATTTTAGCATTATTTTCTTCACACCTCCAGAAGCTCTAAAATTGTTTTCAAAACAATAAAAATACCCTCTGACAATAGCATTTTTTAGACAAATCTTATATACTTTGAAAAGGAAAGTTGGAGCAAAAATAAACATCACTTATACAGAATAGATGTACAATCAATACTAATGGTAGCTTAAGAGAACTCTAAAGTTAAACAAAAGTCCCAGGGGCTGGGGATTTAGCTCAGCGGCAAAAGCGCCTGCCTGGCATGCGCAAGGTCGTGAGTTCGGTTCCCGGTACCGGAGAAAAACAAAACAAAAAAAAAGTCCCATTCAATTATTTGTCAGTGTTTGAATTTGAAAATGAATAATTAATTTTCAGTGTATAACTTTTTCCAGCAAGTGTTTGAATGAAAGGTAAATAGAGTTCTGCTTCTTCAGATCATATTTAAACACCTCTACACAGAAGGGCAAGCTACAATCCTGGGGTTCTGGGATGCAGAAGCAGAAGGCTTCTAAATTTCAGCCAGCCTGGGGAACTACATAACATAGCAGGACTCTGTCTCAAAATAAAAAATTGAAAAGGGCTGCAGATGAGGCTTAGTGCAAAGACCTTAGTGCTAAGGCCTTGAAAAAACAAGCCAAAGAAACCACTTCTTCTACTTACTAAATTTTAATTTTAATTCAATTTTATTGCATTTAATTACAAAATCATATATATTTGAGGCATGCTAGAGTGCCTACTAAATGTCTACTTCTTTTAATTACCAATAATAAAAATAAAATTTATACTTAAACTAGAAAGTTGATAAAGTTTAACTGTAGCTGATCCTCTTCAAATTCCATTTGGAATAGCTGAACAAAACATGGCAAGCTTATAATTTCCATAACAGAGTCAACTGGAGGGGAGTAATAAGAATTAAGCTGTGCCATGCATGGGCACCAACTACCATGTTGAATGAAATCGCTGTGTCCTACAACCTTGTACTGATCAAAAATTTTAGAAATTGTAACTACTACAAACTCACCAAACTGCACAAGGTGGGGTCAACTGGAGACAGGAGAATGGTTCAGAAGCTGAGCACACAGTCGACCAAGACGTCTGATTCCAGCTGCAGTGCTGTGCCTCAAAATCTTAAGTGCTGGGTGTGTCTAAAGTGCATGTGTGTGGACACTAACGTGGAAACCAACACACACAGCATCTCTGTAGACACAGGGAGTCACTGTCTCAGAGGGGATTGAAGAAAAGTCGCCATCGGGTCACAATCAGCCATGACCAGAAGGGACAGGGTCACCCCAGGCCTCCCCAGTAAGCCACTGGCTCCTGGAGAAGCCCTGCCCTTGCCTGACCTTGAGTCCACTTCAGGCAGCTGTGGGGTAGAGAAGAGTCCTCCTGTGCCTGCAGTCCTCCTGCTGTCCTGCGCCTGCCCAACAGCCTCTGGACACCCCTCTGAGAAGCCACCACCCACAGCTCATGATCCTGCCAGCTCGCCCCACCCAGTCTTCTGCAGCCCCCAAGAGTGGCCAGGCCATCCACCCCAAGTGACCTGCCCCACCTGAACCCTGCTGGGAGGGATAAGCAGAGCACCCGTCACTCCTGGCTCAAGGCAGCAAGGCCAACTGAGACCTCAGTCTCTGATGTGAGACCGTCTAGGGCTCCAGAGCCTGTGGGTACCCTGAGCACCACCAGGCCCATGACGGCTGCTCACCATCTCCTGCCCATGAGCTGCACACCACACCCTCTGTCTCCACAGGGGACTCCGCACCACAGCCAGGGGACCAAGGACTTCCTGCCTGCTAGAGAAGCCCTTTCACTCTGCCTGCTTCCCTACTTATTTACCAGAGACCCTGCATCCACCAGATGTGCACATATTAACAGAGGAACACAGAACTATGAAACAGCAAAGTAACACAATGCCTCTGAAAGAACCCAGTGACTTGAACAACAGATAACAAGAAAAAAGAATTCAGGGAATACCCAAAAAAGAATTCAAAATAATGATTCCCAAGGATTTATTCTAAAGGTTGTCCATATGAGAATACAGTTTAATGACATTAGGAAAACAATTTCATGTACCAGTTATATGTACAATATTTTATAGTTAGAACATTCATAAGCTCTCACCATCACATTCACCAACATGCCCATCTCTACCCCATGCATTAATTACTTTCCCACCACTGAGACAGAATATCCAACATCCTCTGCTTAAGAGGAGGTGAAATTTATTTTAGCTCACAGATTCAGAGGGTTCAGTCCATGGTTGGCTGGCTCCAAGGCAGAAGTGATGGGGCAGAAGGGCATGGAAGAGGAAAGCTGCTTGACCTAAGGCAACTGGAAGAGGGTGTGGAGGCAAAGAAGAGAGAGGGAGGGAGAGAGGAAGGGAGAGGAGGGGAGGGAGAGAGAGAGAAAGA
>NW_004955554.1:555746-652315 GCF_000276665.1 Chinchilla lanigera | reverse complement strand
AAGAAGGAAGAAGAGGGGGAGGAGGAGGAATAGGAGGAGAGAGAGGAAGCAAGAACACACCCATCCAGGTCATGCTGCAAAGGACTATGTCCCTTTCTTATGCACCCATCAATGGATTAATCTACCAATAAGTGTAGCATCCCCATGATCATCTCCCAGAAGCCGCACCTCTGAACACCTGAGCGTTCTGAGGGACACTCTAGACCTAAACCATGGTTCAGTGTCTTAGCTCATAAGTAAGCTTGCTTCACACTTGTACACTGAATCCCACAGTCCCATGCCTGCATCACTGGTGTGTTATATTACATGTAAGTATCTTTATTTTTCCTGCAGTGCTGTCACAGACCTATAGTCCCAGGCCAAACCTAAGTCTCTTAGAGAAAGTTAACCCACCTTTTGAAAAATGTATCTTCATCTCTGTCTCTGTTTGCCTTTCCATCGAAACTCCCCCAGACACTTGATAGGTAGATAGATGGTTGATTGATAGATTGGCAGATATTCATAAATGTACAAGTATGTATACACACAGAGTCATATCTATATGTTTTTGTCATACATTCTGACCCCCTCTTTTTCCTGAACCTATGGACTCTAATTATATATTTCTCTCCAGATGCCAAAAATCTACTCAAGAGATGAGACCACGGACCTCTCTGTTGCTAAGTCTACTGATCACACTTCAGTTCTTATCTCCCCTCACCCACAGCTGACTTAGTTAATACCTCCTAAGTCCTTAAATACTTCTCAGTTCACCCTGGTCACGACTTTGCTGGCTGAGTTGTATCTCACGATTCCTTCTCTGAGTCGTCCTTGTCACCCGGAGCCTCCCACACCGCAGCAACACCTCCCCTTCTCTGCATGTGGGACGCCTGCCATGGCCACATGTTTGCAAACTAAATGCCACCAACGTCTTGATGATCTCCAGACATATTTACTAGCCAGTGGGTGACCCAAACTCAGCATGACTGAAATTGAAATCCCGAATTTTGGTCTTTTCCTTATTCATCTCTTTTGTAGCCTTCCACTAATCAATAAAAGGCAAGTTTTTCTCCCCAATAGCTTGAGCGCAAAGGCTTCAGCTTGTCCTTGACTTCTCCCTTTTTTCACTCTCCTTTCTCTGCTGTATCAAAAATATTAGTAATTTTATCTCAAACATATGCTGAACTTGAAAGCTCTTTTACCACTCCAGCGATGCTCCTAACCTGTCAGCTGACTCACCGGAGTGACTGTCTATGTAACCCGCCTCCAACTGCACAAACAAACACCGGAACCTGACCCTGAGCGAATACACCAAAGGACTCTCCTGCTTCATCCACGGTCTCCTGCAGGGCTGATGCTATGTACCAGTGCCCATCCTCACCTCAAACTTTTCCTTTCTTGATCCCCAGCTTTAACCACTCCAATGTGAGCTTCATCCTTTTTCTTTTGTGTGAGTGTGCTATTATTCATGGCATATCTGCTCTCCTATTCCTAGGTAATTATCAGAGAGACAGAAGTAGATTCTTCTAGGAAGTCAAATTTAAACAATAGCCACTTCAGAGAGTTTTCTAAAAATAAACAATGAAGGTAAAATGCAGCAATTTTTTTTACAAGCAAAGCCCATTTTGAAGCAAACAGTGTAAGCAATAGTCACTAAATTCTACAGATCTTGGAAAATAGATTAGATGTCATCTCAAGGTTCAGTCCCCTGTCAACAGAGAAGGAGAGCAGGGAGGCAACTCAAACTCCAACATGTCTCACTCACCTGCTCTCCTGATTGGAAGGGGACACACATACATCAACCTTCTGGAGGGAATTTCTGTGCACACATTCATCATGCAACTTCCCTTGTGACATACCAGGCATGATTCAATCAAACATGGAGATAAAACTTCCTGAAACTGTGCCATAGGAAGATGTAGGATGACACTGTGGATAACGAAAACAATTTCAGAGATCGCAGACACAGTCTACACACCAGGCAACCCAGGAGCTAATAATAACAGCTGCCTCTTACAACTGCCTTCTGCCTCGCATTAGAACCTGTTCCTATACCACTTTAAGTGCTCGAATGAGGCTTCCCAAATGTTGGTCTTACTCCATATTGCAGAAAACCAAGACTCGAAAGGTTAAATATATGCTTATAATCAAGTAAACAGGGAACTAAGATTACTTTCCAAGCCTCTTATGTTAAAGCTTTTATTCTTTAAACTACTTCAAGCTTCTTCTCACAGTAGTACTTAATAAAGCTCTTAATAATGACTGGTAAAGAAATTTTAAGTCAAAAGCAAAGACACTCAGCAACAATTATTAATCTAAAAAGACAAATGTATGTTTCACCCTACAAATTACAGAGGGAAATAGATGTAAAAGTGCTCAACAAACTGTAGTCTCTATGGGAATGATAAAATTATGCTGATTAGCATTAATAAGATTGGAAAATTCTAACTAAGATTAATATCGTCAGTTACTAATAATGGTCAAACACAAACATTCCAGTATATATATGAAATTTTGTAAAAGTTTACATTTTCTGTATTCAAAATGCTTGTTATCTATTACCATTATAATAATATTCTCAAAATGAGTAACTTTAGTAGGCATAGCATAAGAAACTGAAAGATGGCAACACATATCTACACATTTTTATTTGTAATATGTAGAAAACATTTTTGTTCCTTCCCTTACATTGGCCTTTTATATTCATATTCAGGATTAAAACAGAAAACTGATTACAGCAAACCTTTTTAAATGTCAAGGGAGAATACAGCCATGCCTCAGAGCACAAAAAGCCGATGAAATATACTGTAATAAGTTCAGGTACGAATGAGGACAGGAGCTGCTGGGAGCCCTGAGGAAAGACAGGTGGATCCCGCCCAAGACGGGTAGTGGAAGCTGGCAAGCGAAGGGCCTCGGCGAGAAGATGTAATTTGAGCCATGCCTTGAAGGAGAAGTGAATTCCACGGGGTTGAAAAGAAGGAAATAAAATTTCAGGTAGAGAGAACAACATGAACAAAGGCCCAGAGGAAGAAGAATGTGTGGTGTATTCATCACAGTGCTAGAATTCTCTGGGGTCCGGGAGGCAGAGCGCCTGTGAGTGGGACCAGGGAAGAGTTAGGAGGCACAGGTTTAAAGAAGATGTTGAAGTTTCACTATCTTCATTCGGTGGTCGGTGTTTACCTGGGGAATAAGGGAAAGGAGTACAGTTTTTACATAAAAATGAATTTAAAATATTTGCAAAAAGTAGGTCTATTGACATCGCTGAGCATGAATTTTCTAATACAGCTATTGCGACATTTAGTGAAGAGTGGAAAGCACGATGGTTAGGGTAGGAAGGGAAGTCATGTCAGGAGTCACTCTGAGACAGAAGGAGAAGACCTAGAGACATTTACAAGGGAAGCAAGAGGGAAGCAAGGGACATTTACAAGGGAAGCAAGGGACATTTACAAGGGAAGCAAGACATGCTGGTGTCTCCAGCATGCACAGCCAAATGGGTGGCAGAGACATTCAAAGACCAGCAATCGCAGTGAAGATGCATGTGATGTTTAGTTTCCAAAGTTGGGTTGTTTTTGTGTACAAAACATTTCAAACAGATTGCTTAGTACTCATCTGGAATATAGGTTAGGAGACAGTTGGGAATTGAAAAACTATTATCTAGCATTATCTAGCTAGCATCTGCAGGCATCAATATCTGTAACCTGACTCCACCGTGGTTAACCATAGATTACTTTCCCTATTTGTGATAGGAAGGCAATAAGAGGGTCTGACAATAATTAAAGGGAAGAGCGCAAATTAATTTCCTTGAACCAAGAATGCATTTAGTAAGTAGTATTCATTATTATTCTTCTCAAGAAGTAATAATTTAATCAGGGAAGCAGTTAAGATGGGCCAAGAAAACAGTGTAGAGAAAGTAAACAAAAAAGGATGAAATAAAAGCACAGAGAATATGGAAACATATGATTCTTCTGGGGAAATAGGAACAAACTAATCTGTAAAATGATATGACCAAACCCAGGAAAACAACGCTGAGACCACGGGACAGTTTGAAATGGTCAGGCAATGCACAGAGGTGAAATGAAAGGAACACTGAAGCGTGGGTCTTGGAATGTGTGATTAGAATTATGATGAAGAGCATAAGGACAGAATTAAACCTGTCCTGTTCTTTACAAAGTTTCTAGTCTATTACATTTTAAAATAGTTTAATTGATTCAATAAATATCTTTGGAAAGCCCATTATGTGCCAGAAACTGTAAAAATAGATGAAGTTTAAATTAGCAGTGCAGACAGCAGTGGTTACGGTATTTCAGGGCAGTCCCTGCAGTGCTGCAGGCAGGAGAGCGAACACAGCAGAGAGGAAGAGCTGCCCTAGGGAGCCGCTGCGTGCACTTAGAGCACACGGCTTGATTCTCACCAACCCCCTTCCCTCCACACCCCCTCCCTGATCTCTAGTGGTCCCTCCCACATTTCTGTCATCATCATCGTCACCATCATCACCATCATCAATTTCAGTTCATGGTTTTTTGTTTCTCAGGTTTTGGGGTCGGAAGGGAGTCTCACTATGTAGCCCAGGCTGGCCTCAAAGTCGCAGTGGTCTCCTGACTCCACTGCCAGAGTGCTGGGATTACAGGCGGGCGCCACACCCCTGGCCCAGTTCTTGTGTGAGACACAGAATTGTGGATAGTTGGTATAGGCACGCAACATATTTTGAATCTTTTTATGTCTCTTCCCCTCTCCTGCTCAGACCACCATGTCTGTGGATCCCCTCCCATTTGCATAAAATCTTTCTACCACCAACCTTTAATTTACTTGCTAATTTATTTGCACCTTGGATTATTCAGTTGGGAGACACTATACACTGTTCAAGTTTGTGTGTCTAATTTATTTCACTTAATGTTTTGGGGAGTTTTTTGTTTGTTTGTTTGTTTTGGTACTGGGAATTAAACTCAGAACCTCGCACTTGCCAGGCAGGCACCCTGCCTCTGAGCTATACCCCCGGTCCAACATGGTGTTCTCTAGATGCATCCATTTCCCCACAAATGTCTTGAGTTTACCCTTCTTTATAACAAAATAGTATTCCATTATGTGTGAATACATTCCCTATACCCATTCATACGTTGATGGACATACAGGCTGCTTCCAGGATTTAGTTATTGTGAATTGTGCTGCTATAAACATGGCTATACATGTGTCACCGTGGTGTGATGTCCTTAACTCTTTGGGGAAGATACCAATAGGAGAATAGCTGGGTCAAATTTTTAGCTTTTTGCAAAGTCTCAATTCTGATTTGTATAATATTTGCATAAGTTTCCAGTCCCACCCACAGTGTGCAAAGGCTTTTTTTTTTTCACTCCAACGGTGCCAGCTTTTGTTATTACTTGATTTCTTGATGGTTGCCATTCTTTCTGGAGTGAGATAAAATCTCAGTATTGCTTTGGAAGTGCTTTGCTTTTATACTTTAAAATACTTCACTCCAGGCTCCCCTGCCCTTTCCAGTTTGTGTTGAGAAGTTGCGGTAAATCCTAATGGGCTTATCTTTACGTGATTTTTGCTTTATTCTAACATCTTTAAGCTTCTTTCTTTTAGTTGGGTATCTGGGATCTTGACCAAGATGTGTCATGGTGAGCTTATTTTTTTTAATCATAGTAGGCATTTTGTAAGCCTCACTTACCTGTACGATGAAGTGTTTCCTCACACATGCAAAGTTTTCTACTGTGATTTCTGTAAACAGAGTTTTCCATTCTATATTAGCTGTCTTCTAGTGTCTAACTTTAATTAGCATTAGGCTGGACTTCTTAGCACTGTCTAGTACATGCTAGATGACTTTTTCTTCTTCTCTTAACATTTTTAATGCTTCTCTGAGTAATTTATCATAACTTACCGCTTTCTTCTTAATTTCAGAAACGCTGTTCTTTCATCAGTCATTTCTTTAATTTACAAATTCTGTACATTTTTTTTACTTCCAGTATTTTTCTGACACCTTTTCATGGAGTCTGTACCTTTGGTAAACTTTCCTTCATGTTTTGAACAATAGTGATTAGCGCTCTGGTTTTTATTTGTTTCCTCCACAGCTGCAGTAGCCCGTCTCTATGAAGTTTCCACGAACTTTTCAGCCACATCCTCTTTGAACTCAGCAAGTTTCTTCACCTCTTTTTAATCAGTCTGAAAAGAGCCACTACCTGGTGTTTGCTTGTGTCTGCTGTAGTGCCCCCTGGATCTCCCTTGGGAGATTTGGGGGACTTTGGGAATGCTTTCTTGCCTTGTTTACCAGTGCTCTTTCGTGTGCGTCTCCTTTTGGTGCTGGGGTCTGAGGTCCAGCAGAGAGAGAGCGGGGCGTGTAGCTGATATGAAGACATTTTCAGGTGGACTCTGCCTTCCAGTAACGTGCTTGTGGCTCTATTTGTCCAGAGATAGTGCTCACCCCTTCAGCTTTCCAGTCTAAGTGATTTGGCCTCTGTCACTGCGTTGTGAGGAGAGCATTGCTGCTGGTTATAGCAGCCTCAGCGGGTCGGATCACACATTCCATTTCCACATTCGTGCTTGATCAGTGCTCTTCACAACCTGTGACGCATTGCTATGAGAAGCTTGCCTGAGACGTGGAAGGGAAGGGAAGCGATGGGTGAAGGAGTGAGGTCAGTGGGAAGACAGGTATTTAGGAAAAGTAACAATAGACCAAAAATTAGATCAGGATCCCACTGCTGAACCGCTTTTCTGGTTTGACTCAGGTTTAGTGCGGCGGGGCAGGGTGCGGGAGGGAAGAACTGTGGTCTGCGGTCAGGAGAGCTGCACGGGGGTTGGAACCTGTGGATGTATTTGCGCCCCGCAAGTGGAAAAGAGGCAGGAAGGACAAGGGGCTAAGCACAGGAAGGAAGAGAGAAAAAGAGAATAGAGAGGACAGAGGTTATTGGGGGAGAAGAGAGACAGAGAGAGCAGAATACAGGAAAAGAACTTGAAGAATGTAAAAATTGGGAGAGGAAGCACAGGCGGAGAAAGTACTGATGGAGAAGCCAGGGGTGGGCAGGGCCTGCTGGCGCTATCTGTGCTGAAAAGGGAGCCCGAGGGATGCGGGATTCCCAGTGCCGGGCAGGTGACGGGGGGAGCGGGTCGCACACACTGTCCCTGAGTGCGGGATGCGCTCCTCCTGGGGCGGCGTGGGCCTGCAGTGTGCGCGTCCCCGGTCCAGTGACCCAGGGAGTCCGTTCGATCTACACCATGCGTCATCTTTCTGGGTCCTGACTGGTGTCTGGGGTGTCCCTCCCCGCCTGGAGAGCTGCATTCTCAGAGAATCTCCTGGTACCTCGGGACCCCCCTCAGCCAGCCGTGCCAGGTCACCAGGGGTTCTATGAAGCCGCTCACTGTCCTCTCCCTTTTGACAATTACTCAGAGAAGCAGAGGAAAGAGAGAGACAGCAGCTCCCGAAGAAAGGAGCTGAGCTGGCTCAGGAGCGATCCTGGGGGTGCTGGAAGTGGAGGAAGGAATCCCTCAAACCACCGCTGCCGTGACTGGGGTTAGAAGAAACAATCCACGTTTTAATTCTTTTAAAATATAGCATATTAGAATAATGCACCTGCAGTCCTTATTAAATTTATTGTAAATACAAGTGATTCTATGGATACAAATAAGAGATCTGAGAATTACTTTTCAAAAACTAACTCTTCAGAAACACCATAGATGTGAAAGTCACCTTGGTGTAGAATTGTGCGGCTTTTCTGTCTTGTTAAATGTGACTTGTGTAATCTTGTAATAAATAACAGTGAATATAGCCTATAAATAACGCAGATAGTCTTCAAAACAATAAAATAAAAATGAACTTGTAATTACCTGATTCATTTTTCCACACTGTCAACAAAGCCAAAAGTACATATATTTGAGTATTAAATTCTAAATAAGTTGTCTTCTAATAAATATTCTATTTTTAAGTAGATGAGTGTTATTTTCTATATTTTACCTTTCCTATAGAAAACTTTAAACACACATGCAACAATAAAAATACTTGGTATGTGATACTCATGGGACATTTATCTCCTAGTGAGTTTATGTAGACAAGCTATCTCACAAATACCCATGATAATTAAGAGCAAAATTATACACCTGGAATATTAACAAGATTTAGTGTTGAAAAGAGATCAGAGACTAGGTAATGATTTTAATGTGATTCATATGACTGATGTTTAAGTGCCTTGACAACTGATACTTCATTACACCTCATGGGAATTAAAACTTTAAATGTTCTACACTGAATAGAAATTCTCATTTGTCATTATCTTACCTAAAGCTATCAAAATATATTTGAGAAAATTACTTGTGGTGATCACAAAAATATCTTACTGTAAAACATAAATTTTTCTTATGCACAAAATAATGCTTACGAAAAACACTTTTTTCTAGCCAGAAATTTAGTGAATGCTTTACAGACATAACTACTATACACGGAAAATGAAGGCAAATTATATAGATTAAATGTCTTTATAGTTTATGGTTACTTAAGTAATATACTTTCAAGGGCAAAGTTTGATGCTTAAAAATTCAAGCTATGAAAATTGCTTTGTTGAAAATGACAGTGTGGTATTCATTAGGTTCTGATCCCCTGCGTTTATTTCATGGACATTATTTTAAAATACTTGTCAGAAAATACAAGAACGGCTAGAAACCTTGAATGAACAGAGGGCGGTGGAGCCCTTGCCAACAATATCCCCTGCTGCTTGGGGTTTGACTTGGTCTTTGTGAAGACAACACAAAATCTGATGGAACACACATTTATACGTACATAATTTTATGAAGACTCACAAAATAATTTCGGTCGTTTCCTGAGCAAGTTCCCAGATAAAAGTTCCAAGCTTTCCACTGAAATAAGCAACACTTGTAGCAGGGGAAAGGCAGAATCGCTAGTGGTTTTTAATTTGTTTGGTTTTTAACTATTACCAGAATTTTTTCTTCTTTTCCAGTTTTAATTTTTTATTCGTCCATGGTTGCAGTGCACAATAATCACACTCCTGTGTGGAGTTCGTACATGTGCATGACACAGCTCCGTCTTCCATCCCTCGCCCCGCTCCAGCTCTTGGTTCCCTTCCTGTTTGAAGAAGTTCTCTGCCTACCTCCTAATATCTGCCTTTCATTCTGCTCTTTATTTATAGTTTGGGTTTCTCATGTAAGAGAAACTGTGGATTAGGAAAATACGGCATTTGTACACAGTGGAGTACGAGCTTCCAGAAAGAAGAAAACATTCGAGGAATTTGGAGGAAACTGGACGCATCTCAAGATCAGAATGTTAATGGAATATTACCAGAATTTTTAAACTGCCATTTTAATAGATTATAAAATAAGTCTATAGCTTATTATAACTTATTACATGCAACCTGGAGAGACCTGGCTGCATAAATACTGAAAAGAGAATGCAGAAGAAAACTAGCAATACATGGAGAATCATTCATAAAAAAGAAATATTGTACTTTATAAATAAGTAAAAGTGGTTTGTTGAATCAGTGAGTTTTAAAAATATCAGTTGAATCCTAGCATAATTCAAACTTAATTCAAACTTTATTTCTGGAAAAAATGTCCCCCAAATTGTCTTGTAGAGCCGCCCATATCAGGCCCCTGCAAAACAGAATGAGCACCCCTGTCTGCCGCCCACTTCTCCTACATACGGGATGTTCAGCACAAACACACTTGCTTGCTCACAAGCTCTCAGCCGCTTTCCTGGTGCTGCAGCACAGTTGGTAGTTATGAAGCAGATTATACGGCCTAAAAGGTAGATCGTACTTACGATCTGGTCCTGTAGAGGAAAATAGAGGTCAATTTCTGCTCTAGAAGACATGAAAATTCTAATTAATAACATGAGTTATTAAATTATTCCTTGAAGAGGTAGATGTTTATCATAAAATTATATAGTTAATTTTTAAGAAATCAAGACATTGGAAAATAAAAAATAGTGGAATTCACCTTGATCTTTATTTCAAGGGGTCAAATTAATTGGGTCAGGCATGGTGATGCACACTTGTAATCAAAGCATTCAGGAGGCTGAGGCAGGAGGATCACCAAAAGGTCCAGGCTGGCTGGGCTACATAGTGAGTTTAAGACCAACTTGAATTACATGGCAAAATCCTGTCTCAAAGAAAAACCACTTTAACTGAAGCTCATAGAAAGGTTAAATTCTGCCTGTCCACCCAACCCAGTGGGGGAACCAGAATTGTAATGAGGACTCTCCACTGGGCTTTAGGCTCTGTTCCTGTCAGCTGCTGAGATGGAGACAGAGAGGAACCAGAAAAGGTGACTTTCAAGGTGAGGAAATGTTCAAGGTGAAAGGCAGATGAGCGTGCTTTATAAACTGCAAAGCACTGTAGATCATATTTATTCAGGTTTGTTAATAGGTATCTAAGGAATTTTGCTGTCATCACTAATTGCCTTGAACAGTGGCTTGGCTTATATACTCAATAGATGATGGATTTTTTGTTGAAAACATGGTTTTTCTTTATTGCTTTTTCTGTACTGAGAACATGACACTAGTGAGTGCTATTTATTGTTCAGTTCAAAGGTGTTTGATGCAAACCTGACAAAGTCCACCAATACACAAACATCTCATCTAAATTTTATTGAGCATGACTCTAAACATCCTTACTGACTTGGACATAATAAATGAAACTCATGCTATTCAACATGTTTAAAATTCAATTTCAAGTGCAGAAACCAGTTGTTTTTAAAAATAAAGTTGAGGAAGAGCTAAATGGGTAAGAAACAAAAGAGCCAAGTTATTTTATGTGGAAAATTAGGTTATTCCTGACCTAATTGTACTTGTGTTTTCCCAACACCCCCGTTTCAGAACTTTCCTTTGCTTTCTAAGGTCTCGCTCAGCTCTGATGTTTTCTGATCATACTTATGTCACTTAAAACCTTATTCAAGTGACTTAAAGTGAAATGAAAATATAAAGACTACAACTGAGTTTGCCATGATTTAAAATTTATTTTCCAAGCCAAATTCTTTAAGCATTCTCAACAGTATTCAATTGATACGATCTTCATACAGATCTCCAATTTATGTTCAGCTTTTATTGCCCCTTTTAAAAATATACAGAGTCACATGCCTAGTAAAGTACAAACACAGTAAAATACCTGAATCCTAAAGCTGGAATAGTATTTTTTTTTTTGCTTTGTTTGAGTTCTTAAATTTAAGCTTATTGATACAATTCAGGTACACACAATAACCACACTCACTATACGGAATTTGTGTCTGTCCTTGATAGATATTGATTCCTCTTTTTCCCCCTTTCCTATCCCCTTTTCAAACCCCCTTCCTCTCCCAGTTCACAGAATGCCATTTTCACTTTATCCTTCTTTTCTCACTTTTTTCTTCCTCTTCCTTCCTTTTCCCCTCCTCCCTCCCTATTTCCCTTTTCCTTTTGAACAGTTTTTTCCTATTTCACAATATCTGTTGTACATGTATGTTCTTATTTACATTTTTAGTTTCTCACATCAGAGAGATAATGTGATACTTACATATGTGTCTGATTTATTTTATTTATGATTGTGCTCTCAAGGTCCATCCACTTAGCCATAAATGCCTCCATTTTATTTTTATTTATGGTTGAGTAATATTCTATTCTATTAAAAAAAACTCTTATTTTTTGTCCATTCATCGGATGATGGACATTTGGGCTGCTTCCAAGATTTAGCTATAATGTTTGTGCTGCTACAAACTTGGATACTACAGAGCTACGGAGATAAAAACAGCATGGTACTGGCAAAAATAAAAATGTACCTGAGGATCAGTGGAACAGACTACAAGATTTAGAAATACATTCCAAACACACTCAGCCACCTGATCTTTAACAAAGGATCCAAACACACTCACTGGAAGAATATCCCTTTTTAATAAATGGTGCTGGAAAAACTGGCTGTCCATGTGCCAAAGACTAGGATGAGGGAAAGAAGAAGAGAAGGAAAGGAAAAGGAAAAGGAAATACACACACACACAAGACAGTAAAGGTAGCTATACTACTAATTTTTATTAGTTCACTGAAAGGAAAGTTTTGCACTTATATCATTTGCCTATATCTTGTAATCTCAGCAACTGTTTTGGAGATAACAATACACAATATACTAACCATTGTTACTCTCCTACTAACTTGTTTTGAAATTTTGTGTCATTGTTTTATTGTTTTTTTCTCCTTAAAACTAAAAAAGATTAACACAGAGAGCCAAAAGAACTACTTAAGATAACGGGAAGAACTAAAGTAAATATAGACAAAAGGGGAGGATTTGGGGAGATGGCAGCACTGCTAGAGAGGTCTGAAAGGGATCAAGAAAAAAAATGAATACTGCTTAATTCCAAGGTTACAATAAAGTTAAGTCAACTGAACAATGGGAAGTCATTTCTCTAAAAGTAAAAAAAAAATGGATGAAAGATCTAAATACTAAAACAGAAACACTGAATCTGCTGCAAGAGAGAATAGGTAGAGCTCTTGGAGACGTAGGTGTAGCAAAGACTATGAACAAAACCCTATTGCACAGGAACTATCACAAAGAATCAACAACTTGGATCTCTTCTTATTAAAAAGCTTCTGCACAGCAAAAGAAATCATCCACAGAGTGAAAAAACAACCTACAAAGTGGGAAAAAATTTATCTCAGCTGTTCCTCAGACAAAGTACTAATATCTCCAACATAGAAGGAACTGAAAAATATCAGACCTTCCAAATGTAAAGACCCAATCCAAAATTGGGCACCTGAGATGAATAGACATTTCTCAGAAGATGTACAAACACCAAATAAATATGTGAAAAAATGTTCAACATCACTGATTATTAGATAGATGCAAATTAAAACAACACTGAGACTCCATCTCACCCCAGTAAGGATGGCTTTCATCAAGAAATCAACCAATAACAAATGCTGGTGGGGCTGTGGGGAAAAAGGAACACTTCTCCACTGTTGGTGGGAGCCACTGTGGAAATAAGTGGGGAGAGTCCTCAGAATACTAAAACTACAGGTTCTGTTTGACCCAGCTATTCCCCTTCTGAGTATCTTCCTAGAAGAATTAAAAACATCATACCAGAGCAATATATGCAATAGAATTTTGGAGCTAGATGTGCATTGGCCAATTCAACACTAAAGAGATGTTAGCAGCGTCAAATTCTGATCCTGTCTTCAAACATGAATTTCCCATAAATGTTAGCAACATTCGAGTTGATAAAATGCAAAAGGCAGGAAAGAAAGGGACAGAGAGGTGACCTAGAGGGATTTGTCTGGTGCTCCTACCAGTGCTTTAGCACAGCTGCCTCACCCTAAGGGACAGGTGCACAGTTCCTCCTTCCAGCAGCGCAGGGTTGTGGGAACATTTGCATCCTGTAAAGTGCATCCCCTGGAACAGTTGCTAGGTTATCCTACTGGCTATGTGAACTACAGATTAAGGAAAAGGGTATTGAGCTGTTCTCAGAGAACAGTGAAATAGCTTTCGAAGTTGCTGTTTGTCTCTAGTGTTAGTGTTTATTATGTCATGCAGGAGACAGGCCATCAGTGTTAATTCTGTTCTGGACACTATTTTTCAATGCGCTTATGATAGAAAACAATCATTTACTTCAAGTCTGTTGTCAGAAGGCAAACTACATTCTCATGGAGCAGATCATTATCTACTATTTTAATAGGTAAGCTGAAAATGGATAGCTTTATTTTTTTTTACTTTAGTGATGTTTTTAATAAACATTTCTGTTGTAAATTATTTTAACCTCTCTTGTTGTTGATCATTTTTGTTTGTTTGTTTGTTTTGGGTTTTTTCCAGTACCTGGGATCAAACTCCACGACCTTGCACTTGCCGGGCAGGTGCTGTGACGCTAAGCTAAATCCCCAGCCCTGTTGCTAATCAGTGTTAGAAATTATTTTTGTGTTTCTGTCCCTGGAGCTTTACTGCCTAGTATCAATTTATGTGATACTCACCTCAGGAGCCCTTCAGTCCCTGTTCCACTACATTGGGTCTGATCTGTCCTTCAGTGTAAGGAAGGTAAACTCATGTCCTGGCTTAGCACCTCTGCATATTAGAATTTTAGGAAGCACCCTTCTTGAATTCTGATCAGTAGCAAACTAATACCCATCTGTGTTGCCATGTAAATGATATGAGACGATTTATGAGAAAAAAAGGTTAATATGACATCTAAAATTCGTGAGGTCATGAGTTCGATTCCCAGTACCGGAATATATATATATATATATAAAATTCAGACTTCTGGATCATACCCTACACATTGTGTGTGATAATGGTAAATGTGCCCAATGGTCCAATGTTAATTAGAGCTGCAGCACATATATTCAATTGTTAATGCATCCTCCAAGTTATCCTAAATAGGTTTTTAATTATCTTGTTAAGATTGTGCACAAAAGATGATAGACAATTTAAAAGGGAGAGCATTATCTAATAATTGAAATGCATCTTTTATGTAATAGTACTTTTAAAACTTTCACATTTAACATAAACTATTCTGAAACACAACTATGTTATTACCTATGGAATATAAAAGGAGACAGTGTAAGAAGTTTACCTAAGAATCACTTAGAGATTTAAAAGCTATATTCTTAAAGCTCAACAGATGATTATAATATACAAATGAACTTGAGAACTACTGCACTTCATATAAAGAAGGTTGATATAAAATGCAATATTTTATTTAAAATTAAAGAATTTAGTGTGTTTTGGGTTTGTGTTCTGGCTAAAACAGAGCAGGAAAGAATTGCTGTCAGTGTCAGCTGGAGCACAGGAAACTTGAGAAGCATCTTCAGAGCTTGTTAATGTTCACCCTAGAGTAAGTACTACACTAAATTAATAGTATTTTCCACCATAAAATATGAAAAACTATTAGAACAGAAAAGTTTTAACTTTTTCAAGTTTCTATTTATACTCAATTAGACTTTCATGTTAAATATCATATATATCTCCACATCCTTAGACCTACTTAATCCTTACTCCTTTTGCTAAGAACTTACCCTAAAGTTTCACTATTGCACTTAAAATAGCTCATGTGAAGGACTGCCACTGAGATACCTTCATAATTAAGGAGACTGGGGACTATCCACTTTCCATCCATAGGCATTTGGATATATAAATTGAATTACACTACATCTGTACAGTAAACTACTAGTGATTAATAAAACCCAAGGAAGCTCTCTGTGTACTACAAGATACAGTAAGATTAGTTTGCAAGCATAATTTGTTCCAGAAATATGCTTGTTATCCAAAGCACTTCTATGTCAAAGCAAATTTCCCCATAAGAAATAATGGAGGCTAGATGATTTTTTCTACAACCCAAAAATACTCATATAACGTGATTATAATACCATAATATGATACAAGATAATAAAGAAAATACAAAAAATATGAAGAACAACAAATTAACCTGCACATCTTTGAAACCTTCGTGGCTGCTGTGAGGGAGACAAAAGAGAATGTTACTGTGTAGCCGCGGGGAGAAAGAGTTGCCCTGAGAAGATTTTGCTTTTGGGTATAGACAATACAAAGATGTATTTTCTATAGAAAACCTTATGAAACAGTAAAACCCATCATTCTGTTTGTATTATCACCATGCACAGCATTTTAAATGCCATCACTGATAAAATATTCCTCTTTTCTGGAATGGGTTTCTCTGGGTCTCCTGTCTCCCCAGTGTCACTGACAATAAGAAATTAAATTCCACACCAATCAGCACTTGGGACAAGCTGGTTGTAACCATCAAGAGGACTAGGAACATGAGTAAACCTCGAAATAAAACATTTTCACCATTATCCATTTGAATGCCAACACATATTTCCCAAAACCAAGCTTCTGGCTTTTGGGGTACTTGTATTTCAGAAGCTGACAACTACTTTTGTAAGGCCTGCATCATGGGAAGGAGGAGGCTTCCTTCCTGCCCGGTAAGATGAGTGCTTTTAGATCCTTTATGTACAACCTGTTTGGAAACAAACTGCAAATAAGGAGAAATAGGGTTTCATTTAGATTATACACACAGAAATCTGATGAGGATTAGAACCCATATGTCTGATACCTTCTCTACCAACTTGTGTCTCAAAATTGTACTAAGGCAAAATATTTAAAGAATACCTGAAGCCGGGCATAGTGGTGCACATCCATAATCCCAGCAATCTGTAGGTTGAGGTAAGAGGATCTCAAGTTTAAGCCCATCGTGGACGATTTAGATATTTAGAGAGAATGTGCTCCATAATAAACCATAAAAAGGGGCTATGGATGTAGCTTAGGATGAAAGCTCTGGGTTCAGTTATGTTTTAAAAGTCAGGCCCAGTCACGGGCAGCTAAAGAGATGTGGTATAGGAACCTCCCTGGCCCATCACTCCTCTGCTCCTTTATTGAACAAACATTCATTAAGTCCTATTGAGGAGGAGGCCACAGAGCCACAGCAGGCACAAGGGGAGGAGTCTCTTCCCTTGGAAGACAAACTGTAGTGGTGATAAGATGACAAGAGAGAGTAAGCAAGTAAACTATATATAGAAAACAATTACCCACTGCACTAATTGCAGGGAAAGAAACGAAACAGGAAAAGAACTGGAGAGCTGTTCTCTCGGTGAGATGTTAAAAAGGTCTCATTAAATAGCAGTGGCTTGAGCTTTGCTAACTCACTACAGAAAAAAAATTCCACTTATAAGGAAAATGAAGAGCAAAGTTACAGATGCTGGCGACAGCTGTGTATATTTAAAATAAATGCAAAACAAGTGTGTGCCTGACTGTAGAGAAAAGGAGGTATCAAAGGACTTTCGGGAATGCAGCTCATGTGGTATGGTGTGTGCCTGGCATGCACAAAGCCTTGTCACTAGGAAAAAATTAAATTAAATTACGTAATTAAATTTTTGAAGAAGAGGACTTGCAGAGTACCCACATCCCTGACAATAGAAGGTCTTGTAGAAGGGTTTGAATTTTCTCTTTTGTGGAATAGGAGGCCACAGAAGGATCTTAATGAAAGGAATGATGTGACATGATTACTTTTGAGGTATAGCCATCTTTGTGATGCAAGTTTTTTTTTTCTTTCTGAAGTATGGAACAGCTCTGAGAAAGCTAGAAGTAAAAATTTGGAGCTCATGTTAAAATTCAACATCATAGTTGTTTAAGCTGAAATAATGAGATGAAGAGACATACACAAATTTGAAAGGCATTTTAGAGTTAAAACAAACACATCTCTCTCTAGCCTAGCCATTGGGAACACTGCTGCAATACACATGGGAGTGCAGAAATTCATATGCACAATTTTTATGTTTTTTTCCATCAGTTCATAATTCAAATTGATGAAAATAATCAACCTGTCTTCCCCCTCACTGGTAGGGTGAGAGGGGGGGATGACTGCAATGAGGAGGTTGACAGAGATATAAAATCAAGAGATGTCCCTAGTGATTCTGAGGGAATTTTATTTTTCTTCTTTTTTGAAAGGGGTGGGACTTGAGCAACAGATTATACACTTACTAATATGTAAAACACAAAGAAAGAAGGAAAGTTTTAAACGATATAAAACTTAAGCAGTCTATCACGCAAGTGGAGATGCAGAAGGGATGTGGCCATAGGACCCAGTGCTCTGAGGACTCAGAGAAGAACAGCTCAGATTGAAAGCACGTCTGTATCTTCAGTCACTGAGCCCAGAGAAGTCACCTGGATCCAGACAGAGATGGTGAAGTGGACTGGGATCATCCATGGAGAAGAGTCAAGAGAGAAAGCCTGGGAAGTAAGATCAGAATATCTGAAGGAAGCAGAGGCTCTTGTCATGAGCACCAAGAGAAGAGGCTGCCTTGCAAAGTAACTACCCACCTGGACTTGTTGCCGCTGAGAGGCAAACAGGAGGAGGATAGGAGGCAGAGAGAGACAGAGACACAGAGAGACAGCATCACATGCCCAGTTTCTCCTCTCTGCTCCTGACTCAGTGGAACATACTCATACTTTGCTTCTAAACCTCGGGTCCCTTTCTGGGCATCAGCTTTCCATCCTAAGACCAAAGCACTGGGGCGATGGACCACTGAAGAGAAAGGCATGTCTTACCCACACCCCAGAGTCTTCTCCATGGTGAGAGGCCCTCTGTGCAGCCTGGGCTGAGGCAGCACAATGGTAGAAGCACAGGACAAGATAGCGGCTGACATCACCACCAGGAAGAGAGCCAAAGCAAGGAGAGCCCCAGGGCCTGGTGCCTGCGGGGTCACACTCTCTGTGGTGGAGGACCCCTGTAGATCTGCACCTACGTCCTCAGTACGTCACAGGCCTTTTAACACTTGGCCTCTGAGGGAATTCAGCAAGTAACTGCAGCCTGACTGAAGCATCCAGATGTTCTTCCTCACCCCTATCTGCACCTCACTTACACTAAGAAATTCAGCTCTACTGGAGCTGCACAACCGGCACTTTCTCTGTCACGCTTTCTGATTGCATCTACCTTGGAGAAGGTTCAGCAGAATGGGTCACATAAACATTCTATGTGCATTCGTCAAAGGTGGTTGTTGTTGTGTTTTTTCTTACAAGATTGAAGTGGTCATTGAGATCTTAAGCACACTGTGCTACAGTGAAATAACCTACTGTTTGTGACATAAGAAATGTGATCAACAACAGGACCAAGGGCCACCGGACTCAGGGATGATGGTGAGTCTACAGTGCTTATACTCTGCCCAGCAGGCTTTTAAACTCAAGGCCAATTTCCGGGACAAACCTTTCTTCTTCTATGTGATGGACATGGGCTGAGGCAAGTTCTTAGTGTGGTTCCTGAAATATCAGAAATTAGACCCTAAGATCACGTAGAGAAAAGAGGAACAATATTGTTCTTGAGGACAGGCTTGCCAATTAAGGAGTAGAAGCAGGATTGCAGTGAACTCAAAGTAAAACTTTGATTGATGAGATGATGACACACATAGAAATTGATTTTAGGGTACATTTTTCATTTTAAATTAAGATCTGGGCTTAGAGAAACCCATCACTGGTATTTTGACTAATTAAGGGTAGGTAAAATAGGTGCTGAGTTAGAAAAAAACATAGCAGCTTTAGAACTAATTTTTGACAGAGAAAGAAATTAAAACTTTCTTTGATCACCTTAGATGTCAGTGCATAGCTAATTCTGCAATGTTGCCACATAATTTATAATAGTAGACCAAGTATCATAAAAATTAAAGGTATAATTGAGTACACAGTACTCATTTTAAACATTGCTCTGAACCAACATCCCTCCAATCCCAGTGCATAAATTCAGGGGAATCTTTATGCCTTGTGTAGGGGGTTCTGAGAAGGATTTCCAGGGACCTTTGGATAAGAAAACTTTGTACACATGTTTAGCTTCGAGTTCGAGAAAGTATTCAGACTGAGCTGTGTTCGCCTGGGATACAGTGAGGGAGCAGGAATGAGGAGCGCGCTTATGCCTCAGCATCATGCCTTCTGTTGTTGCTGCTGCTGTTGCTGTTGCTGCTGCTGTTGCTGCTGCTGTTTGGTGTGTGACGGAACACCGAGCTTACTCACACAATCAGCAGGCGGAAAGAAGACCCTATCCTCCTGATCGAGGACTCGGAGGACCACTCCAGCTTTGAAGGTGGGAGGAGGTAGCTCATATTGTAGAATGTCTACAAAGAAATTGAAGGCAATTTGTGATTTGGTAATAATTTCAATAGCAATAATATGAAAAACATCCTACAATATCGTTTGGTAATTAAAAAAAAACAATAAAAAGAGAGCAATCACCAAAGAGAATACTCTGAAATATTAGCTTAATGAAAATTTTTAGAAACAATATGAACCTTTGAAATTCTAGTTGAACAATAGGAAAAAACATATTTCATGCAACTATCAAGTGAAGAATTCTATTCTTTTTCTTCCACAAGACTGTAATTTATATTATTTTCTACAACTGATCTATATCCCCATATAATATGTCTAGATTTAAGGGCACATGTTATTCAGTCTTCCTGAGTCTTATAGTTTTGATAAAGAATGTCCCCTGAAATCCTCCCAGGCTCATAGGTGGAGGTTTTAGAAGGTGACTGACCCAGCGGACCAGTCCAGCTGAGCGTGTTTAGGAGGAGATGCTCACCAGGTGTGACCCGGAAGCTGTACCTCCACTGTTCCTTCTGCTTCCTGATCACATTGACCTGAGCAGCTCTCCTCCACCAGACCCCTGTGTTGGCTGTTGGGGCCAGCAACCAGCTAGTTATGTACTGAAACCTCTAACAACCATGAGCCCAAAGAGACCTCTCCTCCTTTAAATCATGGGTGTCAGGCATTGGCTTCAAGTGACAAAAAAAGAAACTAAGACACTGCATCTCTGATAGGTGGTAGTAGGATTTTTATAAAATTCAGTAGACAGGCTGAAATAAATCTTTTTTAAAATTTTTGTTATTTTAGAGGTATAAAAGAGAAAGTGTGCCCATTTATCTTTCCTATTTCTTAGAAACTCAGTAGAGTTAATTAGCACCTCCATGAAGTATCCGCACTCACTTGCTCACTGCACTTTCTAAAATGCAAGTTAGCATGGTGTGCCATTAGTATTTCCCAACAGTGCACTGTGCACCCACACACTGACATTCTGGTCAGGTGAGAGATGTTAAATAGTGACACAAATACAGTTATGATTTCAGAAAGAAAAAGTACAATGTAACTTCTATCCCATTAAAGGGACTCTGACCTTCCCATGGCAGGTGGGGAGGAGAAGGCACAAGAGGGACACTGCACAAAACGAAGCTGATCTGAAGACTCTGAGGACAGTGGCAGCCCCAGTGCTGGGGCACAGACCGGGAGGGGGAGTGGTGTGACCTGAGGACACAGGGAAGGCCTTGGAGTCACGGTAAGCACTCAGGGATTTAACCATAGCACGGTGAAGAGCTGCAGGGCCAAACAGGTAACAAAAGAATTCAAGGGCAAAAAGAGAAAACTTCAGCAGAAAGTTCAGTGAGGACTTTGTACTTATAATCACGGTGGGCTGGAATAACACCGCGTGGATACAAGGACACCAAGTGGCAGGACTGTTGCAGGGGTGAAGGGGGTCGAAGGAGGAGTAGGGTACAGGATCTGCCTTACCAGAACAACCTTCCAAATATGCACAGAAGTAGGGGAGGGGGGCTTTACGCTACAGGCTTCCAACTTCTGGGAGTGCCTTCTGATCCCATGTCATTGTGTAGTTATTTCTAACATTTAACATTCTTAATTCACATGCAATAACTCCACATTACAGTGGGGGTGATTGTGGCAGTGTGACATTTCAGTACCTCCACATGGTATGCATAAGCAAAGTCTTGTAAGAAGCATTTCCCCTCCTTGTAGTTAACTTGTGCCGGGGGTCTTTGAATTCCTCCTTCTAGATCTTCAGAAAACGTGTGATATTCAGAGCCGTCTGACTCACCCCGCCACGCTGCAGATCACAGAACTTACTCTTTCTCGCTGTAGAGCCCATCGCCCATGCTCCTTCATCCCTTGCCTTCCAGCTGTTCGCAGGCCCTAGAAGTCATGGTGCTACATTCTTGCTGGGGTCTTTAGCTTCCACAGATGGGAGAGGATGTCCGTTACTTCTCTTTCTTGGTATGGTTTATTTCACTTAATGTAAAGTCTTCCATTTCTATCTATTTTCTCCAAAATGACAAGTTTTCAGTCTTCTTTATGGCTGAATAATATTCCATTGTACATATGTACCACATTTTTATAATATTACTGAGATTTAATCTTTCAAGTTGGTATCTCAAAGACGTTACCCATTTATCTTTCACCTTATAGTGTATCAGCATTTATGTGATCATCTTAATACTAAATATCTCTGCTTTTTTAAAAAATAAATTGAATTGAACTTCTTTAATTTAATTCAATATTGAAATTACCCAATTTAAATCTAATTTAGCCTTTCGGCCGCATAGGCTTTTCATCCCTACATATTAGCTACTTATAATTCTAATGTTGAAATGTGTTCTCTCAACACTCCTTTACACTTAAAGTCACTTAAATTATATAGCTGTTTAATTAAAGAATTTATTCCCCTCAGGCCAACATGATTTTAGGAAAAAAAAAAAAAAACTCTTCCTAAACAAATTATTTTTCAAGGTTGGCCTTAAACTTTATCAATGCCTAGCAATGCACAAATACCTGATTAGCTTACTTAACTGGAATTTCTATCCTCATACCACGACACCATGTACAGGACTTTCAGCTGTATTTTCTATGTGAAATTCCTGAGCCCTGAGAACTTAAAATCTATTGTGATGGTGGCCATTTTCCACTTCTCACCCACTCTCAGCCAATCTTAACTATGGAAAAGGTTGCCATAACTTCTACACATTCCGTATATTAAAATATAAAGAAGGAGCTGGAAAGGCTGGTTTCCTTCAGGTAAAGTTATGCTTAGAATGTATCTGAATTCCACTTGACAGCTGCACCGAAAGGACAAGGACTAGTGTGCCTCTGAGCGTAAGTGAGGTCTAGCTATGCAAGAAAAGCCCAGTTGAAAGAACAAAAAATTCTTAAGAGTGTGGGTACTGAACTGGGGTTGAAATACCTACGCAGCTATATTCCTCAAACTTTAGCAAGTGAATAAACTATATGTGCACTATATACTCACAATAGTCACACTGCTTATATAACACTTTCAATCTTTAGTTTAGTGTGACCTGCTAAGTGATGTGTTTCCAGCTTGGTAGACGAGCCCAGCCCCCGCTGTCTCAGGCCCGGTCTTCGGTTTGGCGTTGCCGTGGGTCTGAGCTCTTCTCCCGCTCTCCCCTCTCCATCAGTCTGCACATTTCCTCTGCCCCCTCACGGTCACACCGGCAAGCACCACTGCACAGCATCGTCGCCGACATCCCAAGACACACACTGATCTCTGAAAGGCGTAATACGGTCTATGAAAAGGGTGACAAGTGGGAGCAGAGTCACAGACGTACAAGAGCAAAGAGGCAGGCTCTACGATGGCAGGTATTCATCTCACAAAGCTTGAAGAAAGGGATTTGAAAGGTTTTAATATAAAGAAATGATAGGGGCTGGAGATTTAGGTCAGCGGCACAGCGCTTGCCTGGCAAACGCAACCTTGTGAGTTCGATTCCCGGTACCCGAAAAAAACAAACAAACAAACAAAAAGACATGATAAACATTTGCAGAAATAGATATGTTCACCATAATTTAAACATCCCACAATATATACATGTATCAAAATATCACATTGCCCCACTAACGTGTCTAAATTTCATGCTTTCATGTATCCGTTAAAGATAATTTAATTAATCAAAAATAATTAGAAGTATATGTTTGTAGAGATAGAGCATGAGAAGGTGAGATTTCAACATATAATTTCTGTCTTTCTCACTGTTATGTACAGAAACCTCTCTACAAGAAGAACTGATAAGAAACTTATTCCTGTCAGTTTATAACCATCATTCTTGAAAACAAAGTTTTTTATAACAACATTAAAATTTATAACCATAAAGAAACCACTTCTCTTTGTAACTCTTTAAGATATTTATTCTACTTGTACTTATCTTTCTATGCCGTTATTTTCAAAATTTTGGCAGCCTGAGTGTGTAGATACATAAATACATTAAGAAGTCCTTCTCTTAATGATTTTACATTGCTATTTATAATGATTACATATATAGTTATAAAAAGGATAGGAAGGTAAATACAACACACAACTGTGTTCTTATATAGAGAACATATGGAACAGAAACTTCAGTGCTTTGTTTTTTCTAAATCTTTCCCTGGATGGTCAGATTTAACCTTGAAGATTCTGAGTAAACAGATAAAGTAATGTGGATTTTTCTTTTCACCCTGTTAGTGATTTCTTTTGATGTGCAAAAACCTTTCAATAAAATGAGATCCCCGTTTTTGATTCTTTGAAATATTTCCCATGCAGTTTGGTTTTTGTTTATGAACTCTCTACCTATCCCTGTGTCTTCCTTTTTAAAATGAAAAACAAAATTTATATGTATATAAAAGGATAGTTGGGGTAGATGTATTGCTGAAGAGGGTGGTTTATTTTTTTTCTGACTTTTTTTGTTTTGTTTTTTCCGGTACCGGGAATTGAACTCACAACATTGCACTTGCCAGGCAGGCACTGTGCCGCTGAGCTAAATCCCCAGCCCCGAGGGTGGTTTATTGAAAGGAACAGTCATTGCTTATAATTTTCTTTTTTCTTGACCAATTTTGCACACTTGAAACTGGTAATAGGAAGACTGATTTGAAGACAACAATATGCAGTATAAGAATCATTGTTAAACTGCTACCGTCTTGTATGGTGAAGCTCTGCATTATTTCCAATTTTTTTTTCTATTACTTATTACTGTCTTTGATTGTTTGATCAATCTTATATTCTTACGTCTGGTGGACTGAGCAACTTCGTTGAAGATAGCACGTGATATAGCAACCATTGTTAACTGCTATCATTTTGTTTTGAGGTCATGTATTGTTTTTGTTGTTTTTATGTCATTTTTATTTTGTCTTCGTTGTTGTTTTGTTAGTTTTTTTAATCTTTAAAATTTTTTTAAAAAGTAATGTGGAAAGGTCACTGGTACTCTTAACTGTTGCTGACACTCAAGAGTATATGGACAATCAATAGACCGTTTGGAGAAACTTCTGGATAAGGGAATGCAGTTTGTCCTCTCTCCTGTTCTCCAGGGATCTGGAAAGAGTGAAGGTTGAGGGACAAACTTATAGTTTACGTTTAAAAGATAATTTCAGCAGGAGATTACTTGTGTCACCCCATCTCATCATTTATTTGAATTTTGGTATTTCAAAGGTCACCTTTTGTCTGTTTGCAAGTACTGTGAAGATTTATGCTTGTTTTGATCCTAAATCTATTTTAGCAGCATGATTTTAGTTTATCTATTTGTGCTAATATGTCTTAAATTGTCAATTTATCTATGAATACATCACATTTATTTTTTCCAGGAGAATTCCATCATGAAAATGGAAAATTATAAATGTAATCATGGGGTTCTTTATTTTCAAAATATATAGAAAGTGGAACTCTAATGTAATGAACCAGACATTTTATTTGGGAATCTCCTTAAAGTTTAGCAATGTCCAATATGACATGTAAACTACAGAGCACTAAGGACATTATAAAGTAATGCCATTTCACTTTAATGGGGAAGTCATACATACGAAACCAACCTGCCCTCTGGCCTTGCCACTACTGACCACCTTCTATAGCGTCCATCCTGCCTCTAGTGCTTTGGCTGTTCACATGTCTTCAGCCTTCTTTTCCTTTCTACCAGAGAGCTGACTTCATTTCCAGTGTTTGATTTTTGTTAGATGTTTTTGTCTCAAACTTTTTAAGTAGATACACAGGTAGTCAAAGAGTATAAGATGAATTTTATTAACCCGGTTTCCTAAAATGACTCTCCTATTTAAGGAAACCATACTGTTGGAGAACAATTTGCTGTTGCTCTCCTGATAGGACTAATAAGCCCAGTAATTGTTCATCCTGGACTCGCAGTGCCAGATGCCAGCAATGCTGAGCTGTTTTACATGGTGCACTTTTTGTTCACCACGTTCTGAATATCGTACTGATTAAGGAAAAGAAAGAGAGATTATGTGCAATTGACTAATATATATTCATTTCACATAGAAACAAGAAAAAGCATTTTTCCTTTTTCAATTTTTTCAACTGTTTACTTTTAACTATAAATATCTGTTACCTATTGAAGAATGTGTTAATGTTCTAAGTGTTATCCATTGGGGGAAAAAATAAATTAATGTTTTGATTACTAAAAATAATATATAATTAGCCATGCTATATATGTAGTTCAGCCAAAGTTAGAACAATCTAACCTACATTATTCATCACCTGACTATTCATCAATGGAAGAATGGATCAAGATAGTGCTGTGAATCTACACAATATCATGTTATCCAGCCTTAATAAATAAGGCCGTCTTGTCATCTGTATCACCTGGATGGGATGGGAAGGCACCGTGCAAAGTGAAATCAGCCGGGCACAGAAAGCCGGGCACCACATGACCTCACTTCGATGTGAAGCTAAGAAAGCAGAACTCATAGAAGCTGGACTAGGATGGTGCTTACCACAGGCTGGAGGTGGTGTGGGAGTTGGGGGATATTTACTAAAAGATATGAAACTTTCAGTTAGAAAGTAAATGTCTAGGAAATCCATTGCAAAATGTGATGAATATAGTTAATATACTGCATCTCACAAATCACTAAGATAGTGGATAGGGTGTTCTCACCACTCTCCAAAAAATAAGTGACGCAATGCATGTGTTAACCAGTTCAGTTGATCCATTCTACATTATATGTTTGTGTGTGTGTGTGTGTGTGTGTGTGTGCGTGTGTCTGTATTTCAAATATCATGTTGCACATACACATTTTAATTTAAAAATCAATAAAACAACTCTCCCACAAACTAGTATGACTTTCTAAATGTAAAATAGAGTACCTTTATAGCCATAAAGTAAACATAATTTACATGTTAAAATTCCCAAAATAGAAGTTATAAAGTACAAATGATTTCAACAGATAATTTTACCAAATATCTAGAAAAGAATTAACAACAATTCAACACAAACTCTTTCAGTGATGAAAAACTGGTCCATTATTAAAAATTCAGTCATTGTAATCTACTCTAACAGTAGCATGCAAAAGAAAAATCACACCTTAGTACTTGATATGGAAAAACATACCTGACAAAATTCAACACCCAATAAAGGTTAGAATTCCCCCAAAATAACAGGAATACAGAGAGACTGTTATAACTTGACAAACACCACTGCCAAAATCATACTAGATGTTAAAGGAATCATTTCCTGAGGATGGGAATAAGAGAAGGAAAGTCATTCTAATCATTCTTAGTCAACATAGTGCTGAATATTTTATCTAGGTCAATAAAAGACAAACTAGAATATAAGAAACAAATGTGTTTTCTGATAACATGATTCCCCGTGTCCAAGGTCAGAGTATCTAGGAGACAAGCACAGCCTCCAGGAAAGTCCTTATCCTGATGCAAGACTTTACTATGGCCAAGTGAGAGAAGAAACTCATGTGAAAACCAATCGTACCTTGTATGTGAGTAATGAGCACATGGACACCAAATTAGATACAGCACTATTCACAATCAGTTAAAAAATGAAACACTTAGTATAAATTTAGCAAAGGGTATACAGTACTTATATACTAAAATTGTAGCTCATTTATGGAAGAAATTAAAGAAGACATAGAATGGTATGCTATATCTTGGTGATGATTTGGGAAATGATTTGCATAGCAAAAAATATCAATTCTTCCTTGAATTGAAAAAAAAACTTAGAGAATTTCCTGTTTAAAATCCCAGTCAGGTTTTTGCAAATGTAGAGAATGTAATTTTCAAGCCATGGAACATTTTCTGTGATAAAAAGAAACCCTGACTAGCTGAAACTCTTTTGATACAAGACACAGGGTTACACGGACAAGCAATGAAGATAGTGAGGCAGAGCATAGTGAAGAGAGAAGCACAGGTCAGTAAACCCACTGGGTCAACTGGACACCTGTAGGGAAAAATAACACAGGAAGAAAGGAAGGGAGGAGCAAAGAAGGGGCTAGCAGGGAAAGGAAGGAAGGGGACGGGGTGGTGGGACCGCGGATTTAAGTCTTACCTGAGAGGAAAGTGGCCTCACAGCCACTCGCAGGCTAAGGGTTAATGTCCAATCAATAATCACAAAACCTTAAGAGGAATTAAAACCGACCAAACCTTTAGGATTTAGGACCAGGTAAAGAGCTTTTAGACTTGGCAGTGTTACCAAGACCTATAAAATTAAACTTGATAAATTAGTATTCATAAAAATGAAAACCCTTTTACTCAGTGTAAGAGCTTGTTAAAATGCTAAAAGGATAAACTCTATGTCAGAAAAAAATAATTGTAGGCCATATGTATGAAAAGGAGTAATATCAGATTACTTAGAAAACTTAAAACTGAATGAAAAAAATTAAAAACCTACTTAAAAAATAAAACACAAAAACTGCTTATGACACCTGCAAAAATCTGATGAGACATTTCATGGATGTTATGGTTGATACACTGTGTCAACCTGGGGAGTCTAGAGCTTTGGCTAAATGACTCAGCAGGAGGCCAGGGTGCTTACTTTGTATACATCCTGAGCCTGTGGAAGAGGAGGCATGGAGATTATGTGAGAGCTACACGCCCCTTAGGTGGGGGTAGCCTGTTTACAGAGTAAGGCAGGGAAAGAGGCTGCTTGCAGCGATTCCTCCCTTTTGCTCTGGCTGCATTGCTGTTCGGCTGCCATTCCCCCCTTTGCTCTTGTTGCTTTGCTACCTTCTGCCTCAGAGCCAGCCAAGTATGGACTGAAACTTCCACAAACTGTGAGCTAAATAAACCTTTCCTTCCTTCATTTTGTGAGTTGGGTATTTTGTCTCAGCAATGAGAGAAAAGTAACCAAGACAATAGATTAGTAAACAGCCAACAAATTAATATAAGAAAAGATGTTCAAAATCATTAGCTGCTAGCAGAGGGCAAATGAAAACCAATCAGGATGGCTAAAATAAAAAATAGTAACAATGCTTATCCCAGTACTCAGGAGGCTGAGGCAGGAGGATCACTGTGAGTTTGAGGCCAGACTGCTCTATGAAATGAGCTCAAGACCAGCTTGAAATATATAGTGAGGCCCTGTCTTAAAAAACAAAAACAAACAAAAAAGCAACAATGCAAATGCCGGAGAAATATGGGAAACGAGACCATTCGCAGAAGTCTGCTGGGAATAAATAATACAACCACTTTGACAAGCAGTTTGGCAATGTTTTAAAAATAAAGAGACAGACAACCACCATAAGGCCAGCAACCAATCAAATTTATTTGTATTTCATAGTATGTTAAAATCTAGAGAAAGTAGGTATGGGGTATTAGAGAATACTTTATGTCGCTATTTGTAAGATTTTAAAGCCCAGGAAATGGGCCACTTCAGGATTTAAATACAATAAATATTCCACGCATATACAGTAAAGCAGCAATCATTTCCCCTTTATTCAGTTTAATTTCATTTAGTAAATATATTATATAATTTAAAGAAAAGTATCATTTAATTGCTATGATAACATATGTAACATTACATATATAAAAATTAAGAAAAATATAATATATAGTTCCTGTCCTTAATAAACATAAGATATACCCAGAAAGGGAACTCATAAGAGGAATTGCAGAAGGATTAATAGTAAATTCCAAAGTTTGTATTACAGAACCTGCATATGACAGAAGGTAAAACTTCCTGGCCTAAGGGCCTTAGATTTTCATAGGCCGACTCGGAGCACCATCTCTGTGCAGGAGACCTGGGAGGCCAACGTGGGTGTCCTGGGGGGGTGCTGAGGAGCGTAGGGCGGGGCTTGGTGCACGCAGGAGCCGCAGGGGGTGCGAGGGCGGCCCCCACCCTGGCCGCTCGCCATCCTTCGTTCCCCCAACTGCTGATCTGTTTTAGAAGTTATTAAAGTGAAGGGCTAGAAAAACAGGAAACGAGAAATAAACAGTATAAAGTATAACACTAGAAAAAACGTTATTTGCTAACTCGAGTGTTTGGGTCAGGCAGGATTGGAAAGTATAGTGAGAAATACAGTATTTCTTTCAGCTTTTTCCAAGACTTGAGGGCTAAGAGAACTAATTCATTTTCATTTTATTTAATATCTTCAGATGACAGAAGATTATTAAAAAACTGTGTAATTCTCTTTAGTAAAGGCCAAGCATGATAATATGAATCTTTTATCAACAGGGCAATTTTTTATTTATTATAAAAGTTTGTAGAAAATTAATTACTCATTAGTGTAGCCTGCAGTTTTGGAGAACTTGTAAAAGATTAATTCATATTTTATCATTAATCATTGCTTAGGAAACCATAGGAATGTTTTAAAAGTTACCATATTTATGCATGTATTAGTCTACTTAGGCCAAATATATCTAAATTATGATTAAAATTAAACCATCGAATTTTTAAATTATGAATCTGTTAAATATTTATTTAAAATCCTATGGGATTAAAAATAACAAATTGTTTTACCCATATAATTATCTCCCTGAAATAGAGACCTAAAAGTGTGCCTTTCAGTTATCTACACACCTTTCAAACAGAATGATGAGAGAGGGAAAGAGAGAGTAATACCATCAATGAGAATTGGTATATTGTTTCTCTAAACCAGAGCAAAATACTGTTTGAAAAATATATCTTCAATTAAAAGCCTTCAGGAAGTCTGCATCCAGCCAAAAAAAAAAAGCACAGTCTTCTCCCAGTCCAATCAACATTTAAAAATGAGCAAAATATGAAAATGCATATAAAAGCATAGCTTGTGTTATACTAATAAAATAGTGATTAACAAAAGTTATACTAGAAAAACAAGAAACCCATAAAAGAGCCCTAATGTCTCCCACTTTACTGTCTGATGACAGTTTTTAGGCAGTAACACTGAGAATAGCACTCTAGCTGCAATTATTTCTCCCTGAGTTGAGTGATGACTCCTTTTGATTCAGCCTTCGGGAGTAGAAAAGTCCTAATTCAGGAGTCATTCTATAGAGCACTCAGAGGAAATTTACCTTAGATGTGTAACAAAATGAACCTCAGACTAGCACTGGTCTAGTCCATTTATCGAAGATCTAAGGTGTGACAATAAGGAAACTAATATTTCAAAGCAATTTTTCTGCATCCCAGAATAACACTAAAACATATGCATAAGATGTGTTATGTGCATGTACAAATCTCCTGAGATGAATGCAATTATTATGTACTGCAAATATGAACTAATAAAAAATAAATTTAAAAGAGAATACACATTACCCAGCATACATGAAGGTAAAAGTTGTATCTGACATGCAATAAAATTACCAAGGAGGGAAATATGGCCATAAGGTTATAAAAAACAATCCACAAAAATCTAAATGGAAATGGCACATAACTAGTACACTACATGCACTAAAGTGTATATGACA
Source organism: Chinchilla lanigera (assembly GCF_000276665.1). Lineage (NCBI taxonomy): Eukaryota > Metazoa > Chordata > Mammalia > Rodentia > Chinchillidae > Chinchilla > Chinchilla lanigera. The sequence goes on along the minus strand of NW_004955554.1, from coordinate 621,454 downwards.
TGTTCAAGATTGAGCACAGGAGATATGACAACACAAATCAAACTTCTTATGTGAAAATTCAAAATTATGAGGCCAAAAAAACTGGAGAAGATAATCATTAGACACCAAGGAAGAAAAGATTACTGAATTTGAGGACACAGAAGTAGAAACTATCCATAATCAAGCACAAATAAAAATTACTGGAGGAGAAAGGGTACGGGGTAAGAGACACTTGGTAGGCCACGCAAATATACTAATGTATTTCCATTAAAGACTCTGAAGGAAACAGAAATCTGACCAACGAAATTTGATCCAGAAATCTTTACACTGCAAAACTGTCTTTCAGAAGCAAAGGTGAAATAAAGACATTTTCAGATATATAAAAGCTCAAAAAATTCATCATGAGAAAGTCTACACTACAAGAAATATTGGAAATTCTTCAGGAAGAAAATAAAGGCAAACTAGATTTATAAATGGAGTGTAAAATACAACAAAAGTAAATATGTAGCTTTAAAAGGAATTTTTAAATTATTTAAATCTCTGTAAAAAGATTGCTATTTAAAGAAAAAAATATATTTCAAAAGTTATGATACATAACTCTTGGGAAAAAAAATGTATGACAGCAGTGTATAAAAGTCAGAGTGACCAGAAGAAAATTTACTAGCTTAAGATTTTTGCTACCCATAAAATAATATTTTAAAATCCCTGAAAGTAGAACATAACAATTTAAATATCACAAAACTCTAAAGCAACCATTTAAAAGGTTTCAATATTGCTATGGAGTCAAATTTGAAATCAATAGCAAAAAGATCTGTGACAATCCTCAGATATCTGTAAACTAAATATTTCCAAATAATGAATAGAAGAAAACAGAATCTAACTTGTTTGAAGAGAGAACACGATAAAACACTCAATACAAATATCTATATATAAACATACAATATGTCAGAATATAGGAGATGAAGGAAAAAAATTGAAGACAAAAATTGACAGCTCTTAATGTTTATTTCTATTTAAAATGAAGAAAAAGTTTTGCATAAAAACCTCAGTTTTTATCTTAACAAACTAGGAAAAGAAGAAACCTCAAACATAAAGTAACCAGATAAAAGAAAACAAATATGAGGAAGGAAGGAGTAAAAAACAGAAAAATTACACAAAATTGATGAAACTGAAAATGACTCACTGAGACCAATAAAATTCAATAATTGAAACCACACTGATCAGAAAGAAGTGAAAAAGAAAGATTAGTTTGTTAAATGGCAAATGATGTCTATTAATTCTACAGATGTTAAAAGTACAATAAAACGGAGTTATGGAAAGCATACGCGGTTAAATGGAGTGAATTAGGAAAAATTAACACAGTAATGAGAATCACAAACTACTAATTTATGGTATGGCAGTTGTAAATGAATATTACATACACCAGTAATGGGATACTTGTAAGATTTCCATGTTAAAATTTAGAGAATTAATTACTGATAAACTATTAACTTATTTTAAAAAATGCCACAGGTGCAAATTACACAAAAAGGTATTCACTTAAGCAATGTAGAGAATGTTGTCAGAGATTATCTAAAAAGAAAGGTGGTGGAATAGCTGTAAGAAAAAGCCAAACACATTATGATGCTGCGCGCACTCCTGCACAAATCAGCTGCTTTTATGAGTGTTTAGTTCCTAGTTAGTTCCGCTGTCTTTTGGTCCTGTCCTCCTTGGAATCTCCATGTTTCTCCAGCTCCTTTTTAATCACTCCTTACAGCTCTGCTGTCCGGCTTTGTGCTCCTCTCCCTGGAAGTCCACCGGATCTGCTTTGGGGAACTGGGGGCCATTAGGGGCATTTTGCTGCTTTGCTTTACTTTTTTCTGTGCATATGTGTGTATATTTCTTATTCTTTTTTGGTGTTGAAGGTTGAAAACAAATAGATTGAGAAGAACTTGTTGTTGATACAAGGCTCTCTTTAGTTAGGTGCTGTTTTCCAAGGATGTGTTTGTGGCTTTATCTGTCTAGAGTTACTGCCCCTACACACATCAAGATGTGTTTTGTATGTCCCAGTGAAAAGTACTTGTATTTGTTGTTTGTTTGTCTGTTTGTTTTGTTTTATTTTTTCAGTACTGAGGATAGAATGTAGGGTCTTTGTACTGAGATACATTCCTAGTACTTTCAAAAATTTGGCAGTGTTTTGCTAAACTACTCAGTTTGACCTGTAACTTGCAGTCTTCCTTTTTACCCTCCCAGAATGCAGAGATTACAGATGGAGGCCACCATACGAAAAATTTCTAATGGTACTAATCATTTCAGCAACAACACTGTTATGACTCCAACTTTACGTAAGCTTTCTTTCTGACCAAAGTGCAAAATTTTCAGACAGCTTGGTTCTGTGATTTGCTACTAACTGTCAGTGTGTATTAGACTAATAGCAGCCAGTAGTACCCACCGTTCAGCCAAGGAACTGTGCTGCCTTGGTGTTTCCTCCATCAGATGGATTAGTCCCCTCCCTTAAATTCAGTCCCAGAAATGTCCTGGGGGATGGACAAAATATAGACAAATCCTTCGCCAGAATGAAGCAACCTTATCCCCTAGTCCAGTTTCCAATCAGGAGCCTGGCCTTCACTGTCCATATCTTTAATCACCGTTATTATTTTCTGAGCTCTGACTAGAATCTCCCATTCATCTTTGCTTATAACATTCTAGGGTTCTCTAGTCCACATCTCCAAACCATCACAAGCTCCTCTTCCCTCCCAGTTCCAAAGGTCTCTGAACAGCCGTGACCCCACTACTTTGCTGTCAATTTTAGTATTATCTATTGTCCCAGTGCTGGGACAAAATACCTGGACCCCATAACTTAAAGTTGAGGTGTTTATATGGCACACAGTTTCAGAAGGTGCAATGAATGGTTGGCGGCCTCCAAACATCATGGTGGGAAGGGGTGTTGTAGGAAAGCTGTTCAACCCATGGTAACCATGCAGAGAAGGAGAAGAAGAATACAGGGGCATGGATACACACTTCCAGCTCACACACTCGGTGCCCACCTTTCTCAGCCAGACACACCTCTTAACAACGCATCAAGCAATGAGCTTATAGAGAGAGTAATACACTGATATGTACAGACTGCCATAATCCAACTGCATTTCAAAAACTGCACCTCTCAACACATGAGACATTGGGGGTACATTTGTAATCTACACTGTAACAGAGGTACAGATTGGGAAAAGCAGAATATAAAACTACTTTAAATAAATAACAATTCACTTGCAGAAGACATCCTGTCTCTGTAGAAAATTCTATGAAATCTACATAGAATGTACTACGACTTGTGTGCATAATCATATTGCAGGATTTAAAATCAAGATGACAAAATCAAATGGATTTTATATGCAATAAAAATCAGAAATTGAAAAAAATGACATGTTTATATGGTGTTTCTGTTATTGTTTTTAAAATATTTGTTGTAGTTTTATATGTATTTTATTTTTGACAAATTATAATAGTATATAATTATGAAACACAAAGTTATGTTATATGCAGATAGTGTAGAATAAGTAAAATAAGACAATTAACATATTCGTCACCTTGACTGTGAATCCTTTATTCCTCTGGGTTGACTATAACTTTCTACTTTTTGGCCAACATTTCACATCTCGCTCTCCAGTCCCTGGTAACCACCATTCTATTAACTGCTTCTATGCATCATAATTTCTTTACCCACTTCGTTATGTAGGGAAGCTTATGTTGGCTATTTGCACATATCATGGTTATGGAGAATAATGCTACAATGAATAATGCGTTGTAGATATCTGCTCAGGTTGCTGATTTTTTTCCTTTGATATATATTCCACAGAAGGATGCTAAATCTTATGGTACTTCTACTTTTAATTTTTTAATAAATCTCCATAGTGTTTTCCATAATAGCTGTACTAATTTACATTTCCTCTAACAATGTACAAGTGATCAAAATACTACAACAAAGAAAAGCCTAGGACTGGATGGACTCATAATTGAATTCTATCAGGCACTGAAAGAATATTTGATATCAATCATTCTTAAGATCTTCCAAAAATTAAAGAGAAGTGAATGCTTTCAAATTCACTTTATGAGTCCAAAATTACTTTCATGTAAAAGCTTTACCAGGATACCTCAAAGTAAGAAAACTACAGTCCAGTATGTCTGATGAACATAGAAGGAAAAAATACTCAAAAAGTTTTAACAAGTTGAATTTCCCCAAAGATCAAAAAGATTATACCCAGTGACCAACTGCTGTTTATCACTAGGTTTCCCGGGATTTAACGTATATAAATCAATCCTTTATTTTCTTAAATGCTACTCATAACACATTAATTTTGATAAAATCTATCTTTCTTAAAAATTGCATCCACTAGGCTTTTTGTGTTGCATCTAAATATTCATTGACAAGCACAAGCTCACGAAGATTTTTCTCTTGTGTTTAAGCCTGCAATATATTTTGCATTAATTTTAATGGAAGCTAACAAGTCTTTGTCTGGATTTACTTTTTGCATCTCAGTGGCCAATTGTTTTCTGACATTTGTTGCAAAGACAATCCTTTCTCCTTAGATCTGGGCTTGCTCTTTTGTTGACGATTCCCTGAATCAACTGCATGGTTCACAAAGTTTACGGTTCAGATTCCTGGACTTTCTAATATGCTCCTGGTAACTACCTGCCAGTTCTTTCACCAGCATTGCACTAGCTTGACTAGCACAGCTGCGTGGAATGTCTCACTGTCAGTGACTGTTAGTCTCTGGCTGGGATTATTTTCAATCTTGTGTTGGCTATAGTGGCAGTTTCTTTTTATAGCCATATGAATTTAAGAGTCAGTTTGCTAACACCTGAAAAATAGCTTGAAATATTGGTAAGAATCCTCTTACATCTAAAATATAGTTGGGAATAATTTACATGCTATCAATATTGTATCATCCAGCCCTCAGAATGTGAAATAATGCTATCCACTTAGATCATCAGTTCCCTTCATTAATGTCCTAAGAATTTTCACACAGAGATCCTCCACAAGTTTATTAGATCTATATCTAACTACATCATATTCAGTTTGGAGTTGTAAATATTTTCTTAATTTCAAATATCATTTGTTCATTGCTAATATGTAGGCAGACAATTTGCTTTTGTCAACTTCCTCACCAGGCTTAGTTCAATACTGGGCATAACTGCCTTCTTAAACAATAACCCCACACTGAAAGCAGTCATGACTATAAACAGAAAGTGATAAGAACAAACTGTATGACACCAACTGATGAAAAATGTATCAGTCTTTAAAAATATGATGCTTGGAGTGCAAGAAAACAAGCAATAGAGTTTGTACCACCTGGCTTTACCTATATGGAGCTTAGCTAAAGTCAAAATTTTATCTAAAAACTGCAGTACAAAGGATGCCTCTGAGGAGTGTCACCTGTTAGGAGCTTGGCAACTCTTGAAGATGGATGAAATGCCTTCTGTATAAAGGGATGTGCATGATTTTGGGGGGCTCAGTAGCAGAATGCTATGATCTGTGTCTAGATGTCCCCTCAAACCTCATGCCGTCATGGGAGGCAGGCTTTTCTGTAGGTAGCTGAATCTAGAGTTTGTGATTGATTCGTAGTTCAGTACTGAGACTAAGGGTGCTGGGACTAAGGCTGGGTGATTGCTGCATCACTCCAGTGATTGGATTGGCACCACCCTAGTCCCAGCAGTCAGACAAAAGGGGCAGAAAGAAAACTGTTACCCTCCCCATTTTGCTCTTGTTGCTTGTGCTACCTTCCACTGCCATGAACTGTCGCCCTCCTGCTGTGCCACCCTGCCGTGGAGCCAACTGACTATGAGCTGAAACCTCCACAAACTGTGAGATAAATAAACCTTTTCCTTCCTTAACTTCTGGTGTTGGCTATTCTGTCTCAGCAATGAGAGAAAAGTAACTAAAACAGGCGCTGAGCAATGGAGCAGTATGTTTGTCAAAATTCATACAATAGTACAGGTAGCATTTATCCCTCTTGGAAATAAAATAAAGCAGAAAGTTCTAAATATCATTTATGTGCTGAGCTACGGCATACTGGATACTGATGTCCCCAACTTACACTGAAATGCACCAGCAAGTCATCAGGGAAGAGGTTGTACAGATATACAGACAGGTAATGAAGCAAATTAATCAACACAGTTATTGTGGAGTGTGGTCACAGATGCAGGTATGTTCTGTGTACAGGTCTTTCAGTTTTTATGTATATTTAAATTTTTTATAATAAAAGTTTGGAGAAAATAATGAAAAAATTCTAGGTAAAAGCCTAGATTTCCAAATCACTGTGGACTGAGGTAGAGTTTGTGGGTGTTTTCTACTGACTGACTAACAGAATTTTCAGGGTCTACTCTCCCCAGCAAAATGTGAAATGGCAACTGATATCAGCGTGTGACTGTTCAGAATAAAAGAGGGCAATGGAAAGTGGATTTGAACATAAATAACTACTCAGATTTGCACAAATTTCATATTTTCAGGCTTGCTTTGGATAATATTTAAAAGCAATGCATCTTCACTTTTGTATCAAGTTAATTATCTTGACACAAAGCCCCTAGACAGATGGATGTCTAGGAATGCTTCCAAAAACAAACTCAGAATGTGAGCAGGCACATTGCCGTGAAGCCTGTGGAACAAAGGCAACAGAATCTGTCATCCCCACTAGTGAGACTTAAGCATTTGACTCACATCATTTTAATTTAATAGAGTGTATTTTAAGATAATTTTAAATTTAAATAAAAATGTAGAGGAAATACATCACTCACTCTTTCCCTCTTCCCCAGTTTTCCTTATTAGTCATACCTCGTTCTGTATTGCATATTTCTATAATTTATGAGCCAACATGGTAGCTTTTATTATGATTTGCTCTTTGTAAATTTTCTAGAGTTTAATAAATGTGCAAAGCCACACATCCCTTATTAAAGTATTGTTAAGAATACTTTCACCACCATAGATATACCCTGTGCTCTGCCAGTTCATCCCTCTTTCCCTGTCCACAAACTCAAACAAACACTCTCTTAACTATCTCCTTAGTTTCACCTTTTCCATAATGACATACATTTGAAGTAACAATACGTACTCTGATTAGATTGGCTTCTTTCATTTAGCAATATGGCACTTGGGTTCTTCTCTGTCTTTGGAGGCTTGGTGGCTCATTTTACTACAGTGTAATATTCCACTGTACAGATCACCATAGCTTGCTCACCCAGTAACCTACTGAGGGATTCTTGTTTGCTTCAAAGCTTTAGCAGTTATGAGTAAAGCTGTCACAAATATTCATGTACACACTTTGTGTGGACATAAGGTTACAACTCAGTTGGGTAAAGACCACGGACATGATTGCTGGATTGCACAGTAAGAGAAGAGTTAGGAACACTCACACTGTTTCAAAGTGTCTGTCTGATCCAACATCACAACCAGCAATGAAAGAAATGTCCTGCGGCCACTCACCCTCCTCAGCATCCTGCATGGCCAGCATGTGGAGTTTTAGCAGTTCTGATCGGTGTGCAGCAGTATTAATTGTTGTTTTAATTTGAAGTTCCACAGTGGCAAATGATGTTAAGCATTTGATCATATTTATTCATCATCTGTGTATTTTCCTTGGTGAGATGTTTGTTCAGTCTCTTTCTGATTTTAAATTAGGTTAGTTCCTCTGTTGAGGAAACATTACAGAATCATAGGTTATTTCTTTGTGTTGAGTTTGAAGAGGTCTTGTGTTTTGTTTTGTTTTGCTTTGCTCTGCTTTGTTTTTGAGACAGGATCTCATTATGTACTTCAGGCTGGCCTTGAATTCACTTTGTATCCTCGGCTGGTCTCAGACTCATGACAACTCTCCTGCTTCAGCCTCCTGAGTGCTGCAATCACAGGCATACACCACCATGCCCCATGTAGGTGTTGTGTATTTTGATGTCAGATATCTGTTGGCAAAGACTTTCTCCAAGTCTATGGCTATCTTTTCATTCTCTTTGAAGTGTCTTTCCTAGAAAGGGAGCTTTTAAAATTTTTAATGATTGTCAGCTTACCATTTTATTTATGAAGTGTGTTCTTAGTGTCACATATAAAAGCTCACTGCCAAAACTAGATTTATGTATATTTTCCACCATCGGCTTATAGATGGAATCATTTTAATGTTCGTATTTGCCATTCTAGTCCATGATAAATTTTTGACTAATTTTTTTTATTTGATCAAAAGGGCATCGTCTTTATGCAGATTTCTGGTACTTTTAAATGCATGACACATACAATTGTTCCAACACCATGCGTTGAAAGACCATTCTTTCTGCATTGTACATGCCTTTTACTCCTTTGCCACACTGTTGATTGATTGGGGGTTTTTTTGTTTGTTTGTTTTTTCCAGTAGTGGGATTTGAACTCACAACCTTGAGCTTGCCAGGCAGGCGCTGTGCCGCTGAGCTAAATCCCCAGCCCCCACGCTGTTGATTAAAATAGAGGTAAAAACTGATTATATCACTTTTTATAGTTCAACTCTGATTTCTTTTTTTTTTTTTTTTTTTGGTTTTTCTGCGGTACCGGGAACTGAACTCATGACCTTGCACTTCCAGGCAGGCGCTTTTGCCGCTGAGCTAAATCCCCAGCCCCTAACTCTGATTTCTTTCATAAGAGTTTTGTACTTTTTCTCATAAGAGCCTTGTACAGTTTTTGTTAGAATTGTTCCTAAACATTTCCTTTCTTTAACAAATTACTGTAAAAGTATCTTAGGTACTGTGCTTTCGACTCAAAATCCTAGTTGATTGTTGTTTGTATATAGGAAAACTATCGACTTTGCTTGACAACCTCAGATTGTATTGCCTTGTTATAATTTATTTGTTTTATTTTTTAATTTTCATTAATTCTCTGTGTTTTTCTACATAGATGATCAAGTCACCTGCAAACAAAGGCAGTGCTATTTCTTTCTTCTGAAGCTGCATCATTTTGTTTCATTTTCTGTGTTAGTGCAATAGCTAGAATTCCAGTATTGAACAGAAATTGTAGGAGCGGCTTCCTGATTTATTATCTGGTGTAGCACAGAAACGCATAGCTTCTCACTGTGAAGCTAAGTGCAGATTCTTTACAAGAGTTCATCCAGCTGAGCATGTTTTCCTCTATTCCAAGTATTCTTTTCTCATAAATGAATGTTAATGTTACCAAATAGTTTTATTTATCTTTTAATAGTCATATGATTCTTCTTCTTAGCCTGTTTCTATAATGAATTCCACTAATTGCACTTCAAATGTTGAAATAGGCTTGCATGTCTGGTATAAATCTCACTTGGTCTTGGTATATAACTCTTTTTATACACATCTGGGGTCAATGTACTACTATTTTACTGACTATTTTATACCTATGTTCATGAGAAACATTGATCTGAATATGAGAGAGAAACCTATCTTCTCCCTGATATAAGGAATAAGGGAGTGAGTGCTCTAATGGTCACGTCTTGAAGATGTCATTCAAACTAAAATATTATACATATTTTCAAAATTAAATCAACATGGATATTGAGCTAGTATACTAAGAGCTCTTTTAAATAATCATCAGAAAACTATCAGATTCATAAAAATTTCCATAAATCTGAAATCAACATGATTTAAATGCTTTCCTAGAAAGAGTACAATGGAGGTGATGTGGCATGCATACAGGCACACGTGGACTGGATGGTCATTTGCAGAGATGTGTGAGGTCCCTGAGAGCATGCAAGGCCGTGTGAAGCAGGCTGGGTTTTCTATCTAGGCTGCTACCAGCAGCGGAAATAAGGCAATGGGTGGGTTAATCACATCACTTTGATAACTGTAAAACTAGCCATGGCTGAGAAAGGGAATACAGCCAGGCAAGACTATATTGATAAAAAAATTAAATGTTAAGATTTTCATATGGAATCAGGTTCAAGGAATCTGAATACAAAGTTCTGGTTATAATTAGTAATATTAAAGAAGACATCAGAAAGACATGTTGATATTTGCCCTCCAACACATCACCCCCACATCCACCTCCAGCTGTTTTCATGTGTGTATATTTCTTCCAGACTTTCACAGTGAACTACTCTCATAACTCTCATGTCTATGTATTCAGTTCATACTTCCCTTCGAATATCACCCAAGTGATATTAACATGGTGTCCCACAGTTAACGCAATGTCACAACCTTAAAAACAAAAGTCATCTGGCTCAAAATGTATTACACTAGTGATTCTCAGTTCCAATTTCTAGGACCATCCTTTTTTTCAGTCAAAATGAGAAAGAACAACAAGGAAAAAAATGATTTTTTTCACCCCTGGCTCCTCCCTCCCTCCCTCTCGCTCTCTCTCTCTTCCTCCCTAAGGAATTTACCTCCTAATTATTTTTCCTTGTCAATCTCCTGACTTCCTCCTATTACCTTTTTTCAGGTTTCTGCCATTGCACCACCTGTCTACCGTCTACAAAGGAGAATTAACTGACACCGATATTTCATCCCACCATTAAACCCTGAGCTGAATCCAGGGAATCTCTTTTCACACATACCCATAAGACACTTGAACTTTACTATGGCTCATTTTTCTAAGATACAGAAATTCCAAGTAGCTTAATGAAGAAACTTCTTTTGATATATAATCAACTTATAAATCTGTAGAATTTATCTTATTTCTCTCTTTCAAGAATATTTCTTTGATGTTTGTCTCAAAATGGTGTATATGGTCAAGTGTTGTGGTACAAAAAATATCAACTTGATTTCAAAGTTTTCTTTTTTCAGCTTTTTAAACGTATCTTATCAAGAGATGCTCATGTGAGAGCAAAACAGAGAGCATCAAATTTGAACACAGACGCAAGTGTAGATTCTTTAACGGTGCCAAAATTTCATTAAAGGAGAAAAAGCAACAGGCTCTGCAGAAAAAGTTTGGGCCACGTAAAACTAGGGAGACAAGCGCACCCTACAGTGAGGGCTGCCAGCACACAGGAGAGAACCCAGCGGCCAGACTTTGACACATTATTTTTAGTCATTTTCAACACACATTATTAAGACAATTTTGAAGAGCAAAACTCCTTCAAACAGCTAAATCAATATATATTATTGCTACTTGTATTAGCTTTTCCATTATGTAAAAGACCTGAGACAACCAAGTGAAACAGGAGGAAGGCTTACCCTGGCTCACAGCTTACGGGTGTCACACCATGGCTGGTAGACCCTGCTCATGCTTGTGGTTTTCAGGCCTTGCAAAGCAGCACATTACAGCAGATGCTTGTATAGAGGAAGCTGCGCACCTCACGGCAGCCAGGAGATGAAGAGAAAGATGGAAGGAAGGGCAGTGTCCTTCAAGGGCACAGCCCCAGGGGTCAGGACTTCTCTCTAGGCCCTGCCCCCACAGCAACCTGGGCTGGGGACCAAGCCGGCATCATGGAGGCCTCGGGGACACTTATTCCAACCTCAGCAACACTCATTCTTTCTAATGTAACCAAAATATATCAATACTTCACAAACAAATACATTAAGGAAGACCAAAGGCCAAGAATAACACATATATGTAGTTTCATTCAAATTAGATTTTATTTAAGAACATAGCTGTAATTCATATTATCAAGTATTATGAAACAGTTAGTCTAAGTGGAATCATGTCTCACCTTATTTCATCATTTAAAATACAGAATATTTCAAGAAGGAAAACAGTAGGTAGCCAGTATATTAACTGATTTTTAAGAACTTGCTATTTCCCCTTTATTAAGTACATGTAAATTGTTGATTCAAATCCATCTTAATAAAAAATTCATTTCTTATACAAGTTGATTTTTTGTCTTCCCTAAGTATTCAACAAAATTTCTAAATCATATGTTTTGTTTGCTTAATTACATTTATCATAATTTTCTTATAATTATATTTATTAGATTTCAATACTTTCCAAAGCCTATAGTTTATTTGAATAATTATATTTATTATAATTTTAACTTTCATCTAAATCCTGAGAAGTTGTATAGTAGCTCATGGTCTTCTTGCCAAGGGACACATATTAAAATATCATAATACATGTGCATGTTAACACATGTATTCTGTCCTGGGAATGTGAGTTTAATGCTAAAAGACCAGCCTTCCATGTATAAGGGTTCAGCTTCACTTTCCATCACCAAAATGTGAGCATGTGTGCATGTGTGTGTGTGTGTCTGTGTTCTATTTAAGAGTTATGGAATGATTCAGTAAAGACTTTCAATTATGCAAAAACATTGTTACAAATTTAGTATTAGGCAGAAGGGTTAAAATAATTATACTAACATTTTAAATGCATTACGTTTTGCTGAATAAACAAAATCCACACAGACACATGGTTAAAAATTGTTTAAACTATTACCATATCTTTAGAGAATAAAGAATCAAAACAAAGTTCAAGAGTTAAAGGAAAGTATGAAATTCTGAATGTTAATAAAGAACTGTGCTATATTTTAAAAAACATGAGTAGTAATTCCTTAAAAAATCAATGTAGCATTTATATTCCCTTGGTTACATTTCAAATGCCAATATTTACAATATGTAAAAAAACTCCATGTGAACTATTTAAACTTACAATGAAAAATTTTAGAGGAGCTGTACAAATATGTAAAAGAGAGTGCAAATTTTTCCAGATTCTGGTAAATACAATATAAGCACAAATGATTCAATGCCTCTGAAGATTTACTTACAGTTGGGATTTTATCTGCATGATTCCATGAAGACTACTAACTTCCAGGGAAATCTGTTTATAACCTCCCTGGAGAAATTATTCCATGTATATGTCACCTCTCAGTAAATCATCTCTTGTATCTAATAATCCATAGTAAAATTTAAATTAATTTCAAAGATATACAGCTACTAATAAAATTCTTCATTAAATAACCCAACATACACATACAAAATATATTTCTTATGCTTACTTTCCCAGACTTTTAATTCATTTATCTAGTTAAATCAAACCCATCAAGCATCACTAAGAAATCTGTGTAGCAAAATTTAAATTCCATTACTTTCTACTTGAAAGCAGTATATAGGATTTTGAGCTTTTGTAATGCCAGATAAAGCTTAAGTGAGGTTTTAAAAGCGGATTACTTTGTAGGTGAACTCCTAAGCCTCTTTGAACCAAAGCTTATGATAGATGCTCTCCCTCCCGCATGAAAGTGTGTTTAATTCACAAAGGAAAACAGTGGATGTATTAATTAAAATGGTTTATAAACTGCCTGTTAACAGTCAATTTACAGAAGAAAGGAAGCATTTTCTGGGAATACAAAATAAGCTCTTTCAACACAAAGCACTAGTGACCTTCTAAATCACTGGCAAAGTAAAGTGAGGTATTTTGATTTGCAGAGATCAAACAACAGAAAAACAACAACAAGAAAACCCTGTTATCTCAGACACATGAGACAAATTGAACAACTTCCAAAAATAATGTCTTAGTGGACCTTGAGGTTAAAAGAGTCATCACAAATCACATTTAAAATGCAATGTACTTTAGGATTCAGAGTACCAAAGTTGGTAGAATAGTTGAGCAACATTATAGCACCCTGCACCTGTGTCTCCCCTCCCTTAGAGACTTTCTCCTCTAAAAGATCTGCGTGGGAAGAAGAATTATTGAATATGTGGGCTGATTTTGCAACAAATAAAATGAAAAACAAGTTATGCTTCATCTGAATTTCTACCCATGAGCAGCAACTATGTCATAAAGCACCATTACTAACTTCTGAACTTTCCTGGTCATCTGTCATCGAAGTCTGTGTGATACCAAGCAGTAATACTGTATAGAAGCTACAATAAATCTGCTGATAAAACTGAACCACTGATCTAAAGAAATTACTGCATTTGGCTATCAAAATATATTTAAACTGCACTCTGTTTTTACACATCTTGTAGTTTCTAGCTACCATTTTCTTCACAACACATAACGTCAAAGCCTTCCTGTCTCAGAAGAGACGTGGTTGTTCCACTGTTGTTGCCCAGGGTGTGATGCCTGGCTGGGCTCAGCTGGGTGGCTCTTGACTTAGGAATTTTTTTGCTGCTATAATAGATGCTGTCACAAAGAGGATCCCTCCCTGGAGGAGGTGCTTGAGATTGTCAGCTGGTGCCACTTCTTTAATTACCAGTCATCACCTACTCAGACACCTATGAGTGGCTGCATGCCTTCCTGACATGGTCACTTTGCTCCAAAAGAACAAGAATAAAAAAATACAAATGTCTTCCCTGCCACAATCACAAATCCACCCCGATTCAAGTGCAAAGAGCAAACATCCCCACCTCTTGACAAAAAGCATTTCAGAGAGTTTCATTTATTGCAACTAAATTGTTTAATATTGAGTGACTTAAATAGTCGCTGAAACTCAAAACCATTTTCAACTTTGAACCGCTAATTAAGACCCATGTAAAGCCTCATATGACTATGGTCCTCAGACACAGGCTGAGGTCCAAGGTCTTGTCATCTGAATCAGATCTAAGTGGAGATGAAGTTACTGGACTGGGTGTGTCAGGAATGGCTTCTCTGGGAACACTGGGTTCAGCTTAAAATCCCATAGACTCCCAAATGGTGCTGTCTTCTCCTCACGCTGGTGAGGAGCTGGTGGTGGTGGTGTCTCCATGTACGGCAGTGCTGTCGTGCTGTAGCAGGCGGCAGTGCTGCTGCGAGGGAAGTGGGACGTGCAAGCAGTGCCAGCGCAGCCCTCCTGGATCCCAGCCTCAGCCGGTGCCCGTTTCTGTGGGGTCTCCGCCCGCTGCCCAGACCCAGTCCTCCTGACACTCACTGCTGAGCTCTTGAGCCAGCCCTCTGCGTCGCCATCCCTTCTCAGAAGAAAAACAAGTATAGTTTTCAGCCTACGTCCTCTCACAAGATACTGGCAATCCGCTGTTCGGTTTTGTTTTGTGTTTTGCTCCCGTGCGGCATGCAGAACCCGGGCTTCGCGTATGTTGGGCAAGCGCTTCTTCACCAGGCTATGTCCTCAGGCTCATATACTTATTTTAAATGTGTACTCTCTCTTTTCATCTAAGAGACAATGCTTCCAAACAAAGCAAGATATTTAAAAGTTTCTGCATTTTCTATAAATCTTCCCGGAATTTACTCATTTAGGCAAAATGTTCAACTACATGTACCATCACTTTCACAGACTGTTCTTTATTTGGGCTGCCGACAAAACTGCTGTAGGACAAACCACCGAGACCTTTAAAGCCCTGCTGTTAATTAAGAGGATTTGCAAGACTCGCCCTCAAAATCCTTAGAGGGCCTTTTATCTTTTACTCTAAAATTTTGCATGGGGCTGGGGATTTAGCTCAGCAGCAAAGTGCCTGCCTGGCAAGTGCAAGGTCGTGAGTTCGGTTCCCGGTACCGGAGAAAAACCAAAAAAAAAAAAAAATTAAAATTTTGCATGAAGCATCACCTTATATTTCTTTGAGAGCTTCACAAAGAACCAATAATCCTACTCTGGATGTGATCTCGGACAAAGAATCCTTATTTTGCCTTTAATTTGCAGAATTTTTACTATCTGAAAAAAAAAAAGGACAAATGTGCAAGTCTTACTTTTTAATCGAGTGGATTCTGTATTTTATGGAGATCTTTTAAATTTTAATTGAAAATTGTGTGATTCCTCTGCTCTGCCCCCGCACACATTAGAACAGTCAACAGAAAAGACCAGTATCCCATCTCACTTATGCTTTCAACACCCTTGGAAACATTAACCACACAGAACGGGGCTGCAGAACTTTCTGCCAAAGGAGCAGCCTCTCCGAGTGTTACAGAACCTCTCCCGAGCTTCCTTTCAGGCTTTATCCCCGCTGGTGCCCTGCAGACTGCCCTTCACATCTTCCTATGACCCTTTAAGCTTTCACTAAGCCCCCCAGACATCTTTCCTCTACTGGCCGTCCCAAGATGTGCATCTTCAGCATGGCATCTTCAAGTACAAAAATTGGTTTGGTTGGCTGGGTTGTGTAACATATAACTCCTCAAAGCGGTGATACAAAAGAACACTGGAAGTATCCTCCGGTTCCACATTTCTAAGGGTTTTTGAGGTCAGGAGGAGGCTGGGCATAACTTACTACGCTTACCACAAAGACCTTTTCCGCCCATGGTCCACCGGTTATGCCGGCTCCAGACCGGAGCCCCACCCAGGGCTGTCCACCAGAGAATCTGGCTTGATGCGGCCCCGCAGGTGACGGCTGTGTTTTTGCCTGAGCCTCCTCATGTCCTCAGATGAAGGTCCCATCAGGCTCACACGGAAGGCGTTGAGCATCCCTTGCTCCATGGTCAAATGTCCACCCGAATCCAAGGAGAAGAAACACAAAGTCCGCTTTCCAGTGGGAGAAGAGCCGGTAAGTGTGGGTTTAAAACCTGAGCAGCGGCGGTATGGCTGTGACCGCACCATCAGTGCAGGTCAGGAGTGTGTTCCTGTCACATCACAGGTGTGAAAGGTACCGCAAATAAAATTTGCTGTAACATACTTTGAAATTATAGCAGGAAATAAACTTACTACTGATGTTTTTATATATAATATCAATAAGAAATTACATTTTTATGTTACAGTTTTAATATTTTAATAAATGCATTTAAATGCAAGAAAGTACCTCTGTTAGTAGTTCTTTCCAGTGAAGGTCTCGTCACTGAGCTGGTGGGAAGGCAAGGGGGAAGAGCTCTTGGGATGCTCAGAGCTTTGTTCCTTCTCTGGCTGCAGGACAGGTGAGTTCACTCAGTGACCACGTACCAAGCCTTAACAAAGATCTGAGCACCTGCATCTGTCGGTATAATATTTCAATAAAGGAGTGCATTCAAAGATTATACAAACACATCTTGTTTTCCAGTGGACATTCACTAGACTATGAAACACTAATTCCTTAGAAAAAAACACAGTCTCAAAGGAGCAAAACCAATATTGTTTTTAGTTCAGTTTAAACTAATGAGTAGATTTGTAACAAACTTGGCCCTGGGACTATCCAGGTGTCTTTGTACTTTGAAAGTCATATGTCATACACAATTAACTATTTGAAATGTATAGCAACTTTTTAAAATTATATCTGATTAGAAATGTGTAAGCACATAAAGTTAGTATACTCTATTTTAAAACACATATCTGCTTGAAATTATGTAGTTATATTACAAAATAAAATTGTATTGTCTCATGCTGTGCTTTTTGAAAAAAATGCTCATAAAGGATAAGATTTTTATACTGTTTGTGGATACCTGCTGCCAGAATTTCCCCTGTGTAGAATAAAAAATTATAAAATGAGGCAACATTCAACAAATGACTGTAGCTCAGATGTGTTTAGATAGCCTTTTGCTTTTCCACTTGCTCATCTTATAGATCTTAGTGTTTCCCACAGTATCAAGCCACATAAGCTGGAGAGTTAGTCACAGATGTGTCCATAATAAATCTAGAGGCAGATGGCAAGCACAGCTCTCCTGACTTTGATCCTTTTAGCTTCTCTTCTGTCTTCCTGGGACTCCCTTAGCTACACTTCTCCTACTAGCGCTAAAGTATTAGACCTTTTAGCACTTTTAATTTTAGTTTCCCAGAGACAGCCTTGAAACTTATACTTTCACACTGAAAGTATAAGATTATCCCTTCCCCTTTTTTATTTTTTATTTTGAGATTGGATCTCACTAAATCACTAAGTTTCCCACACTGAACTGGAACTCATGTGCCTCTGGCCTCATTACCCGAGTGCTGGGATACAGGAGTGTGCCGCCTCCACACCTGTAATATTTTGTACAATATTGTAGAGTAAGACTCAACCCATAGATGTCTTATAAGTTATCACTGTTATAGGAGTGGTTAGTTATCACTGTTTATAGGAGAGCTGTATGAAATGAAAAGATAGAGATCTTGAAAACCTCACAGGGTGATGTCGCTATTGGTTGGCTGTCTATATCTTTGTCGGTTTGGGGGATATTTTTGCAAAGGGAAACAATGTAATACAGGACACATATTTTGTACGATTATTTATAATAGTCACTCAAAGAATGATATACAAGAGAGTGCAGGAAATCTGTCCACGCACTATAGACCAGCAATCCAGCTGAGGGTCTGGATCCCGTGATAATGCCCTGCATGAGTCTATAACAATGCCTCCCACAAATCCAACTGGAGGCCCAGAACTCACAACAACATCTCATATAGGCTTGTTTCACAGATCCGTACTGGGAAGGCCCAAAGATCAGTGGTGGAATCTAGGAAGTCTATGCTAGCAGGATGAAGGATCTGTGCTAGCAGGCTGAGGGATCCACACTGGAGCCAGGAAGCAACGCACAAAGTAAGAACCAGGACTCCCCTGAAAGGTACCACAGCCATCCTCAGCAACAGTGAGGTCCCCAGCTCCTCTGATAGTGAAGACAGCTGAGTTCCCATCAGGAAAGCCAGTGCAGCAAGCTTCTTCAGGAGACTGAGCAGTGCACCATCTTCCCCTCTGGAGCCAGGAAGCAATTTTCAAAGTGAGGACTAGAGCTCCCCCAAAGTGAACCAAAGCTATTCTCAGTGCCAATAAGGTCCTGAGCTCCTCAAAGGATGAAAACAGCCAAGTTCATCAGGAAAGCCAGCATGATGAGCTCCTCCAACAGAACCAGCAGCTCCTGACAGCTTCCACCAGTTCCCAACAGCCTCTCTCAGCTGCCAACAGCCTAACTCCTTCTCCAGTTCTGCCTCTTATGATGCTGGCAAATCCTCAGGTGGGCCTCCCACACCCAGCACCATGCTTACTCAATTCACCTGGGGGTTATAAGTTGACCACTAGTTGGCAATCCACTACACCATCCTAACTTGTGGTTTTTCAGTTTTAAGGAAATAAGTCACTATACTACGTGCAGTATTGAGATCTGTCCCATAATTTTATGTCACAAGCACAAAATGAGTGGCTTTAAGTATAGCCAGGATGTAGTTCATAAGACTAAAAAGGAATCAGATGGCTATTTTACACTAAGGTTTGAATAATGAAATCCAGAAATGTTAGAAGTGTATGGAAATTTTGCAAGTCCTCACCTGTAGTTAGAATGTTGGGTGGGAGTGGAAGCACATACCTGTAGTCCCAGCTTTTGGGAAGCTGAGACAGGAAGATCTTTTGTGCTCAGGAGTTTGAGAGAAACCTGAGCCACATAGTGAGACACGATCTCAAGGAGATACGGAGAAAAGAAAAAAAAATGGCAGGTTACAAGATAGAAAAAACTTGTGCCTAAAAAACAGACAGTAGATTTTGACACCCCCTCCCTAAAAAAAAATGAAAGAAAGGAAGGAAAAAGGAAACAATAAGAAAAAAGAAATGAAAAGAAAGACAAAGATAAACAAATAAAAATAAAAGAAATGAAATGAAATAATGGCAAGGCAAGGCAAGGCAAGGCAAGGCAAGGCAAGGCAAGGAGCTTGGCCTCATACAGTAGCTCCCTCTGTGCTCCTACATGGACGCAGAATACCAGAAGATAACAGCGAACTCTCTGGAGTCTTGAGTTTCCAAGCTCTTTCAGAAGGATGATCCGGGCCACATTTTTAGACTGTACAGGACCCTCACTGTACCCTAGCCACTCTTGCAATGTTCTGCCTGGAAAAGCCCTGCCCACACTGTGATTTGCAGCACCTTTGCTCAGCAGGGAGCTGGGCCAGCTGTGGCTCGTCTTCCTCCCTCCCGGGCCAGTGGGTTAGCTAAGGCCCGTTCTCCAAGTGACTACCAAGCACAAGAGGAAGTTCCCAATCATGACAGCAGGTTAGGAGTCCCTGGTCCTGTCGAGCACACTATCACACTGCCATGGTTACTTTCCTCATTGCTGAGACAAAATATCCAACACCACACGATAAAGGAGGACAGGTTGATATCAGCTCACACTGTGAGGTTTCGGTTCACAGTTGGCTGGCTCCAAGGCAGGTGGTGTGGCAGAGGAGAAACAGTGCATGACAGGGCAGGCAGAAGGCGTGGAGCAGAAAGCCTGCCTCTGCATTTTGTCCCTTCCAGGCTACCTGACTTTTGGGAGGTGCCACCCACATCTAGGAAAGCCCTTCCTATTATCCACACCTGGAATGGTGCTAAACCAATCAGTGCACTGATACAGTAATCACATGCTCTTAATCCCAGTGTCACACCATTAATTCCTGCATCACACACCCTAGATGCAGCCTGCTCCAGAAAGCCCCACCTATGGCTGCATGAGGCTTTGAGGGGACATCTAGAAACAAGCCATAACAGGAACCATTGGCCAAAGCAAGTTACATGGCAGAATTCTAATTGAAGGTGTAGGGAAAGATAATCCACAGTTTGTAGGGAAAACTGCAAACACAAGTAGCATGGAAATATCAGTAAGGTAACAAATAATACATCCTCCAACAGTATTTTCAACTTATAAATGAGTACTTTTTTAGTGGAGAACGTTCTAACTCTAGTTTTACATCTTTTTGGGAAATCACAACCCAAGATGGACCCAAGATAAAGATGGAACCTCAAAAGCACCAGAAAAAGTCAGAAGATTAATGTTTGTTGAGACCTGTGTCAAGATCACATTTTGTGAAGAAAAACTTTTACAGTGTTCTGCATAGTATTATTTTTGCCACTGCTATTTAGAGGCTACTAGAGAGTGTTATAGATCTATCTAAAGTGTCCAAATGTCCATTCATTCACCTATAAGTACAGACTACACACACCATAACACTACAAAAATATACACATAATTCAACACTTAAGAATTATATACCCCAAAGAAAGAAGAAAAGAAAATAACAACAAAGATAAAAATAAACCAACACAAAAACAATAAAAACAACACAGAATTTCAAAACAAGATGACAGGAAATTAACAATGTTTGTTATATAACATATTGTTATCTTCAAAGAAGTTGCTCAGATTACCAGATGTAAGAATGCAAGACTGATCAAACAATTAAAGACAAAGAAAATAATAAGAAAATTAGAAATGATACAGAGTTTCACTAATCAAGACGGTAGGAATTCAACAATGGTTGTTATATTGCAAGTGTAAATCTGTTTCATTTTTCTTTCTTTATATTAAATAGTCATGCTCCCCTTGCTGGCATGCTTAGGAAAAACTGTTCTTAGCCTATTTTCCCATGGCCAAGGCAAATTGCAGCCTTTTTTGCCAAGTACGTATTATGCCAATTGCTTTCTGTGTTATCAAAATACTTTTCAGACATTCATTTGTTTTTGAGATAATGCTGTCTTCCATTTTTTGGATGGGGTGGTTTTGATACAGGGTCTCCCTGTGTAGCCCAGCCAGGCCTTAAATTCAGGAGATGCTCCTGCCTTAGCCTCCAACAGTGCTTGGATTACAGGCATGCACCACCGTGCTCTGCATAAGTAATGCTAAGTCTTCTATGCATATAAGAACTTGCAGAATAAGAATCTGTACCTCAGGAGGTTTAAATTGTTTTAAACAGACAGATATAATTCTCCCAGAGCCAGTGATTGATTCTTTAATCACTCGGCCAGTCCGCAGGCATCCTTTGATTACACTGCTGTGTCTTCTCGCAGTGCTGCTGATCTGTGACTATCATTGCTAATAGCATTTCCCCAGAACAAAGTAGATTCACTTCCCTCACTGACAGCATTCCACAGATAGAAAAATCTTGTCTAATACACTTTACTAAAATTAAAGAGAGAATGAGAAACTGTGTACGGAGCAGGTGGTGTCTACTCAAGAGGAGGATTCTATTTTTATGCTTCTCGTATGCATTTCTCCTTCCTCAACATGACACTGCAGTTGCAGTAGATGAAGGCAGTATTACAGTGAATGAAAAGTATATCATGTCAAACCAAAGGTAGCGTGCCTTCAATTTCTACAGACTGTTCTCCAGTTTGCAAGGTAGTCCATGTGATAATTTATAAATCCTGGTTTCTTTTTAGTCTAATATTCACAAAATGGACCATCCCTTAGCATATTTAAACACTTGAATTAGTCAGAATGGAGTATGCTTTTCTTTGGGGGTAAGAAGCAATCTCATATTTTCACAGCATAATACAACCGATTTCTCACTTAAAGCCCATAAAAGCTACCCTCAAACCTACTTCAGTCTGGCCCTGCCAACTCAACAGGACTCTACCGAGACACCTGCTACAAAGGAAGAGAAAGATTGAATAATTGCACAGGGAGTTTCTACTGCTTCAGGTCCAGTGTGACAAATGTCTTTTATGTTCTCAACTTATTCATCAAAAGTAGTCATACAATCTGCCTAACAAGCTAGAGAAGGTGGCAGTCCATGTGCACAGGCAGAAGCTGTATGAATGGGATCCACTGAACACACATCTTTGTTTTGTCGCTATACTCTAAACACTACTCTTGACCTACACTCTAGTGCAATGTTGTAAAAGTACTCAGGATGCCTGGTTTAGTAAGAAGCTCAACTCTATTTCAATTCTCTCACAAGCTAAATCAAGATACCTAGTGCTAAGTGAACTGATCTTTGGCTTTTCTATAATTTCATAATTTTCTCCTCCTGGGAAGGAGTTCTCTTATTTTATCTCTGATGATGATCACTTCCCTTTAGAGAATGACTAGTGACATATATTTTAAGAGCAGGATCAGCAGTATGTGAGGTATAATTACACTGCCTCAAATTGGCAGTACAGTGCTAATGGTGAGATTATTCGGCTCAGTACCTTCCCATACAATTTGCATAAGAGACAGAGCACAGACGAATGACTTGCACATTAGAGAAAGTCATCTTTCAACATTTACGCTTCTCCAAAGAAAAAGCTAACAAAGTTTGACTTAAATCACTTTGACCTGAGCACAAACCATTTCCTTATCTCCTACTTCCTTCTGGCTTCAGAACCTGAGTAGGTCCATGCTAGAGACATCCTAGGGGCTGTAGAAAGAATATGGACTTTAATACTTGCTGGGCTTTTCTTGTCTTGCAGTGTTTTATTTATCACTCTGATAATCAGATGGTTCCATGTAATATTAGGATCGATTTGGTAAAAAATTAGAAATTCACTGAATTCATATACAGGGAATGAATATGACATTGCAGGTTGGGAATTATAATAGCAAGTTTCTTCCCAGTAAGGAAATCATAATTTAGTTCACATTCCAGTGGGCTAAACTACTTCCTTAGACACTGTTCAACAGAATTCAGAAACATCCCCCCTCCAAAAAAACCCTGAGATTATACAATCATGCTACAAAAACCAAGAACAGTGACATTACCTGCGAAAATACAAATCAGATAGCCAGTTCCCAGTAGAGCACAAGGAAGGAACAAAAATTCCTATAATCACTTAACACAAAGAGGTTTCATTGTTGAATAATTTTGACTAGTTAGTAAAACAAAAAAAGAGCTGGGTATTGCTGCAGAATGCATTGTATTATTCACCAGACAGATAGTATAAAGTATGCAATTGTTACGCATGGAGTCAGTCTTTCCCAGAATCACCTCGTTATACTTATTCACGTTCATGAAATCTCATCTAAAGAGCACAAATCAGGCACTGCTATCATCAGGTTCCCCGATCTGGGTGTCGTGAATAAACTTAGTGTAGGAAAATGATACACAGTGATTTTTACAAAATTTTGTTCTAGAAAGGTTATTTTCTTGTGGATTTATTGTGTGTTTCTTTCACCTAGATGTTTTTCAACTATTAACATGAAGCTACTTTCTTGTTTCCTTTGCATTTCTCCTCATATTACTGATTTTTTGAGAGGTCCTTGGACTCTCTTTGCATCTCTTCTTTTCTTTCCTACTTTCTCGTTCCCAATCTACATCCTCTCCTACTCAGTGCTTTAAAAGCAATCTGTATGACAGCTCTCAAACTCGCATCTCCTTCCCATTTTTCTCTAGTTCTGGCCTCCGTCATCTAATGGCTTAGAACCGCTTCAGTAACTAAGACAAGCATCTCAAATTCAGCGTGCTTGCAAGCGCACTTTTGATTTGCACCCAGTCTTCGGACTGTTCTCCCCAGCTTTCTACTCCTCAGAAAACAGCAACAGGACACTTACAGTAGGCAACGCAAAATGGAAGTTGGTTCCATGCTATTCTCTCTTCCTGACAGGCAACTGCAGTCCAACTGCAAACATTCAAAATAGATTCAGCACTGATGCCTTTTCACAGCCACTAATGCTGCTTAAAATGACTGTCAAATTATATTCATAAAACACGTACACATCCATGCCTGGGTTGCCCTCTAGTTGGCATACCCGGCCCCACACCTGACCCACAAGAAGCACACTTTTCCTGCCCCCTTACAGAAAGCTTCGTCTGTTATTTCTTTCTTTTGATTTCATCTTTAGTCCTTCATTCTTCGGAAACGCACATTCATATTCGTAGACAACTGGCCCTTTTAATTACAGCCAAGACGGTGTATTGGTTTTCTACATCAGTGATCCACGGTACCACGAGTACTAAAAGAATCATATTGATGACGGTAAAATTATGCTTTGGGCATCTGCCTCACTGTAAATTATATTGTATTTGTTTCCTGACAAAGGAAAATATCCAACTGTGTTTTTCATAGATTATGAACAAGCATGCTGCTAAATCATAGTCAAGTTGTGCTTGCCAAGCACTAGGACCATCTGTAAAGTGAAAATTATTTTTAAATCTACCTGAAAAGCAGTGAAATCAACTGTAAAAAGTATTACTTGTCACTTAATTTCCAAGAAAACTTGGTAAACTGACATTTCTACGGCCTAGACATAAGTTGTAAATATTTACCTGTAAGGGAAAAAAATTCTCTCTCCTAACTATTAAGAATTTTGAAGCTTACTTCAGGGAAAACTATTTTAGTCAATAAGTTTTATCTTCAATATAAAAATATGCATTTACATTGAGTAATGCTAACATTGTAGATCTCAACAGTGCAAACATTAGGGTTACTAAGGCATTCCTCCGCTGCACATGTTGCCACCTGACTGTGATCCGGGGCTTTGCAAAGTGGAGCCCAGAGATACGTTACAGGGCAGCAGCCAATCAGTAGAGAAGAGATCCAATAATGCTCTAGGATTGGCTACTTGCAAGCCTCACGCCAAAACAAATTGCAGAGCACATTCGCGGTTTCCACTAAATTGTGGGGGCTTCTGGGAGCAATTATTAGTTAGACTTCATATGTCCAAGAGACCCCTGCCTTCCAGTGTTTAGTGCAGCACTGAGAGGCAGACCTACTGAGGTGTTCATCAATGAGTGGACGCAAGGATGAGGAAAGTATGATGCGAACGTACAGTGAAATGTTACTCAGTCCTGAAGAAGAATGAAATACAGTCATTTGCGGCAAAATGGGTGAAATCAAGATCATTGGTGAAACAAGCCAGAGGCGGAAAGACAAATGTTTAATGTTTCCTCTCTGATGTGAAAGTTAGAAAAAAAAAAAAAAAATCACCCTGAATGTCGAATAGTCATTACTAGGTGTTAGGAAGAAGAAGGAGAAGATGCGTAAAGGGAGACTGGACCCGTGCACGCTGGATACACATACTGAACGGTCACACTGACCTCCACTGATAGGTACCATGCACATGAGCCAATCGAAAGGAATAGTAAAGGAATCAGACTGAAGTCAGCACAGGGGAAAGGAACCTGAGAGACTTCAGGAAGAAGCCACGCCCAAGTCTCCAGCTGTCCTCTCTCAAGGAGCAAGCCGGTGATGCCTCAGCACCTCCAGGAAGCAGTGTTCCTCATAAGCAGTGTCCTCTCTAATTAAACTGGAGCCTCAAAGCCTCAGGCACGCAAAACCAGGGCAGAGTAAGAAATCATACCTGAGCACAAGCAGTCCGATCAAGCCTCTTTCATTGCCTAATGCCCACACATACAGAAATGCTTTGATTAGGCAGATTATTACAGGGACCCAGAGGTCTCTCCAGAGCCCACCACCAGGCATTTCTGCAGGCAGGCTTTTGCTGTGAATGTGCAGAATTCCACCCAGGCCTGTGCAGTTAACCCTTCTGCTCAAGAGGCAGTCCAGATATATTGCAAGTATAGGACGGGAACAGACACCTTCAGCATGACCCCAGAGAAAGAGCATGCAGAGACAGCCACAGGGCTGGTGCTTTAACTTAAGTGTAGGAGGAGAGGCAGAAGAACAAGACGGGGGGGAGGCTTCTCCGGAGGTGGAGCTGTCTTGTTTTAGCACTGATAGCATAACTGGGGCTGGAAGTCCCAAGAGATGGCACACAGGTGCTCCTCCTTCGCTACAGCAACACTACTAAGAATTGAAAGTCAGATGCTTCTTCCCCTCCCTCCTGTGCTCCAAGCCTCCTCCCAGGTCTTTCTACCAAATGCCTGCCTAGGCAAAGGAGTCTGAGAAAGATAGTGACCACAAGCCTGTCTGAGAAGAAAGTCAGTAGGTACAATTCATCAAGCTAGCCTACAGAAAACCACTAGGTAACAATAGGATCCTGGTTTCACATTTTTCTGACTTATAGGCCAATGGTCTTTTCACACATCTTGATAACAGTAGGGGAAAGTGATGAGGCAGACAGTGTGATGTGGACCATCAAGGGAGAACCATACATCTCCTGTTCTTATGGGGGGGGGGCTTTAAAATTAGAACCCCCAATAAAATTAAGATAAAATATTAGAAATCTTTTATACTTATCAACGTTCTCTTTGATCTTTGTACATTCCTAAGTATCTCTGGTTTCATCATCTTTATCTCTACAGTGAATGACAAAAACCATGAGTTCACTTGCAACTTAAGGTCTGAAATCTCCAGTTAGGGTGGGGAAAAAGTTAGCCACCCTAACTCGATTTGCTACATTAGCAATGTGTCGAACGTGCACAGTCTTTCACTCTTTGGATTTGGTTGACTATTTTTTTGTCTTGTCTTCATAAAAGCAGATTAAGGAAAATTCGATTCATCTTTGCTCTGCAGGTAGAGAATAAGTGGCAGGGAGACTGGGAAAGTACCACCTGCTCCAGCACCTGATAGATGACTTCTTTTCTTTAAAATTAATGTCTTTAGGTGAAAAGACCATCTGTTGTCCTAACATATCTGCAGTCTGTCTATTGGGGGCAATGTGTAACTGCTGGCACCACATGCTAGATGCAATATATTTCCAAGTTGCTTCCTATAAAATAACCTTACGACATATTTGCACCCAAGTCAGTCCTTTGCTTATGGAGAAATAACCATGCCTTGAGTTTGGGTAGTTTATAGTAACTTCCAGAGACTTTCTAAAGAGTTCATTCTTTTAACATATTTCTCACAATATGTGGTAAGAATTTATATGAGTAATTTTGGAATGTATGGATTATTTAATACCATAGATTGGCCTTATATGCCCTTAAATTGAGTATTAACAATGGATTCACCTACTGCTCTACCCAACCAAAGACATATTTATTCAACTTCCATCCCTTTTATCCATGGCATGATTATAATCATTTAGGTAAGTTCCAAATACTTTGTTTTCATACTTAGGTCTATGTATAATGAAAGAATTTAAACTCAGGCTTTGTAAAAATGAAATTTGCTGACAGTGGTTGCAATCACACAGCCATAATGCAGCTCTGTAGAGATTACTTCCCCAGGTTATACAGTGAAATAATATAAATCCCCAGAGCCTTCTTACTGAGGAATGAGTAATAACTTGTTGCTGTCAGAGTAAAGAGAAAGTTCCGCAAATTTCAGAATTCTTTGCTGTGGACCTCTTCTTTGCATGCGTGTTTCAGGCTGGAGTGGCTGATTCTGTTGAATTTTTGCTGATACAAAGAATGACTTCATGATGCACGTGAAAAGTGAGTGGATTGCACCTCGCCCCAGAATCCAGTGCTTCCTGCTATTCAAGTGCAAGCACGCAGCTCTGGTGAAGACGGGGAGCCTCTGGCTGAAACACGGTCCACGGAGCTCTTCACATCCGTTCCTTTGACATCTGAATCACAGAGGACAGAGAAAATCAAGTGAAAAATTACCATTCACTTCTTTGGAGAAAATTTACAATCAACTCTTATATTTTATTCTTTAAATGGTGTAAAATAGTATTTTCCAAAGAGTTTGTTTAGATCCTTATCAATATAATATTTTCAAGATTTACTTCATAGGTTAAAAAATAATTAACATAAATTTTACTGAACAAAGTTTATGACTCATCTTTTTCTAATGTAAGATACCATCTACTGCCGGGCTTGATGGCACATGCCTGTAATCCTAGCACTTGGGAGGCTGAGGCAGGAGGATCGTTGTGAGTTCGAGACCAGCCTGGGCTAAAAGTGATCTCAAGGCCAGCCTGAACTGCATAGCGAGACCCTGTCTCAAAAAGACCAAAATAAAAAAAAAAGAGACCATTTACCAGGGTATGTTCATAAATCACAACTATAATTACTGTTTACTTGTCAGACTTTGAACTTTATACTGAAATCTGTTAAAATGCTGGTACAGTCAGTGTTCAGTTCTTTCTTAACTTCAGCATTTGATAGTTTTTTATCTTCTAGCTGATAGACAGAGTATATGTGATCAGTAGACATGTGCCTTGGGCAGAATTTGGCTTCTCTTTGTGTTTGTAGTTGAGTCTTCCTTGATGAAGCAAAAAATAGTTTAGGAAGAGATATTTGAGGGAAAGACAATTGACATACTAGAAATAGAGCTAGTCTACTTTGTTCGCCACTAGAAACCTCTCTTGACTGCCTTCCTCTCCAATGATGTATTCTTAGCAAGTCAGTGTTGAACTTTTATGTAGGTGCTTGAGCAATATGTGTGTCATATCCCAAAGCTGGTAGACCACCTGTGACATCCAGCTGTCCTGGGTGGCTGTGCAGTAATGTGATGGACATTTTCCTTACTGTACATCAAGGTATTCTGTGTATGAAAATGTTATCAAGTATCTGTCTTTTTCTCTCTTTCTCTGTCTCCCTCTCTCTCTCCCCCACCTCTCTCTCAGAAGCTTTCAATCAATTTTACAATACTGCTTTGAAGAATTGAGATATATAAAAGCACACCTCCACTCAGGTTCCAAGGTCTGGGTAGAAAATACATCTTGTTTCTATAATTCAGTAACACTGTTATGGCTTGGATAGAGACTGTCCCCCAAAGGCCCCATGTGCTCATAGGAAGGGCTTTCCCAAAGTGACTGAATTATGAGGCAAACCGGTGACTTGCTGTTAGGACAGGGTAGGAGGAAGTGTCGCTGGGGCTTGACCTGGAAGTGTACATCTCCCCTCACTCTCTGCTTCCTGCTTCTGCCCAGCTTTGCCTGCACACGGCCCTTCTGCTCAGCCCTTTCTACATTGGAGGCAGCAGAACATAGGCTGAAAATATGAGGCAAATTACTCCTCCTTCCAGTTTTAGGTGGCAGGTTTTTAAGACAAACTTTATGGAAAGGACACAATTATTTTATTTATGCCAAAAAGGCAAACAATACACACCTAACTAGGTTGTATATGTATTTAGGTGATATCATCTCTGTTTCTTTCTCTCGGTGGATCAATCACATTTTATGCACAATATTTGCAAGGTTTACCAGGATGAACAAATATAATGATTCTTCACTGTGAAACTCCCCTGTATACCCATGCTGTTGTTTTTGTAAAAGTCCCACAAAGACCCTTGCGTTACAGGCTTGGTCTGCAGTCTGGGGTGCTCATGGAAGGTAAATCGTGGCAACTAGGTAGACAAATATCAAGGGGATCTTAGGGTCCTGCCTGTTCTTATCTTGCTTTTTGCTTTCTGGCTGCCAGGAGTTAACTCCACCCTATGCCCCACCATGAAGTGCTGGCTCACCACAGGCCCAAGAGCAATAGAGCAGACTGCCATGGGCTGAAACCTCCACAACTGGGAGACAAAATAAACCTTTTCTCTTTTTCAGTTAACTTGTTTCAGGTATTTGTTACAGTGATGGAAAGCTAGCTAACAAAACAGAAATGAAATGTGCTGATTCTCTTCTTTGCTAACAACTATATTACAGTTCTTCTCAAATATTTATACTGTAGTTTTAAAGTATGACACTTTAGCCAGAACTGTGTTATTTACGATACAGTGTATGAGCTGTCCATAGAGATCTTTGCTGCTTCCAACTCAATCCTTGATTAAAGATCTGTTACTTGAGATCAATATTGATTCACATAAACATGATCTCAGTTGAAAGATAGAAAAAAGCTCTAACAATAATAAGCACTACAGTGATTCTGTTCTAGATAAAAGCCAGGATAATAAAATCAAAGAATCAGAAAATCAAAGTTTTTCAAGTGACTACAAAAGTAATGTTGTTTAATTCAATGTCTTATCTGACATTAATCTGCATTGTCACATGCCTGTGACAGATTTGGTAAATCCAAGCTGGAAGACTTGCAGGGAAGGATAATATTTTCCCTTGTCTCACTGTCTCAAAGCTCTACCACACTACACCTTTCCTTACTGGTGCTATTGCTAGCTTTTGGGTTTAACAGAATGAAGCTGAGCTCATCTTCCCATGACAGTCTCATAGTCAGGGAAAGGCATTGTATCCCCTTTTCATATGCAAAGCTTTCCAAATTATTCGTCATTTTTGTATACATTTTGTCATATTTGTTACATCATATTTGCAATATGGTGTACATGCTATGGCAAAAATTTGGTGAACACTTAAATTTTTTAAAAATTCCCCACAGTATAGATTCATCTCCATTAATTGACCTCACAATACTCCCCTTCACTGTCAATGTACTTACTCCATCATGACTGCCTCTCTCTAAAGTCATTTCTTTGTAGTGCTGTGGCTGCTTCAGTGTCCTGCACAGATTCAGTGTTTACTTTCCATGTTCACTTTGATTGTAGGGAGCAGCCAGAAGTCTCACGGGATGGGTCCATTGAGTAGAGATCTCACCGGGCACATCGTAATGCTTGTACTGCACAGAAATAGCTGGAGCATTTGATCAATATGATCATGAAGTGCAACAGGACATTTAAATTAAAAACCTTTATAGTAAAAGACATATTGCCATGAACCTTGCAAAACACTCTCCCTCATTTTGAGCATGCAGTCCACTGTTCTCAGCAATGTACCTTTCACTGTAATAACATTTTAAATGTAAATATTAACTGTATCTCTTGATCACCCTTTTTATTGTTTGTACACAATACATAATGTGTGTAACTCCACTCAGGATCCTAGCCCCGGCATCCTGAGCTAGACTATTCCCTCTGTTCAAAACTTCATTTCCACCACTGAAACCTGATATCTTATTAACTTTAGTCAGACCCGATTACAGCTTTTATTGCCTTGTATTGGACTTATTTCACCTAAAGTCTGTCTTGGGCGGAATAATGCCTGTTCTTCAAAGATGTCATACGCTAGTTGCCAGAACCAGAAAGCATGGTATCTCACATGACAAGGCACACTTCAGAGCTGAGCTCAGCCTAAAGACCTACAGAGAGGAGGTTACCCTTGTTTACTGGTTTGGGACCTGTGCAGTCCCAAAGGTCTTTATTACAGGGAGCCCTCGGACTGAGTCAGAAGAGACTGAGAACAAAGGCAGAAATCAGAGTGATGCAATTTTAGGAAGGAGCCAACAGCCAAAGAATGCTGGCAGCCTCTGGATGCTGCAGGAAGGAAGAAAGTCTTCCTCCCAGAGCCTTTGGTGGGAGCACAGTCTTGCTGACGCCCTGATTCCATCCCCACTGAGATCCATTCGCTAGGTCCTCACCTTCCCAACAGTGGAATAATAAATGTGTATTGTTTTAAGCTGCTGAGTTTATGGATACTTGAAATAGTGAAGTTTTTAGAAATTAGTAAAATCCCCAAGTCGTCTTCGTGCATATTGCTTCTGGGTCATGTGGTACTTATACAGTTCATTCCTCAGAACTCTGTAAAGCAAGTTACATTTATTCTCTTCAGAGTGACAGAGTCATCTTGTTTTTCCATTATTTTAACACATTTTAAATGTGGATTTTGACCTTATTTACTAGCCTTGTCATTGTCCAATTTACCAAATCCCAACTTGCAATTGAGGATTTATATACAGCATGAAGAAATATGTCACAAGTCATGAAGTGTAAAAAGTACTTTATGTTCATTATTGTGTTTATTTCTCACATTCTCCACCTTTTCTGGTATGTGTTATCCTCATAGAAAAAATTGCTACACTGTGACCAAGTGTCACTATTGTACTAATATTGTTATTGCTGAACAGTGATATTGTTGTCTTGTAAATATGGGAGGTGAAAATCAAGCCCTCTTCTTGGTGTTTTATCTTTTCAAAAAGTTTCTTAACATACCTTATGGAGAAAAAGACCTGACATCTATTAGTCTCCAGAATTACCAAACAATGCAATTGAGAGGTTTTGTTTTTTAATCCAAATGCATTTCCAGAAATTTTAACCTAGAATGTGTAATAGAATAGAATATGGTTCTCAATGAATTAAAACATGCAAAGTAAAATAGAAATATCAACCATTACCTAATTTTTAAATGTTACCTTCATTAACAAATTGATGGTCACTTGAGAACTTACAAATCAAGCCTTATTCCTTGACCAATACATCCCAGCCAGCAAATACATTTTTCTCATCTCATTCTGGATCAAAACACTTTAAACTGACTTGCATATATTTTTAGAAAGATATTGTGATAAAACTTTCATCAGTATTAATTTAAGCCTTTGTCTTCAAAATTTTCAGGCCACTCTAATTATCTACCTTGATCCTTAGGGAGATGGAATGTAAATTTAAAACAGAGATATAAAGCTCCAGGGGTCAGGGATTACTAGGTGTGCTCCATGAACAATTAGTTGCTAAGCAACAAGCTTTGAACAGTGACAGAAAATGATTTTTATAAAATAACATTCTTCTGTATTCTGGCTGAATTCAAGTTGTATATATAAATAAGACATATTCAGTCTTAACTCAATTTTAATTGTATCTGGATGCATATTAATATGCTCCTGGTTGTATAAAGAAAGGGTATTTTGTGTGGTTATGAATCATGTATCATTACAAGCTTAGGATGTGTGTCTTGTCTGTCTGTACGAAGAAGCTGGTGATTCAAATAGTAGTGTTAATGTTTTTTTTATCATCCATTCCTGAGAAACTCAATACACTGCAAAGTTCTTTCTTCTATAAAATAAAACACTTCTATTTTAGTAAAAGAATATACTAAATCTACTGATAAATCCTATCATCAACTCAAAACATGAACTTAAATACAAAGGACAATGCATAATTCACACTGAGCTTTATTGAAACATGTAAGCATTTACCTCAGGGGTAAAATTCACATAAGGAAAAGGATTTGGTCAAAACTAAGGCGTTGATCTTCTGTAAGAGAATACCCATAGGCCACCTCTGCGTCTGACCTGGAGGCAGATGCCCTGTTACCAGCAGCCGAGAGCGTGTTCCAGATGCACCCGACAGCCACAGCGATCAACCTCCTACCAGCACACATGTAATTTCAGAAACGACTTTAGCAGTAGCTCTTTCCCTTTCTTTAATCCACATTACTTTTTTTCTGAGAAAAATAATCATAAGGTATCATGTGATTTTGTTTCTTAAAAACCACAGGTACGCATGAGATAGACATAAAAATATATGTACAAACCAATACGTAAGAATAGTCCTACTTGATCTGTTACCCATATGTACAAGTGTGATTTCTATGTTCTGAATGCCTGTGTTCCCTTCCCCACCAAGTTCATACGCTGAAACCTGCTGCACAATGCAAGTGTATTAAGACTCTGGGCCTTTGAAAGGTGCACTCACTCACGAAGGTCTCACTGCCATAACGGCATTAGCGTCAACCTGATGGCGTGCTGGGGGGACTCACCCAACCGTACCACTGTGGCGGTCACAGGAGAAGGTCCCACCAACCAAGCAAAAGCCCGGTCCTCCCTAGGTGCTGAATCCGCCAGTGCCTCAATGGTGCCCCTCCCAGCTCTAGAACTATCAGCGAAACATTTTTCTTTTTTTAATATTTTTCTGTTTCATAAAAAATGAATTTCATAATAAACAATAACACA
This sequence comes from Chinchilla lanigera, assembly GCF_000276665.1. Classification (NCBI taxonomy): domain Eukaryota; kingdom Metazoa; phylum Chordata; class Mammalia; order Rodentia; family Chinchillidae; genus Chinchilla; species Chinchilla lanigera. The sequence continues at coordinate 587,666 of NW_004955554.1, read as the reverse complement.
GTTAATACTTTATCATTATCTTCAAAGTAGTTACTCAGAGTACAAGACAGACAAAATAGATTCTTATGAAAAAGAAACGAACACATGCTAGCACAAGACATTCTTTTCAATGAACTAAGAGAAAGTAGTGGCATAAATGAAACAAACTAGCATATATATTAAAATATCACTTGATTTCTCTTACATCAGAAACTCAAATTATACCTATATAAAAAAAGAGTAAAATAGAAGATAGACAAATAGCAAATACAGAGGAGTTCAAATATTTCCCCAAATTAAGTATTCCATTGTTTTGAAAATATTTTTATCTTGATTTTTTTATTTTAAAGAGAACAAAAAAAACAATAAAAATGATACAGAATTTGAAAACCTGATGATAGGAAATTAACAATGGTTGTTACATTTCCTATTGTTTCTGTTGTTTATAAATTACCCAGTTTAAAGTGTTATTGTTACAGCAGGGGCCGGGGACATAGCTCAGCGGCCCAAGTGCCTGCCAGGCAAGTGCAAGGTCCTGAGTTCAATTCCTGGTACAAAAAAATATATTATTGTTATATAGCCCAGACTAATACAATAGTGAATCAATGAGTGAAAGAAAAATATACATGAACCTGAACATATTTTAAATTATATTTCCCCACAAGTATCAGAAATAACTTATTGGTTTGTGATATTATATAATATTATATTCATAGCACATGTGAAGTACAAATTTTAATTTAAAACATTGGGCTCTAATCAAGGAAACTGATTGGCATTTCAGGTCTGTCGCTGCAAGATGCTTGATCTTGTAGAGAACATTTCTTCCCTTTAATAAATAGATTAACATCTGTCATGCTTGATTTCTACAGTGCTTGGCTTGAAAAAAAGTAAGAATTTACCAGCTCAGACCGAGTTAAAAGTGCAGGCTAAGTAAGCATAGGACTTCGAGGGGAGCACAAAGCGTCTTGCTTGTGTGTTTATTCATTTTGTGAAGATATTGCCTTGGAAGGATTAGGAGAGATCCTAGATGGTCATACAAGGTTTTTACGGTAAGAATGTTCCTGCTGGGGCTGGGGATTTAGCTCAGTGGCACAGCGCCTGCCTGGCAAGCGCGAGGTCGTGAGTTCGGTTCCCGATGCCGGAAAGAAAACAAAAACAAACAAAAAAAGAGAATATTCCTGCAAGGGGAGCTACATGAGCAAAACCAGACTTAGTGGGGAGAGCCGTCCGACAGGAGGTGGTAAATCACCTTTCCTGGAATGATATGTTCATGGGGTTAACAGAGGATGCATTTGCAAAGACAAGAGGCAAAAGTAGAGGACTTTGCTTGTAGAGTAAAACAATCAGGATGAGTTTTAAAAGGAAGGAAGGATGGAAGGAAGGAAAAAAGGAAGAAAAAAGAAGGGAGGAAGAGAGAAAGAAAGGGAAGGAAAAGGAAATGATAAGCGAGACAGGAAAGACACAGAAGCACAAAGGAGGAATGGAGGGAGAGAGAAAGTAAAGCGGGGGAGGCCAGGGCGAAAGAAGAGACATGGCCTTAGAAAGGAGAAGCCAGGAAGAGGTCCGCATCCAGGGTCCTCCTCCATGGAGCCGCTCTCTGCTAGGTTTGCGCGCATAATCTAGCTCAGCGCATAGGCTGGCCATGCACATTTTCAAGTACACTACAAATTTTCACAATTTGGAGAATTTATCCAGCATGCCAGAATCATGGTGTGAAAAAAAAAAATTAAGTTTTGAGTCCAGTTCTAACTTCCCATTTCATGCCCTTTTTACTTTGTTGTGCCACATTTCTTTCAATCCGAAGGACTATTTTTTTTTTTTTTTTGGTTTTTCTCCGGTACCGGGAATCGAACTCACGACGTTGCGCTTGCCATCCAGGCGCTTTTGCCGCTGAGCTAAATCCCCAGCCCCAATCCGAAGGACTTTTGTGGGCCTAAAATAGAAGAAATATATAATCCCACTAAAGGGAACTAACCTAGCCATCATTATCTCAACATTAAACATGCTTACTGTCCAGAGCTATAACAAATATTGAAGGGTAAAACATACTTAGCAAAAACAAACATACAAAAGAAAAACTGCTCCAACTCAGTACATCTGAGAGTGACTTTAGAAAAATCTTATGCAAACGAATATGTACACACAGGTCAGAACCCTCAGAGACTTGGTGAAATTGGCTAAGAATGACAATTTCACCCTCTGCTCAGATAAGTGGAAAGAATTATATCCTGAACTGTGCTCATCTGTCCTGGCTATGTATCCATTCTGCCAGTTGAATAACTTTGAGAATTTCTCAAGGACTTCCTCTAAATGGTCCTTTGATTTTATTATGTGATTTTATCATTTCCATGTCAGCACTTCCTCAAAAATTTTATCCAGGACATAAACATGTACTAATGAAAAAACAAATAAAAATTGTATTGAGAAATGGAAACCATCATCAACAGATACAGAATATAAAAAGATGTGCTGGTGATGTTTCCCAATTCACTTCAAGATGGAAAGTAAGGCTCATTTTTCTTGTATAGCCTCACCCAGAGCAGCATAGATCCTGGCAGCTTCAGCATTTCCCTTGACCTGAGGATTCTGGGTCATACCCAAGGCTCAGAAGGGTCCTCTAGTTCTCAACTAAAAGCAGAAGCTGGTTCATAACTTACAAAGCACAAAATCACAAGTGGCCACAGCCTCTTTTCCATTTTGTATTATGAACAACTCATAACTACATAACTAGAACAAAGAAAACTAGAACATAAATCTTCCTTATGGTCCAAGTAGACTTGGCTAGATGGTTTCTTGTTTTCAAAATTTCAAAGGAGTTACTAATTTAGATTCAACTCTGTGTTGTTTTCTTTTGCAATGAATTGCCTTATTTTTCTCTCCATAAATATCTCTATTTCACTCCAGGTCGATACTAGTTAGTACATCAGAATATAAATGAGTGTTACAGATAATCATAATTCAGAGGCAAGAGATTTTTTCACTTTTTTTCTGAAAAGGGGTAAAAAAAAATCCCAAAGTTTATATAACTACTATCTTATTGCTTTTTCACCATTATACATATTTTTCTATAGGCAAATAATTGTCTTGGTCAGTCAGCAGAACTCTCTAACTTGACAGTCTACCCTTATAAAATATTCAACATCACTGACCAAGCTCTTCCTGAAACTTGCTCTTGTCCTCTTTGAAGTCAGCACTGTCTTTTTTTTCCCTTGGTTTAATGCCATTTTGCTTCCCATGATCTGCCTTCTAGCCTTTCCTTTCTAGAAATACATTCCTTGGACAACAAACCAGCCTCACAGCTTCAGTCAAAACCAGCATGCTAATGAACAGAAAATCTGCATTTCAGTTCAGATGCCCTCACAGATACCCTGCAGGTATCTCCCTCTCACCTTGGAAGTCTCCAGGTAGCTCAACCTCCACATGTCACACTCAGACAGGGCTGTTTCCACAGTTTACACAGAGAAATCAAATGCACCACCTAACTTACCAGCTGTCTGCTTATATTATTCTTCCTGCCAATCAGAATATCAATTATCCTGAGGTAGTTCTGTTTGCAGCATCTTAACTGTCTCCCATACCATTTTCATAAAGGCCATCCCAATTTACATCCCTGGAAGTATTCCAGGGTTCCCTCTTCCCCAAAGCCTTACCAACATTTCCAGGTTTCTTTAATAAAAGTCCCCTGACATGTGATGATGTCTCCTCAGGGTTTGAATTTGCATTTCTCTGATGATCAGTGATGTTAAGCAAATTTTATATATCTGTGGATAATGTGTGTGTCTTCTTTGGATAAATGTCTAAATATAAATTCTGGGTCTTTCTCTCTCTCTCTCTCTCTCTCTCTCTCTCTCTCACTCATTTGCTACTGAGCCCAGGACCTTCCCATTGATCTACATCCCTATTCCTTTTATTTTCTTTATATTTTTATTTTGAGAGAGGGTCTCACTAATTTGATAAGTTGCACAGTTAGGCCCAAATTTTCAGTCTTCCTGCCTCGGCCTCTCTGAGTACTGGTACTGCAGGTATGAGATGCCAGAAAAGTTCAAAACCCATTTTGCAGTCGAGTTTCATTGGTCAGTTTCCTGGTGCAGGGCTCAAATATCTGACATCCACAACTTAAAAGAGAAAATGGTTTATTTGGCCCATAGTCTATCGTCAAGATTCAGTCCATTGTCAGCTAGCTCCAGGACAGAGCGTCATGGTGGAAGGGTGTGACCGACTCCGTGCAGCGGGCCACCTCCTAAGAGCACATCCACTGTGAATGCCAGTGCATTAATCCATAGCCGGATGCCATGCTCCTCTTTGCTTTGACTTTTGTTGTTTGAGCTTTTGGTTTCATGGCCAGTAAGTTATTACCAAGGCCAATGTCCAGAATCTCTTTCCTTCAGCTTAGATATTTCCAAATTTCCAGCCTTCTGCATGATCCCTCGGGAAAAATACCCAAAGGAGTAAAATCACGATTGAGAAGAAACAGCTTCCCTCACCTGGGCACGGCAGCACCGTGCAAGGTGGCCCTGGATGCCCACCAACCAATAAGTGTGTAAATAAAGTGTGATGCACACCCACAATGGAGTACTATACAAGGCTGAAAAATAAGAGTCTTGCCATTTTTGATAAAGTGAATGGATATAGAGGACAGTATATTAAGTGAACTAAGTCAGACACAGGAGGACAAATATTGAACAATACCTTTCACTTATGTGATGACTCTAAAATAGTGAAACTTAGAGAAGCAGAGAGTGGAATAGTAGTTGCCAGGGACTTAAGGGGGGGCAGACAGACAAGTATTAAAGGGTTCAGTGATCTAGTCACAGAGGAGATATAAACTCCAGATGTCTACCTACCTGTAGCTAATGATACTGTGCTGTATACTTAAAAACTTGCTACAGGAACAGAAATTTTGTTTTGCTCTTATGCCAAAATAATGATCATGATAATTATGATCTTACTCAGAAATAAGTGGGTAGGTGGCCACTTCTGGAGATGATGGGTAGATTTAAGGTCTATCATGGTGATAATTTCACTGGACAGACTTACCTGCAAACACATTAAGTTATACACAGTTTGTAAAGAATTCTGCACATCAAAAATAAATTTAAAACTCAAAGAAAAATGAAAGAAATGTTCAAAAAGGGAAGAAATCACATCCATCTTAGGAAACCACTGTCAAAGAAATTTTACAAGTAGATGATAATGTATTAAAAATTAATAATGAGTTACTTACAGTATGTTCTATATATTCTTTTAAAAGCTAGCATAAAAATTGAACTATTTTTCTAGTATTAACAAAATGGAAGATCTCTTCCCTTCTTTTGTGTATATATTCTTCCTTAAAATATAGGGCTGTTTTGTAATGGTTGATGTCATTTCAAGATGTTATCGCCCTGGAGCAAAAGTCTGACAATTCTGTTTCCTAAAATGGAAATGTAAAAGCACTTTCTAAGAGGCAACTCAGTAAATGAGGCATAGCTCATACAGCACCTGGTAATTTCAGATAAAAGAGAAAATAATATAAAAAAGCAAAAAACCAAATATACATACGGGAAATACATGTATGTGAGAAAAACACATATGTATGCATGTGTGTGAATGCTGGTAAGGATTCGGAGAAACTGAATCGTTGGTATATTGATGACAAACATGTTAAATGTTACAGCTACTCCAGCTGAACTATTTGGAAGTTACTTTGAGCATGCACCCATCGTAGGTTCTGCAATTATACCTCCTCTCTTTGTCCTTGCAGGACTAGAGCTTCGTACTCACACAAAACTAGACTCAAGTCCTCAGTGGCTTTCCTGCCAACCTCATGCACACGCCCTGCGCCAGGAGAAATTACAAGAAAGAGGCGGGTGCGCACCGCAAAGCCCCACGGCTGCGCCCCGGGTGAGTGAGCCTCGGAGGACCCTGCTCCAGGAGCCGGCCCCAACACCAGCATTCTGCATGGTTCTGCGTTTGTGAAATTCTTGCTGTGGTGACGCTCCCGGAATGGAGCGGTGGTCCGCGGTCAGTGAGGGGAGCCCGGGCTGCAGACGCTCTGAGCACTGGCTCGGTCGGCGCCGGCGTCCTGGAGGAGAGAGCGGAGGGCGGCTCCTGAGGGACATCGCAGAAGAGACTGCGCACAGGGTTCAGCGCTATCAGCAACTTTCTTAATGATGTGCTTAATCTACAATTATCTGAAGATAAAAATAAGACTTGAAACAAAACATGATTTATCAGAGGACAACAGTGTGATTCTAACTTGGCATTTAAATAAGCATCATTTTGATATGGCAGTGAGGGAAAGAAGCGAGACGCACAACCGGCACGAGGCGGCAGAGGATAACCCTGCCAAAGAACATCGACTGAAGCTACGATGTGCACGTCCACCGGGCACCAACCTGCACCTGGGGATCGCACCCCTCCGCTCCTCATGGACCACATACTCAATGCCAAGGAGACGAAGAGGGAAAGCACCTCCTGACATCCACTTCAACCCCAACCAAACTAGAGTAAGAGGTGGAAAGTAGGAATGTCATTCTTTAAATGTACAGGAAGACACGGGAAAATAAAGCACAAGGGAAAGCGGTGAGCGGCAGATTTTCTTCCTCACAGACTTACATCTGGAGGCCATGGTCTAGCACTCGGATGAGAGAGAAAATAACTGCATTCTGCAAAGCTAAATCTCCAAGTGGAAAGCTAGGAGCTTTGTTATCTCCAAATAACAGAGAGGCCCTGAGGGAGCGGTAACGAGTGCGGGTCAAGGAAGCGCTGACCCGGAGGGTTCCATCCACACCGGCCGATGCTGAGGCAGCCAGCCGGAGAAGGAGGCGGGCGTTTCCTGCTCCCGCACTGTAATGAATGGGGAGTGCGGGGAACCATCGGGAGCAGTCGGGGAGGGAAGCAAATTTCAGGAGGACGGATTTCAGCTCAACTAAGAAAGGAGTAAAGAGTGTATACCCGTTTGGGGTACTCAAAAATTTTTCTGTTGTTTTTAATGATCAATTATTTTACAGAAATAAGCTATTTTCAAACTAACAGAACTATCTGAAAGTCAGTGGATAAATGGAGTCTGATGATTACATGACAATATGCAGAAAAATAACGATTTCCAGCTACCAAATAATAACAGTTAGCTGAGGAAAGAATTCCAGATCCAGGCAGAGTGGGAGACACGTCTGAGACATCCAGGAGTTGAAGAAGAACAAGGACACCCAGGGCAGGGCGCAGGTCGTGTTTACACCTCACACGCTCAGCACAAGCACAGCAAGTACTCAGTACGGACTCGAATAAAAGAATGGGGAAATAATTCTGATCGGTGCAAGGCTTTTTAAGCAGGGCTGTGCGCCCAGGACTTTCACATCTACAGCTATAGTTATATTCTTCATTTACGTTACTCTTCATGTCCCCCTTGAAGTGGGTATCATGGACATCTTCAAGTGAGAAAAATGAGCTTCAGAAAGACCTATTAGCTTTCTCCAAGTCAGCACAGCCAGTGGGTAGCTGAACCGAATAGAAATATATTCTCTATTATCTAAATGACTTCAAGCTCCATTCTATTCTTTTCCTTCTTCTCTCTTTCTTGAAATGTCTATGAAGCTCATTGTGTGCTGACCAGAGACAGAAGAAAATGTGTTAGAGGAGCGTTTCCTAGATCTCAAAGTGGGGCAGCTTCCTTGGTACATTGTCAGATCAAATGACATGGAAAATAGGTACTAAAAATGTGATAAGAAACGTAATGATTTTTCTTATAAGTAAAATTAAGGAAGAGGTTGCTTGTCATTTTTGTTGCGAATATTTCCTTCCATGTCCTGTAACCACTTTCCATGGAATTTATATATTCAACTTCACTTCACCCTTTAGCAACACAGCTACGAAGCAGCATTCCGTGTCTCCTATGGCCAATGAGGAGAGGCTGCACTGCAGGAAACAGTGAGAAAAGGCAGGGTAACAACCACCAGGAACTGAAGATCTGACTGTAGAATGGACCTCAGTGGTAAGTATTCTGGGAGCAATTTCAGCTGAAAAGTCCAGTGTTCTCATCCTTAGTGTCTCCTGAACTCCAGCGCAGACAGAGCTACGATTTTGCCTTCACACCACACATGGAGACTGCTCTCCCAGGAAAGTGCTCAGTGGCCTCAGCCCTGCTTCCTTTGTCCAGCAGGTAGTCAAGCTGGAATTTGTCTCTAAGATTTGCTGAGTGGGTTTTCCCATTTTAAAAAAGGTTACTTACAGCATTTATTCAGTACCAGGTGCCAGGCACTGTTACCAGGTCTGTATCTACACAATGCACAAAGCAGAAGCAAGCTCAGCCTCTGTGGAGCCAACATCCTCCTGGAGGAGATGGAAAACAACCACAGAAGCAGCTCCGAAAGGCTGGAAATAGGGCTGAGCAGGGTTCACCAGGGAGGCCCGCGGTACTGTCACTGGTGAGCACAGGTCCTTGCTTTTCGTAGTCATGGAAATGAAACCTAAGCCACAAATGTACAGGAAAAGCTTTAATTAAAAAGTAAAGGAAACTGATAATGGGCTTAACTCGAGGTTGGTTTGGCCGCTTAGAAAGCACAGTAAGGAAAGCAGGAAAGGACTCAGGATCGAGCAGCTGAAAGGAGCAGACTGGAGTAGAGGACCCTAGCAGCCTGCCCGCAAGGGTCACCCTCAGGGACTCGCTCAGCTGGGCCGGGGTCTGGCTGGTCGTTAACTTAGCTGGGTTCTGTAGCTCTGGAATCCTCATGGCTGAGAGATGGTTTTGTTTGCATGAAATGGTTGCCTCTGTCTGTGGTGATTTCAGTTATGTGAAGCTCAGCTTTTCCTGGAATCACAGTTTAAGGACGATGTCCATGTAAACCTCTTATACTGGTGTCATTCATCTCAAAGGGGACGAGGAAGGCCGGGTAGACACAGACTGGTGGACAGAGGCCCCCCCAGATGGCTAACATGCCTGTATGCAGAGATAGAAATCTCTGAGCCAGAGTTCCACAAAAGGAAGGTCAAACTTTGTTCTTCCATCAATTTTCTATTGGACATTTCTAGGCCCCAGGGGAGAGTCACAATTTTTAATAAAATCCACTTCTAACTGTCTGACTGTCTTAGTAGAAAACACAAACCAAGATTTCAATGAGTAACGGGCCTCGGGCTCAAGGCTGTACCCATTGTCATCAGCTGTGGTCTCTGAGTATTCTACTTCTGTGTCAGTAAGCAGAGCTTGGATGAAGACCTACCAGACTAAAGGGACTGAACTTCGAGTACATCGACTGGAAAAGGTTTTCAGACAGAAAGAACAGAAACTACAGCTCTTCAGTAGAAGTGTCTTGGCTCTGTTTGAGCAAAATTAAGGTAGACAATGTGTTGAATGGGTTTGAGGGTGTAGAGAGATGAGATCAGATCAGAGGATACAAATGGCCAAGATGGTGTGAAATTTTATTGGCTCTTATTCTGATGTTTTGGTTCTAAATGCCATGAGAAATCAAAAGCAGATCTGAGGGAAGCCATGGCAACACCCAACTTCAGTTTGAGCATCCCGGCTGTAGGGCAGACGGCAGTATTTTCCAGGGAAAGGGTAGGATCAGTTTGAAACTCTTGCTTACCCTCCTGGAGAAGAGATAACTGTGGTGTTCCTGGAAGCTGTGAGGAAAGTAGCTACTGAATATTTCTGAAGGTAGACACCGAAGATGTGCTGAAGAAGTGAGTTAATGTTGACCTCGAGTTTTGCGGCTTTCTGGTACTGATTGATCAGCATTCAATTGCCATACTGGGCTTGATGTTTGTTCTTCCTACAGATGCCAAAAGGTAGACTTTCTCCCTGTTCTGAGTGTCACGTTTTGGTAATAACCCAGGCTGTGGTTCCTTAATGCTCATTTTTTGAAGAAAAAAATAAGGACTACAACAACAGCAAAAAGTGATCTACCAACAAAAAAACAGTAATCAGAACAAAATAAAATCCAAATCGATGGAGTCTACTATTTGCTTAGAAAAGCAGCAGGGGAGGAAACTTTAGTTGTAATCCCAACCTTAAGTGGAGGTGTATGAAATAAAGAATAGCAGAGCGGTCCAAAGAGGAGGCAAATGAAACTGCTCCAGGAAGCCTGTGGCGTGGGTGGTGGTTTTGTTAATCAGCCCCATGCAGGGCAAAAGGAGAAGGCAAATGCACAGAAGCGTGGGCACTTGTTCAAATCCTTCCCAACGTGGAGATGCAGAGCAGCCGTCCAGGCCCACTGCACCCTCCTCCCACAGCCCTCACCTGCATCTTGCTGCAGGACAGCTCATGAGGGAAAACTGGTTTGGGCCCTGGGAGTCACTATCTAATACAAATGCCTCCGATTTGTCTTCCTGGGGAAGGGGTGATTCAGCGACTCGCTACTATGGTAACACAATATAAAGCAAATAAAAATAACCAACAAGGCTATTATAACTTCAGTTTCAAAAAAGTGGTTTAAGAAACCTTTAAGGCTTCATAGCTTCTTTTTGCTATTTTCTTATATAGCAGTTCTTGAACTGCTTTTTGCAATTCTTCCAGGAATGTCAAGGAAAAAATGAAGTTAAAGAATTAAATGGAAAAAAATCTATTTGTTCTTTCTTAAAAGGAGAAAGAAAAAAGTCGCACATTAACTTGAGTGAAGAAAGGTCCTATTGTTGCCAGGCGCTTTGTGCCGGAAAGTAGGTGCTCCTCTGCCTAGGAGGGAGGGAGCTGGAACCGAGAGAGCTGTCAGAAGGTGACGCTGCCTCCGGACAGATCAATGGAGGAGTGTTCATTAAACCAAGGCAAGAAGTATTGATCGCAGGCGGGAGAAATGCTCCGGGGATTTGCAAGGGTGTGGAGGCAGAAGGGAGAAACAGAGATGAGTGGGCCCAGCCGTTTTCACTGTTTCCTCTATCGGGAGCGGAGTTTGCAGCGGAGCTAGTAGAACACGATAAGAAAAGAAGAAACAGAGCACCGAGAAAACAACAGACTGCAGCAGGAGTCCGTAAGGAGGAGCAGGACGGAGGAGTGCCCTCGAGATGGCCGCAGCTGAGGAAGATGTGTTGATGGTGCCTGGGTCCAAACCCTGAGCGTCCTTCCACTAGTTCGTTAGGAGATTTCATTTAGAGGCGCAAGTAGTTAGAGAATATTTTTAATTGCACCATCAAAACATTTAAAAGTAAGACAAATATTGTTTATTAATCTTAGAAAGAAAAATAATTCAGCACAACCAGTAAAGACAAATGCATTTTTAAGAAGGGGTAGGAAGGGGCTGGGGATTTAGCTCAGCAGCAAAAGCGCCTGCCTGGCAAGCGCAAGGTCGTGAGTTCGGTTCCCAGTACCAGAGAAAAAACAAAAAAAAAAGAAAGGGTAGGAAGCCACTAACTGATGTGTGCAGTGGATTGAAGGACAAAGAAAATACAGCTGAGAGCAATCCACTCATTCACTCACCTGATACGCATTGCCTATTTTATTCTAAGTGCTTCAGTAAATTCAGTCTTGAACTCAAAATCAACCCTTACGAGCAAATACAGGCCCTTCGCACAGGAAGTTATATGGATCACAGGAAAAAAGGTAATCATACAGATAAAGATATTACAAGAATGTTCATCTGAAACCATAAGGTACCACTGAATCACATAGCAGTAAAATGTCATCTAGTGCGATGTTTTCTTTTCCGAAGCTATGGCTTTCGAGATCGTATTTGAAGTCTGTGAATGTTACCCCAAAGATTGTGTCAGGGAGGGGTGGAGCTGTGTGACGCAGGGCACAGGACCCGTGTCCAACAACCCTGAGTGTGTGATGACTGGGTGCCCTGACACCTGAAAGAGGGCCACAGGACAGACCCCACGAGTCGGGGGCCAGGTGGGACTGGAGCAGTGGGGGGGGTCAGGCTTCTCCGGGTCTCCACGCTCAGATTTAATCCTAATTTATTGGGAACAATTCAAAGTTTTCAAGAGACCTGAAATGGCACCTCTGAGTTGCACTTTTGCAGTACATTGCAGCCTGATAGAAAGTCCGAAGACTGTACTGCGGTCGGCGGGAGGCTGCCTGGGTACCGTGAGGAGATGCTGCCTTGACCGGGAAGTGCAGTGGAATCCTAGAAGCAGCTGGCCAGGAAACAGAGCTGTGAGAAACTGCTGGGACCATCACAGGGCTCTATCCTGTGTCTGGGAACAGGAAGTGCTAAATAAACACCTGAGGCAAGAAGAGCAAGTGTTAGCAGAAGGAGGCAGGGAAGGAACTGGCAGCATAGAAACTTCTAAATAAATATTTGGGGAGCAGAGAGTGCTGGAAGGAAAGAAGGAGAGAAGATGGGTGGAAGAAGGAGAGAGGGAAGAAGAAAAGGAGGGCAAGGGAAGAAACATTTTTGCAATCCAGCAGAAAGTTGATGAAGTCAGTAACATTAAATTTCAGGTCAAATTTAAATCATACAGGGGCTGGGGATTTAGCTCAGCGGCAAAGCGCCTGCCTGGCAAGCGCAAGGTCGTGAGTTCGGTTCCCGGTACCGGAGAAAAACAAAAAAAAAAAAAAAAAAAAAATTTAAATCATACAACCTGGGCATGACAGTGCACACCTGTAATCTCAGAACTCTGGGAGACTGAAGCAGAGGGATCATAAGTTTGATCCTGGTCTGGGCAAGTTGGCAACTTAGGGAGAACCTGTCTCAAAAAAAAACAAGAAAAAAACAGTTGTCTAAGTAGTTGTGAAATTTCCACATGGAGATATTGTCTGTTCCACCAGTAACAAAATCAGGGGCTGGGGATTTAGCTCAGCGGCACAGCACCTGCCTGGCAAGCGCAGGGTCGTGAGGTCAATTCCTGATACTGGAAAAAAAAACAAAAAAAGAAAAAAAACAACATCAATTACAAAATCAAACCACAGGACTGGCATGCACACAGTATTCTATCAATGTTGATACAGTACATCATTTTGCTAGGACAGCATTGTAGAAATCATAACTGAAAATAAAATGCTGAGACATTGGGTGACTGTGAGGTTAATTTTAGATTTCAAATTGCATGGACTAAAGGTCACATACGCAATGGCAAACCATTGTCTCTGGGTGTCCTCCTCAGGTGTCCACAGAGGATGCTGTGTGGTTAGGGCTCAGAGAAGATTCCTATGAACCTGGGCGGTGGCGACCAGTGGGAGGGTCTTGTTCTCGCTCACTCTTCTGGAGACAGAAACTCCTCTTCTCCTGCCGGGAACATCAGCATTCCTGGTACTCCTCACAATACTTGTGTCACTACTGCTATGGACCCAAGACTCTGCCCTTCGGACTGGGAATTGCAATAGCAATTTTCCTGGCTCTGTGCGTTCTTGCTCAGACTGACTTGTACTCTTAACTTCCCTAGTTTAGCTCCATAACTGCAAACAACCTGCCCCAGTAAAGCTTCCCTGGACCATCTACCCATGCATCCATCCATCTATCCATCAATCCATCCACCCATCCTATGGGTCCCATCTCTGTGCAGATCCCCACGCAGTGAATTCTGGTAAGAGCAGTTACTAGCATACATTATCTGGGAATATCCAGCCAGAAACTGGACTTTAAACAATAGATTTGTCATAGAAATAATACAAATGATTTTGGTCCACTTTTAAGCAATCCCTTTGCATATGCTGAAAAATGAAAAATTAGAGAAAGAATAAATATATTAATATTTGAAATAAGGATGGGAAAGGTGAATAAAGGGAGAACATGGGAATTTTATGGTAGAAAAACTATTCTGTGTGATACTTTGGTGAAGGATAAATTTTACTATATATTTATTAAAACCAAAAGAATTCATATATGATCCATACCATCATAAATATAGATGTCACAGATATATATCAACAATTAACTCCAATATAAACTTTCAATGTTTAATAATTGATCATGCTTTGATATTAACATATCAACTGTAACAAATGTACCATATTAATGCAAAGTACTAGTAACAAATTTTGTGGGGAATGGAGGTGAGGAGTAATGAAAATTCTTCATATACAACTGACATTATTAGCAATTTAAAATTAATGTTAAAAAATAAGTTCTAGGGGCTGGGGATTTAGATCAGCGGCACAGCGCCTGCCTGGCAAGTGCAAGGTCATGAGTTCGATTCCTGGTATGGGAAGAAAACCAAAAAAACTAAGGAAAACAAAAAAATAAGTTCTATGTATCAACTAAAAGCAAATCAAAGTCATTCCGATGTTTCTTTTCTCACGAGAATTATGTTAAGTGTATTTGTCAGATGATAGTGAGCTGTTACGGTTCGTGTCTAGACACCCTCCAAAGCATCACGCAGTCCTAGGTGGGAAGTTTCAAAAGCGGCTGGATTCGGGTGTGTGATGCTGGGATTAAGGGTCTTCCATGCCAGGTGTGGGCGGCACCACGCAAAGGCTGGGTAGCACGGATGGAATGTGAAGGAACAGGGAGTAGCTTCCCAGGTGCCTGCTGCCAGCTGCCTTCTGCTGACTGCGCCATGAGCTGTTGCTCCTCTGTAACGCTTCTTCCACCACACCACCCTGCCTTAAAGCCAGCCCGCTATGGACTGAAACCGCTGCGACTGTGAGGTGAAATAAATCTCTCCTTTAACTATGGGTGTGGGGTATTTTGTCCAGCAGTGAGAACAGTAACTAAGACAGGAGCCCACTCTTTGTATTGACGATACAAGTAAACAAATACAAAAGCTCAGCGAGGAGCCGCGGTGACAGGCTGAGCACTGCGGCGCCCCGTGCAGGTCTAAGGGTGTGAGGGAAACACAAATCAGGGAACCGGAGACTGTGCAAAAAATGAAAAGAGACTTCGCTGGAGCTGATGCCGGAGGCAGTTCTCTGGGGAGGCCCTTCCCTGGGAGGGGACGTGGACCGGACGTTGAAGACACAGTGCATGGGGGAAAGAGCAGTGGCGTGGAATGAGCACGGAGCACAGGGAGGAAACGTGTCTAAGAGGCCAGAGTGTCAGCTAAGACTAACATTTAAAATTTATCATAGTGCCAGTATACTTCACTGCACGGTAAAGCAAAACCAAATATTACCAGTTCTGTCTTAAAATAGATGGTGAAAACAAGAGGTGGTGACCACCGTCGGGTAAAAATATAATAGTACAGGGGAAAGGAAATTAAGGCACAAAAATAGAGAAAAGAATTGCCTAAAACAAAGTGTTAAGTGTTCAGCTGGAGCAGATGTCATGGGCCGTGCTGAGACAAAAGCAGCAGGTTTTCTGCAGGAAGAGTCAGGAATAAAACATGTGTATGTCACACAGAAACACCGACAACCTGAAGAAACAGACCCCAGAATGAAAATTAAACAAAACACGCTCCACAAATGAAAATTGAATGAAACAGTCCCTAGAAATGGAAATTGATCTTCTGCTGACTTAGAAGGTGTCAGACTGTAGAGTCACTTAGAATATTAAAGGGGTCATATTTATAATTTGAAACATCTCCTATCTGTAAGGCTAGTCTGGGGTGAGCTAAACATGTCCTATGGATCTTGTGATGACAAGAAAAGAAAAAGATGAGAAAGAAAAAGAAGCTGAATGAAAAGCACATGGGTATTTACAATTGATTTGCAAATCCTTTTTTTTAAGATTTCAAAGTGTTTTCATATAAAATTAAGGTAAAGTTCAGGTGAAATTTACACATCATTCATTGAAGACAAATGACATTTGAAATTCTTTCAAGATACTTACCATTTGAACCTCAGAAAGTAACAATAAGAAGCCGATCTTTCATGTGGGTTACAAAACCTTTCTTGGAGGATCTGGTTTGCATTGTGCTCACACACTCTAGAGATGTCTTGACCTTGAGTCTTCTCTGGCTTTGAACTGCAATAATAAACTCAGTTCTTCCTGTTAAAGAATTACTCTGCTGCCTTCTAATATTTTCATCTACTTGTGACCTTGACACGTGAAGGGCTGGATGGAATATTAAGAAAACCCTTAATTTGACATAAGAAATATTACTGTAAAAAGCTGTATTTGAAAACTTTGCAATAGGTATTTATAGGACCTACCAGTATAGGAAATAAGATTATAATTTCTACATATGCATCAGTCTAAAATTCTATTATCCAAGATGGCTAGGTTTTGAAATGATACATTAACCCTGAGATTCTATTAGCATAAGATAAATAAAGGTTATTTCTCATTAGTTTACATGATCTTCCTAAGTGCTCTTCACAGCCACTCAGGAACCAAAGAGCTAATACTCAAAACTCACGGAGTTGCAATCTTTTAGGCAACCTCAGCTGAAACAGAGAAATTGGAAAGTGAGGCTTTTCTTTAGCCTGGATATGATATATCATTCCACTGGCTAGATTTTTTTTTTTCTGGTACCAGGAATTGAACTCATGACCTTGCGCTTGTTAGGCAGGGGCTGTGCCACTGAGCTAAATCCCAAGCCCCCGACTAGCTAGAATTAGATGATTCAGCCAAAAGGCGACATAGCTGGGAAACAGAAGACAGTACCTGGGATATTTTCCATAAGGTTATTCTACCACAATAACCAGGTTATAGTTTGCAAAAGGTATTGTAACATGCTAACCAAGTTGTACAGGTAAATTTTCTCTATGGCATTTTAACTATAACTTAAAAATGAAAAATTTGCTTATTTTATGGAAAAATAGTAAAGCAAAATGCAAGTCAGTTATCCTACTAGTCTTTCTTAGACCATTAAAGGGGAAGATTTGTGCTAGTACCAACTGGAGAAATTTTTATGCCCATAACTTGTACCCTGAGCAAACTATTTCAAAGATAACATGTACTATATTAACTATTGTTATTCTTCTATTATTTTGTTATGAACAGGATGTAAGTGACCCAAATATTTGCTCCTCTATTTACTGCATAGCCCTTTGCTCCTAAGATCTCCAACTTGTTTGTCCTTGTATTTATGTTATGATAACCTTGCTTCCTATTTCACAGGAAAAAATGAATAACAATTACTTAACCATCTAAAAATATTCTGACTCATTTTTAAACAGCTTCCTCTTGATCCCAAACGTCTCTGTAGCTGCTCTTCCATTTCTTTTCTTCTTTTTAACATAGAAAAACTTCTCAGGCTGGAGATGTAGCTCAGTGGTAGAGCACTTCTGTAGCATACTTGAGGCTCTGGCTTGGATCCTCAGAAAAATGTTTGCACATGTGCACACACACACATTTTCTCAGAGAAGTTATCTGTATTCGTTTCTCTCCTTGCTTTCTTTTTGTCTTTCTACTTCAGTCAGACCTCTTGTCTGCTACCACTCCAAAATTGTGATCACAAATACCAGTAACACTACCTTCTTAAACCTAAAGGTCAGTTTCTGGTCCTCATGCCACTTACTGACCAATACACCACTCACTCCTCCCACACCCACTCTTGAAACGATTTCTTTTCCTGAGCTCCCTCAATGACCCTCTGCCCTGAAGGGTACTCATGTCACAGCCTGAACTTTGGGCTGTCTTGAAATTTTTTTTGGTAATTAGTGCACCACCTTTAAATTCAGCCTCATACAAAGTTTTAAGATATTGACAAAATGTAGAACCAATTCTTTGTCAAAATGAAACACTTGAGACATTTCTCATTCCCTTCTGAAACTTCATAAATTGCCCTTCACCCTGCATTTTTATCAGCACTATGATCTTTGAGCTCTACCCAGTTTAACCACTCTACTTAATACTCTTTAGAGTATTCAGAGGCTTCTCCAGCCTGCATCTCCAAAATTTTCTAAACTTTTCTCACAAATCACTCTCTGATGCATGGTTAGATACAGTCATAGCAACAGTCCCACTTCTCTGTTACCAATTTTCTGTACTAAATATTTTCCAAACAGTGAGACAAAATATCAGACTTCCACCATTTTAAACAGGAGAGATTTGTGTTGGCTTGAAGTTTTAGAGTGTTTGGTCCACAGCTTCCAGGCAAAACCCTCTGAAATGACAATGTTAACAAGAGTGGGGAAAAAAATAGCACTCATACACCACTGGTAGTAATGTAAGTTGGTACAGCTATTATGCAAAACAGAAAGGAGTTTCCTCAAAGAGTCAGAAATAGAACCACTGTACAATGTAACAGTCTCACAGCTCTGGTTTCAGTAGGGTTTAGATCTAAAACATCTGTAAAGGTCTCATGCATTCAAAGTGGATATTCTGGGGCTGGGGATTTAGCTCAGCGGCAAAAGCGCCTGCCTGGCAAGCGCAAGGTCGTGAGTTCGGTTCCCAGTACCAGAGAAAAACCAAAAAAAAAAAAAAAGTGGATATTCTGGTTATTCAGAATACTGGACCCTGGGATGGTATAAATCAATGCCTTTTCTCCATGAAGTTTTTGGACTTATGGGAACATGGCATAGTGGTAAGCAGCAGAGAAAGAGCCTCTCTGGGAGTTACCATCCAGACATTGGAATATAGCAACTGGAGGAAGATAAGAAGGAGGGAAGTGAGTACCCTGGACCCAGGAAAGATCTGAAGGGAGAATTGAAGCCCTTGGGGATACTGAAGAGAGAAACATCAGTGAAGAAGGAGGAGGTAGCTGGCAGAGCCTTCTCCCTGAGTCAGGGCTCATGCGTGGGAAGTTCAGGCCTATGGATACACGATGACTGCTGGCAGCTTGGGAGGTCTCCAAGGAGAGGTGAAGCAGTGGAGGGGAGCAGCGGACATGGAGGACTGCACTGGCTTCTGGTAAGCACTGAGGGCTTGGCTGTCCAGTGAGAGAGAGCAGTTGATTGGGAACCATCTTGGAGAGGAACAAACAGCACTCAGAACAACTGCTGAATCCATCTAGCAGCTTCTAGTTGATTTCAAAAAAAATCAAATAAGAAATAATCTCTCAGATAACTGCAGAAATGGTGTCCACAATGAAAACCATGCTTAGTGACTCCAGAGCAGATATAGATACAGATAAAAAACAGAATAGCTAAACAAGATGATGGAAGTTATGAATGTGCAGCATAGGAAAGAAATGGAGTCCATAAGACAGATTCAAGCAGATATCCAGGAGAATAAAATTTCCACTGACAGTATGCACAGCAGAATGAACCAATGTGAGGATAGTCTCAGATACAGAAGATAGGCTTGAAGTTAGCCATCATGAAGGAAAGATTTCCTAAAAATAGCAAGTGACCATTAGAAATCAATCTAAAAGCTGCTAGATGAAGAAGAATAACAAAATTGATTGGAGTCAATGAGAAAGCAGGAGATAGCACAAATGATTAAAAAAAAAAAAAAGACTGTTCACAGGAAACTTTCCTGGTAAGGAAAAAAAAATATGACCTACAGTAAGTGAGGCATATAGAACTCCACCTAGCCATGATCAAGAAATATCTACAGCCAGGCATATCATAGTCAAGATTCCAGAAATTCAATACAAGAATAGAATATTAAAACCTGTTACAGAAAAGAAACAAATCATCTATGAAAGGAAGCCCATCAGAATCTCTGCTGACTTTTCAGCACAAACTGTCAAGTCCAAGAGAGCTTGAAGTGAAGTCTTTCAAGCTTTAGTGGAAAACAACCTCCAGCCCAGACTGATGTACCTCACAAAGCTATCTTTCAAAATTGGTGGAGGAGTAAGATTCTTCCATGACAAAGAATAACTGGACATCCTAGAAAGAGATAAGAAGGACTACACCTCCATGAACTCAAACAGAAGGAATCCATCAGGCAAGTCAAACAATTAAACCCAGGGAGGGGAAAGAAAAGTGGGAAGCCAACAACAGGAAAATAACATGACATGGATAAGTCAATACATATCATTTATAACCATCAATGTTAATGGTATCACTTCACCAATCAAAAGACACAGACTGGCAAAATGGATCAAGAAGCAAGTAAAATGGTCATCTCCACATTGTTTTTGCCTGGAAGCCATGGACCAAGCCCTCAAATTGATCCTTTATGGTAAAATGACTTCATAACAGAAGAATGGTGTGGGTGTGTGATGATGGTGATAATGATGATGATGACTTTGATGTTGACCGTGTGAGCCAAAGTTCCCGTGATAATGAAATGAAGGAAGAATCAACTGATGCTAACATAGAGAATGCAGACTTCCTTGATTCAGATGACAAAGAAAACAGCACTGTGAGTACGTATTTGACTAGTTGAAATGTTGTGAATTGGTCACACAACTAAGTGGAGCAATCTAATTTTAGAACTAGATCCAAAAATATAGCGATGGTCTTGACAAGGGTGAAAAGTATTAGACAGAATAACAGCACCACTATTCAGTGTTGGACACTGTAACAGGCAAAATGCTGCAAGGTGCTGTGAAATACACTTGCTGAAATGTAAGTAAATTCAAGAGCCATATTCAAAATGTATTCATTATGATGCCTCACTAGCTGAATTGAAAACATTCATAGATTTACTGTGCTTAGCAGGGATTTCTCATGGTGACTGCAGGAATGTAAAAGACTTATGAAAAGGAATGGGTCAAAATATGGCATAAAATTTATGTCCTTGTAAATGCAGAATTTGTTGTCCTTTCAATTTAGACATTTATCTTGGAACTCAACCATCAGGTCCTTATTCATATAGTAATAGACTAAATGATGTTGTGAACAGCTTGTTGCTCCCATCTTCCAAATTAATCAGAATGTGACACTGGATAATTTCTTTACCAGTTTCCAATTGATGTTACATTTGCTAACAGAGCAAAAATTGGCCAGCACAGGAACTATACACAGGAACAAAACAGAAATTGTAAATGAAACATTGCAGTTTGAAGACAGAGAATTTTATAGTACATTCTTTGGATTTCAGAAAGATATAACATTGGCTCATATATAGCAAAGTGAAACAAACTGGCACTGCTGATGTCAACATTTCACCATGATGGAAATATTAATAGGGAAACCTCAAAAAACAGAAGCCTGAGATGAAAACTTTCTATGATAAAGCCAAAGGTGGAGTAGATACTGTTTATGAGTTATACAGCAACTATAATGTCTCTTGAGACACCAAGCATTGACTAATGTTTGTGTTTTATTCCATCCTACGTATATGTGGCCTAAATAGTTGGATAATTTACAAAGAAAGCAACGAATGCAAAATATGGTGACATTTTCTTAGCAGATTAGGACTGGAGCTCATAAGAGATCATTTATAGCAGAGGAAAAACAAAATGTTTCTGCCCAGGGAACTACTCAAAAAAAAAAAACTTATGGAGCACACTGGTGAGCTGACAGGTGAACAGGCAGGTGCCACATCACAAAGACCTACTGCAGCAAAAGGAAAGCCAAAAAGATGTCAACTGTGTCCTTAAAGAAAGGACAGGAAAACAAAACATAGGTGCTATCAGTGTAAGTGATACTTGTGCTTGGAACATAAAGTTGTCATATATGACTGCCTCGGGTGTGACAATTGAAGCAAAGCTTATTTTTGTTGGAGAGTTCTATTGGTATTTTCTTTGTAGTTCACATAGGTTTTTATTTCTGATGTTGTCTCTTAGGTTTTGTAAGCAAGTGAAAATGTTGTTGTCTACTCTAAGTACTCTTTATATATTTGATATTATACTTCGTTGACATCTCATTTCTCTACTAAGTGCATGTTGTACAACACAGTAAGAAGCTCCTGACGAGACAAGAAGAGGAGATGACAAGACTGCCACATAGGAAAGGAAAGCTAAGCACCTGTGCTGTCAGTATAGGCAAGACATGCGTGTGGAACATGCATTTTCCATGTGTGAAGAATGCCTCATGTGTGACAGTTGAAGCAAAGTTTACTTTTGTGGTAGAGGCCTATTGGTATCTTCATTGTAGTTTATGTAAGAATTCATTTCTGATGTTATCTTTTAGGTTATGTAAGCAAGTACACAGCTTGTGAAAATTTTGATGCCATTCTAAACACACAATACATGTTAAGAATTTAATACTCTATTTTATTTATATTTTATGTTGCAGTTAATTACACTCTATATAATACAATATGAACCTCATGACTAAACAGCAAGACCACTGAGTATGTCCTACAAAAAGACCAGGAAAGCAAAACACATGTGCTGTCAGCATAACTGATACATGTGTGTGGAATGTGTGGTTGTCATGTGTACAGAGTGCCTTAGGGGTGATAACTGAAGTAAAGATTATTATTTTGTAAAGTGCTACTAGTATTTTCATTGTAATTCATATAAGAATTTGTGCTGTTCTTTTTTAGACTTTTTACACCAAAAAAACAGCCAATGCTGAAAATTTTGATGTTTTATGTAAACAATAATGTTAAAACTGCAGTATTCTGTTTTGTCATATTTTTCCTGTTAAGTACTCATTGTTTAATAAAACTCATAAAATTGAAGTTAATAATTCATCAATAGAAATATTCTGAAGAATAAATGTGGATCTGGCAGACCCCTGTTTCTGCGCCTTTATGGCAAAATGAGTGTCCTGCTCCATTAAACACGGGCAGAGTGAGCACCTTACAATGTACTTCAGACGTTATCCTGAGCTTGACGTCTTCCCAAGTCTTCCCACCTAACCCAGAGGAGGTGTCAAAGCTCTCACACCGGACAACTCTGCGGTTGCGTCTCCTGCAATCTGCCCTTCACTCATCCTGCAAGACCTTGCTGGCCTCCTTCCTCCTCGGCAAACACATGAGACACTCACTCCACCAAATCAAAGAGCTGCCCTTGCTCCAGCCTCTGCCCAAGTCCTCTTCCTGTAGATCTTATTCTATACTTCTTTCATCTATTTTTCTTTTTTCTTTTTTTATTTTTAAATAAAAAAATACTTATCAATCTTTGTTTTATCACGTTTGCAGCATGTAATGATTACATTCGTTGTTGAACCTGGCCCTTTGCAATGAGCTACATCCTCAGCCCTTGCCTAAGTTTTTTATTTTGAGACAAGATCTCACTAAATTGCTGAGGCTAGGCTGGAATCTATGATCCTCTTATATTAGCCTCCTAAAAGTGCTGAGATTGCAGGGATAGACCTCTTTTATTCTTTAATTCAATTCTTCATCTCACTTTTGTCTCATCCTTCTCATCCTCTTTTTTTCAGTTATAAACCTTTTATTTTGAGACTTTTCATAAAAATATGGTCTGGAAAAGTGTCCTTGATAATGGCCCATAAATTACAATACACTCTTTCACATTCTTTACACTCTTAAATGACTAGTTTTGTCCCTAACACTTTTGTTTTATAATATACCCTGTAATTTTCTGCTCTCATATCTTCTCTGACCACGCCCTAGAAAATCACCCAACAGGGGGCAGGGATTGCTATTGCTTGTGCTGTTTGTTGTTGAATCTACAGATGAAGATCCATTTAAAGCACTTAGAAAGCACTCAGTGTATAAGTATTGAGTAGGTAACTTCCAAGTGCTTCAGTGTGATAAGACAAAGAGAAAAGGGCAAGACGTGGAAAGCAGTTTTACTCTCTTAAAAGAACATAGAAATGTGAGACCCTGGGGCCACCACACAATTGCCATTGTGTGGAAGGTGGAAACTTGAACATTTGAACCCATTGCTGTAAAATGAAAAGAATCCTAGGTAGGTTTTCATTCAAAAGAAATCTATCTGCATAACATGCTTGTATTTCACATTCATTTTTTCACTGAGCCAGTAAAGGCATGGTGCCTACTTAGTGTCAGATTTATGGGTGCATAACTGGAGCACAAAACCTCAAAGCAAGTGAACTATAGTGAGCTATAGTTTCCACATCCTTAATCGCTATTTGAAATCACTGCATGCTACCTTAAAATAGATAGGTTAATACTCAGAGTATTGTCCTAAAGAATAATGGCCGAAGAGTTTGACATTACTACTTCTATAGCAACCCAGGAAGAATCTCATAGCTGAGCCAAGGTAAGAATCTGCTTTTATACCAAATAACAGCCATTTGCTGGGCTGGACTCACAGAGCACATCTGGCTCTCACCCCATTGATTTTGCTTATGACTGTTTTGTTTTTAAAATGTCGGTTGCTAAAATATCTCCCGTTTTCCATTTCTACACACCAAGCTGTTCGCATTAACGTTAACAGCTCTAGAATGCATTTAGAGAATGTATAGGATTTAATGAAGTTTTATGACCAATTATGTATGTTATGGCCTTTTGTGATATTTCTAGTCATATTTACTGTGATGTTAGACAGGCATATTCTCCCTGAGAAAAATTTCAAGGGGTCATCAGAGAGCTGCAGCATATTCTAAATAGAATAACCGTTCTTACATGATTAACTTTTCATTCTTGAGGGCTAAAAGCATCATCAGTCATTTCTTTTGCATTTGTACCTCAGCATCATCACTATATATCATCCAAACGAAGGCTAAAGGATCAGCACAGTGAGATGTAAACACACTCCTTTTATGGTTTGCTGTCTTCAAAATGTATGCCCATGGGGGCAGTTCCGTTTCTCATCTTTAAATTAACTTATTCAACAATTTCAGAGGCTGCCAACCTGGAGATAATAATTGGTCCTATGTATACCAGTTTGCTGCTGAAGTTTTATGAAGTGTATCCTTGTTGTCTTAAATTAGTCCTGTAGAAGCAGAGGTACCCTTTGTGCTCTCTGTGTACATAACGTATGAATGGAGCAGGTCCTCAGGCATGGCACTTAAAACAGCATTGCAAAGGTAACATAAGCCCAAGGAAACCTAATCAGTCGCCGCTTTGTCTGACTTTCCTGCCTGCAGAGTGTGAAAAGTGGGCTCTCAGGTTCACGCAGGTTGTGAAAGTAATTTCCCAGAAAGTTGAAATTATTTTCTATCTATCTTGTCTTCTCTGGTGTCAAAAATGAGAGCAAACCTTTCACTTCCTCTCTAATTATTTTGACTCTGACTCCTACTCTTAACTCTCTCTTGGAATCATAATTCACTAGGTCAATGGTACTTTTTTTTTACCTTTATATCTCTTTTCTGACTTGTTCTTAATATTTTCTTTGGTTTTCATTGAGAGGAAGGATAAAGCTTACAACAAAAAAGTCACAAAAATTAAGGCAGAATTGTATTTTAAAAATGAAACAAAATAGTACACTATTTACTGTACTACACTAATTTTAACACAACAAAGCACCTAAATGTAAAAATGTTCAGTTGTTATAACAGAATAAAGTGAGTTACTAATACTCATCTCTCTACAAAGAAATTTAAAATGTTTTTACATATTTCTATCAATACATTTACAAGTATTCTCACACAAATTTGTGTATGCTTATGTGTAATGTACTATAAGTTTCAAATACTTTAAGGTTTCTAAATGTTAATATTTTTAAACTACATTGTGTTAGTACCACCCCAGTATCCATTTATGAACCTAAATTCTGATAGAATTTTTCAAACCAAGCAACAAACTGAAAACACTACGCAGTTATCCAGCAGTGCTGGTCTCTTTCCTCTTAGTGCACAAGTATCCGACACCCACAATTTAAAGGAGGAGGGGTTTATTTTGGCTCAGAGTTTCACAAGATTTGTGATACAGTGAGGTGACTCCAAGACAGAAGTGCCTGCTCCACTCCTGGTAGCCAGGAAGGAGAGAGAGAGACAGAGACAGAGACAGAGACAGAGACAGACAGAGGCAGAGACAGAGGCAGAGACAGAGGCAGAGGCACAGAGACACAGAGAGAGATTGCCTTAGTTGTTTCTCTCTTCATGAAAAATGAATTTAGCATATCTCCTAGAGGCATTAAAGCCATACTTTTAGCATTTCTTAAAAGCCCACATCCAAACTCTCCTCTGAGACTCCAAGCAAACTCTCAGATGTAAACTCCTATAAAAATTTTAAAAAGCAAGTTAAATACTTCAACATCTAATGGTATGCGATAAACATTCACATTTTAAAGACAGGGATCGGGTAACAGAAACACAAACAAACCAAGACCAAAACTTAGCAAAGCAAACATTACATCTTAGAGCACCACTTCCAGCGTTCAGGGCATGTGGTGGTGAGACCCGAGGTCCTCGGTGCTCGGGCGGCCCCCTCTGTGGGCTCGCTGGTTGCAGCCCAATGACCGCTGCAGCCATGGCCCCAGGGAATGCATGACATGTGACAGCAGATTGTCACACATGCTTGGACATGAGTGCAGGCGAACAGTGAGTACTTCCATCGTGCACCAAAGAGAAATGCTAATGAATTTATGCACAGCAGATTAGAGGGAGTTTACCTGCCATTTTCCAAGTTAAACACTCATGTTGCTCTAAGCCCACATTTAGTAGGACAAATACTAAATACTTGAATAAACAGTCACAATCCTGAAAATGCCTCCTTACCACCATCTACAGTAACGTGCAAAAAATGAGACAAATTCATAGGCAAATTACTGAACCTGTAATATATATCCTATAAAGATACTACCAAAGAGAAGATAATAAACTATGAAATATCCAGTAGTACAATCAAAAGGTACAAAAGTATTTTATTGTATAAAGTTTAGGTGTGCAATATATTTTAATATGCATAGGTGTAATAAATATTTGTAGATAAGCAATTTAACATGCTATTATCTCACATAACTACCTTAATTGCTGTAACAATGCCTAAAACCTATTGCCTTAGAAAATTTTCAGTATGCACAATAATATTACTATCTATGGTCTCATATTAGGCATTAGACCTTTAGATGTATTCATCTTTCAAATGTCTGGTTTACGACAGTTAACACAATGTCCTCCAGTTCCATCCAAATCGTTCATGTTGCACACAGCAGCACCTCCTCATTAAAGGATAGGTAGATACAGATCTGGATAGGTAGACAGACAGATAAAGATATCGAGAGAGAGACAAAAATGTATATGGTTGTTTATTTATATAAGTATATTTATTATTTTATTTTTTGTAAAACAAACAAGATGTTCAGGATTTCACAGGTACTATGGAAACCTATGCTTTTACTCCTTCTCACTTGACCTCCCCTCTCCATAT
Organism: Chinchilla lanigera; assembly: GCF_000276665.1. Classification (NCBI taxonomy): domain Eukaryota; kingdom Metazoa; phylum Chordata; class Mammalia; order Rodentia; family Chinchillidae; genus Chinchilla; species Chinchilla lanigera. Next base: position 560,925 of record NW_004955554.1, on the reverse strand, counting down.
TAAATTTGGACACTGAAGATGGTCCTGGTCATGCACAATGAACACCCTGAAACGAGAACTCAGAACTCTCCCCACATTCTTGAGTGGGACACATGATGACTATCACCTTTCTTTCTCAATTTTCTTTCTTATTTAAAATATGCTTCTTTTAAATTCTCATGCCTTCTGAGTAAATGAAAATTTGATCAGAATGAAAAAGGACTATTTTTCTCATTTATCATATAACTGATCATCAGAATTAGATAAATTCAAATCTCTATTAAAAATGTTTTGAGCTTGGGGTTTTTAGTACAGAGTTCTGTACACTTACTTTAACAATATGACTTAGGAAACCAAGAAATCAGAAGACACCATAACAAAGGAGAGCTGGGTTACCGTGTGTAGCCTTAAAGCAGTTCAGAATATGTCTAAGGAGCATGGGAAACACGACAACAAAAGTAACAAGAGAAATGATTCCTGCTTCAACTGTATCACTATTTTATTATAATAATAACTTGTTCTTCCTTCCTGGGACTTTGCTGATTCTCACATCTTCAGCCACTGGGGAGCAAAGGAAATCGATACTAAATGGGCCCATCAGTCAAGCGTCTAAATCAATCAGTAAGATCAAATTCCTAAAACACATTTCAGCACTGTAAAGGAGACGGTGACATAGCCCATGTCCCTACGGTCACCATGAAGTGGAAAATCGGCTTTTCCTTCATTTGTTCAGAGAATTCTTACCTTTGTGATGACTTTAGAAACTAACAGTATGTGACCATTAAATTTAAGTCTCTCTGTAGACTTACCAAATTTCAGAAATGAATGGGACTTGTACAACCATTTCATGACTAATTCATCTTCATTTTGTGAGGGGCTTACGTGCTTGAATTTCTAGTTCTATTTTCCTGAGTATAAAATTAAGAACATAGACACCTTTACTGAGCTATATCTTGATTCAAATGACACTCCTCTAGCCTCAAAGGCAATGTTCAGTACCCATTTATTAATCATTAAATGTTGTGAATTTTAAGCATTAAGGAACACTTTGAATAAGACCAGCACTAAAGCAAATAAGCACATCACTGATCTTTGTTGTTCCCTCTTTCCTGTAACAGGAAACAAAAGCAAAGAAAGAAAAGGGCAATTTGCTTGTATAGTAATAGGTTTAGAAAACTAATCATAAACTACATTTGTACATTTTAATATTTTCATATAATAAAAGAAAAGAAATCAACTTCATGCACGCTTTCTTAACGATTTCTTCTCCTAAAATTCTGGAATTCATATCTTCAATTTATTTGTCTTTACCTTTTTAGTAGGTGTGTATAATCAAAGGTATTGATTATTGTGTATAATCAAAGATAGTATTATAGAGATTTCAGAATCATAGTACAAACAGCTGAAACCATTTTTGAATCTAAGAAGATATATTGATATGCGTCATAAAGATTCGTGTTGTCTTAAAGATTTTAGTCTGCCTGGAGTATTGTGTTTAAGTGTTAATGACCTTTCAAAATAAACAAGATCTTCATCTCATAAATAATCTCATTTTTTAATCCAACAAAAATTTGAGTATAAGATATTTTATAGTAGATTGTTTCAAGAGAATTAATTTTTTTTTTTTTTTTTTACGATGGCTATTCTGGAATATCCTTTTTGTGTAAAATGTGATTTGAATCCACTGTCTAGCTCTCAATTTCTGATACATTTTCGGATCAAAGGACCGGCTCTCCTGTGAGAAAGGGTGGACTGTAGGACAGAGAGGGAAGCGCGCTGAGCCGCAGGCCTGGTGCAGAGCCACAGAGCAACGCAGATCCGAGAACAAAGGACAGAGCTGGCTGAAAGGCTCCCAGTGCCGTCAAGAGAACATCTGAGCAACGGACATGAGGGGTGCACTGCTGTTCCGCGGCCAAAGTGCATTTTTAAATTATAGGGTACAAAATGAACATCTGTGTAGACGTAAGTGAAGGGTTGAACAAATAAATAGGGAAGACGAGGTAAATCTCTCAGGTAGAGAAACTCCAACTGCTGTGCACACAGCCTTTGGCGGAGCTGGAGTGCAACTTCCTCTCCTTGATCACGGCTGGGATGACTCACTCCTGGAGAACAGGGTGCCGAGGGAGGGAGTAACTGTGTGGAGCCCTGGTTAGGTCGCCGCCAGTGAGCGGCAGAGCATCCTTGGAGCCTGGGCGCTCTGGAGAACGTGATGCAAGCAGCACCTCACCTCTGCAACCTTCTCCCCTGAACCCACAGCTTCATCTCACCAGAGAGAAATATCAGGTAGATGAAGGGGAAGGATTCCTGCAAAATACTTAACCAGAGATCCGCAGAACGCTCAAAGCCCACAAGAAAGCAAGGAAAATCTGAGGAACTGTCTTAGCCAAGGAAAACCTTACAAAATATGACTGGTAAATTTAATGTGGTATCTTGAAACTGAAAAATCTCACTAAGGAAAAGCTAATGAAATCTGAATAAAACATGAGTTTTAGAAATAATTCTTTAGAATCTGCTTTTTAGTTGTAATAAATGTATCACAGAAATGTTAAGATACTAACAATAGAGAAATCCAGTTATGGGATATATGTAGTATCTTTGTAACTTTTTATAAATCTAAAGCTATTAAAATTATTATTATATTTTATTATAAAATAAAAAGGTTAATTTTTGAAAACATCACATGAAATACTCCCATAATTGTATAATGGGTAAAATCGACTTTATGTGGAAATAATTATGATATAATTCTTGGGGATGTTTTTCCTAGACCAGTCATTCTTCTCTTCTTTACAGAAAAAGAGAGCATTTTAAAAATAATTTACAGTGAATCCTTCATTCACTAGGCATTTATCAAGCACCTAGTACCCATCTCATCTATCTGCACTGCTAAAGATAATAAGAGCAATACCTAACATTTAATCAACAGTAAACGTGAAGTCCTGCTTTATAGGCATTATCTTAATTAATCGTCATACCAAAGCCAGGCTTTGGCACGTAGGAAGTGCAGGGAAAGCACGGAGACGACATAACTAGCAGGTCTGACAGAACATTCCCATAAGGAGAAGAAGCGGGAACTGAGTTCTAAGCTCACAACTGCAGCCCAGGTCTTCTGCGCATGTTATCACACTCACGGAAGTTCTCACTGTAACTGCACGGGAGACAAACAGATGTGAAAGAATGCAGGCTCAGTCACAGAAGCTCAGCCTTCTCCTCCCTGCCGGAGCACCGTGACTGACCTTTGCATCCACAGATGATGCCTTTAGAGGTCACGATTATCCGCACGTGTGGACAAAGAAATAAAGACAGTTTCTCCAAATATGCTCTATTCGTTCATTCTAAAGTCTAGAAGATGTTCTTAAATTCAAAAAATACAAATGGTAGAAAACTATTTTAGTCTCAACATGGAGAACCTTAACATAGGACTGTAATTATTAGGAGAGAACTTGGAAAGCTCATATAAATGTAAGCTGCAAAACCCCTGTCAACTGTGTGAATTTTATTAGGTTGCTTTTCAGTCAAACATTTTTCTGTGATCTTACAGTGGTAATGGCAGCTTTATAGGCAGTGTTTAAGAAAATGCAATGGACTCCTTACTAGTATCAAAGTCCCATTTTCCCTAAACAGAATACAGTCACCCTTGGCACCAGGGGAGAAATTCTTGACCCTTTGAAGCTGCCAATCCCACAGGAAGCCCAGCTCCCTTATGTAAATTCACATGGTATTCGCATACAGTGTACACCACTAACATCCCCCTGTGTACCTTTCAAATCTCTACTCACTTAGAATACCTAATTCAATGTAAATGCTAAATAAATAGTCGGTATACTGTATTATCTAAGAAATAATGACAAAGAAAATGTCTGTACAAATCCAGTACAGATAAAGAAATCTTTAATATTTTTGATCTGCAGTTGGTTGACCCCATGGAAACCCACAGTTGCAGAGAGCTGGCTATCCTCTTTCTGTAGCCAAACAGAACCTAGGCATGAAGAGAAAATTGAATGATATATCTGAACCCTCTATGCAAATTTTAAAAATGCTATAAATGTATGTGGGCATTATACTTCTTTGTTCTAGATGTGTACAAGAAAACGAACACTCTTTTTACCATGCTGACAGAGGTACAGTTACTTCCTAAGTGTTAACACACATGGAATGGAACATATAGGGTCGTACGAGTAATGGTTTTCTAAACAGAATGCACTTGTCTAACGAGCATCTGTACTGCGCATTCTCACACACACATGACCGGAAGTCACGTAGAGGCGCCCTCCAGGCGCCTCCTGCTTTGTTTTGCCGGTCTTGGCTGCATGCATACAACTGGATTCAATCAGTGTGCAGCTGGTGGAGTGCTTCTCACTGCATTTGCGTTTGTCTGATACACTCACAGCGTTAGGTCCAGGGCAGCTTGTTTGTTCTCCACGCTGTGTAGGATTCCACTATGTGAAAGTACGATAACATGTTTATCCACTCCTTATGCATGTGGAGAAGTGCTCCCTCGGGACTAACACAAAAATACTATGATGAACATCAGATCACATGAAAATATGAGAGGGGGGAGGGGTATGTATTCACATTTCAGTAAAAGAAAATTTGTATAAATATTTTAACACTAAGTTTATTGAGACATCATGAGATTAATACAAGTTACCTTCGGCCTCTACAATTGCAAGAGGTGCTCAAAGTGGTGGCCGTGAGCTTCCAGATATTCATTAGCACGGCAAACTGCTGCTTGGGTAACCGTGGTCACTGGGATCGCTGCCCATGCACTTTAAATTTCTTCTCTAAGGGCCGGCAGTATAGTGGGTTTCCTGTGACAAACAACATTTTCTAGGGTACCCACAGGAGGGTAACACTGTCTGTTGAGAAAATATCATACTATTTTTCTTTTCCTGAAGTGTGTATACATTTTTTGTTGGACTCTGTATATGTGTGTTGGATTTCAATACATGTTCTGCTTTAACAGATACTACTGCCAGCCTTTGACAAATCAAATTTTACTTAGAAATCACTGAATATTTTTAGTAAAAAAATAAAAACAAGTAAACTTTTGTCTAAACTATAGCCAAAGAAAGGGAAGTAGGACAGGTAGTGGGAGGAAAGGAGGAAGGAAGGGAGGAAAGAAGAAAAGAAAGAAGGAAGGAAGGAAGGAAGGAAGGAAGGAAGGAAGGAAGGAAGGAAGGAAGGAAGGAAGGAAGGA
>NW_004955554.1:502944-555646 GCF_000276665.1 Chinchilla lanigera | reverse complement strand
GAAGGAAGGAAGGAAGGAAGGAAGGAAGGAAGGAAGGAAGGAAGGAAGGAAGGAAGGAGGAAAGGAAGGAAGGTGAGAGGGTTCTGCCTCTGAATTCCTAGTATAGAGCCAGTTGTAAAATATATCTGTGAAAAGAGTGTTCAAATAAGCAGAATAGAATATTGTTCTGTTATTTGTATGCCAAAAACAAGTCTCTCCTGACCGTACTCTTCAAGTGACTGACTGCAGGGGAAGCAGTGAACGGCGCAGTGCTGGACCTGAGTTCTGGCTGTGAGGAACCGGGTATGCTAGCGAGGGCGTGCCGAGGCTCTCAGAACACCCTCTCCCTACACAGCCCATCAGAATAACGGATGGGTACTCCGTGCAGAAAATTAATTTAAATAAATCTGGTAAAAACCCACCTTCCTTGAGAGAAAAAATACTTTGTATAAGAAGTTCATCTTATTTATGGCTAACCTGGACAGGTAATGTGTGCAGGTTTTTCCAATCTATTCCTTTGTGATAAAACAAACTTTAAACAGTTTTCATGAGTGCAACCATCTGAAATCTGCTCGACCTTACTGTGTTTTTATACTTGTACCTGACTGTAGAATTCTGTGTTCCTAATTAACAAAATCCGCTTTCCATTTCTTTACTGTATCTACAGTGATAAACTTTCCATTTTAAGTAACAGTAAGCCTCGAAAAAATATGGCACTGTGATTTCTGTGATTCTTTGGTATGTTATGTGTGTCTCGTGTGTGGTGCTTCTCTCCTTTAAATAAAGAAAAATGTACTGTTTTCTAAATATTTGTGAAAGGTTGCATTTTAGTTTGTCAATTACAAATATAGAGTTATGCATTGCTTATCCTTACTGTAACAGCCACACAAAGAGCAACATTCATCTCTGTACGTCATGCTAATAACTACTGCACCAGCTAATGCCAGAATTTACTGACCTTTAAAATGCTGAATATACCTTTCTCACCAGAGAGGTTACATAAAATAGTGTCCACTGATGATTTAGGTACAACTGGAAATGATCAGCACTACAGCTGAAATCTGTGTATATAGAAAGGTATATCTATAAACCTGTGTACTCACATAGAAATTCTGGTACAGGTAGATTACGTGTGTGCATAATGGCTCAATACATACAATCATCATTCATTAACTCAAAAGAATTTAGTTTTCTAAATTTTATGTTCAGTGCACTGTGCTAAAAATTGGAAAGGTAGCAAGCTGAGCACAAATAAGACACAGCGTAGGAAGGGTGTGCAAGTGCACGTGGCCAGCCTCAGCTGCAAAGTGATATGAGCGATGAGAAGGGCACAGCAGTGCTCTGTGAGGGTGGTGAGGTAATTTTTCAGAGACTGGGAAGCACGGGAGAATCACGAAATCATGGTTTGAGTTTTGTAAGTGGTCTGTGGAAACCAAACTTGGGGCTATGTAGCACAGGCATCTGCATGGGGAGAGCACGGAGCCAGAGCCAGGAAAGCAGGATGAGCGGACCCAGGCAGAGCAGGGCACACAGCAGATGCACTGTGCGACCTGCAGGAGGGACGCCTCCTCATTCCGGCCTCACTAGGTAGCAGATTTCTACTGGCTCACCTGGTTTTTCCATGTCTCTTGTCTCTTATCAGCACAATATGGAAGCTGAACTAGATCAAGAGTTTCCAAACACAGCTTTATGGAACTCGAGTACAAAATAAATAGCACACGGAGTTTATTTAGTTATACACACACATAAACGCTTCCAAATTAAAGGTGCTGCACCGCTCTACCCCAGTAGACAATATGCTTGAAATATAGCATCAAAAATGTTTTAAAATGCATATCTTTGGAGGAAAAAATCGCTATAATTTTTAACATAATTTTGAAAAACAAAAAGACACTGAATGATAGATAATAAATAAAGGGATCAGAAATATATTGGGAAAAGTATAGAAAATGAACCACAAATTAGATGATGTTATTGGAAAAGATACAAGAACTAGAACTAAAAAAGGATCCTTAGAAATACTTTAAGCAAAATATGTGTGGTGTTTATTAAAAAAAAATTTAACAAGCTAATAAAGAAGAAAGTGATATCAGTTTCACCTTACACTTAATCAGAACTGTCACAGAATAGGAAAATAATGAGAAAATCATACTGCTTTCTTAGGCATTCTCAACATTATTAAAATGTAGAGATTTCCTCTGAAAAACTTGGGGTGCTATTTTCAGAACTAGACAAGCTACTTCTGATATTGTAATTAGAACAAATAAGAATGTAGTAATGAATAAAGATGCTTAAGGGGTATAGCGCTTCCTGATTGTATGAGATCTCAATTATTATAACCATTTTATTTATACATAAAGAGGCAGATTAAAAAGAAGAAAGTGTCCAAAATGAGCTAGACTTATTATTGTTTGAGTATGAAATAAGAGAACAGAGCCAGCAGGGGAGAAACTATTCAATAAATATACAGATTATCTGGCAGGAGAAAATGGATTCATAAAATAAAACTTAAAGAAAAATAAATTGCATATGTGTTAAATAATCCAGTACAAAATTCCATAAGAATATTAGAAGAAAGCATGAAAAATTTTAAAAAATAGTTTAAAAATAAAAAAGTCCCTTCGACACATAAATCAAAAACTACAGAGATTTGTTAGACTTGAAACCAATTTTTTAAAAATTTCTCAGTATATAAGCACCATGATAAAAAAAAAATCTGGGAAGACCATTTGCAACTCATATAATAAGAAAAACTTTGATCTACGTATATTGAAGATTGACGATAACGGCAAGTTGGAGGAATCCTTCCTTCCGCAGAGAGAGCCCTTCCCTACCGATTCTGAACCGAGTGCTGACTGCGCATGCCCCACAGTTAAGCAGAAGCGATGCTATGGTGGCTCCAGGCCGTTCCTTTAAAAGGATCAGCAGTTTGTGCTTTGATTATGTGGAGCCTGAGGCCACCATGACTGTGAGAGAGCCTGACCACCATACGGAGGGGCTTCGTGCAGAGAGCAGCTTGCCAAGCCCCTGCTGTGTGTGCGAATAAAGACTTTAGACAGCTACAGTCCCGGTTGTGATCTGATTGGAACACCGAGCAAAAGCCACCTACCTGCATCACCAAACCTCAGGACCACAGAAAATAATGCGCTGTCGTTCGCCATTGAGCTTTCCAAATGGTTTATGAAGCAATGGATAATGAGGACAATATAAAACAAGCACCTGTAACATAAGGAAAATCCATAACCGACAACAAAATAAACCAACACACACAAGGAAGGTTGCATTTTCCAAAGATGGCAACAACAGCTCCCCCGCTCTTCTGTGGTGATTTTTCTAGATGCCGTCAAGAAGCTAGTTTCTTTTGCCCATAGATCTAGGCTGATTTAAATCATTGTTTTACTAACAAAATGCAGATCAAATGACATTCTGATACACGTGAGGTGAAGTCAGAAAAAATCTCATAGTTTTCGTTTGGCTGCGGTATTAGTCAGCTTTGTGTTTCTGGGGCAAAACAGCTGGCACTGCAATGTGAAGGAGGAGAGATTTATCTTGGTGCATAATTTCAGAAATTTCCATCCACGGTTGCCTCACTCCAAGGCAGAAGCACCCAGGTAGAGCACAGCTACTCAACTCGAGAAATCTGGGAAACAGAGAGCAGGGAAAGAGCCAGAGAGCAAGGGACTGGGACCAGAGAACGCCCCAAGGTCATGCCCTATGACCCACCCACATGCACACCAGGAAGTGTGCTTTACTAATCTAATCTGTCTCTCAGCTGAATCACAGTCACAAGCAGCATTAACCATCACAAGAGTCTGTAGCATTTATTCTCAGACTTTCCTCAGACTCCATGCAGATGGTGGTTCATGAGAAACTCTAAACATGGTGTAGCCAAAGGTAAGCACACCAATCAGTAGTTCAAATTGAGCTCTTGGCAAAGAGCTAGTCATACCCAGAGCCAGGTGCATACACCATCCTAGATGTTGAGACTAGTTGAGAATTCATATTACTAAGGCACAGCCACCATCCCTGACTGCCGCAAGAGAGAGCTGCCCTCCAAAACCACAGCACCAGCTTTAGATCTGTTAAATGAGAACAGAAATAATGATAGAAATGAGAATCGTGGCCTGTCATATATTTCTATATACATGCTTGCCCTGCCGACTTGCCCCAACAAAAGAGGTGATTTATCATCCGGACGGCCCCTGTGGCTGCCGTGAGCCGGACAGGATGGAGGAAGGTGTATAATGCCGTGGTCTTTCTTGGTACAGTGTTGAAGTGACCTGGTGGCTTCCAAGCCTTGTCTTTGTACAACAACTGTTACTGGGGAGTTCCCTCTTGCCAGCAAGACGGCACATAAAGAATGTGGCAATCTGCACACAAGCAAGCAGCCTTAGAAGGCAAGACATGGCGTTGCCATGGAGAATGGGAAGCCGTGTGGAGAGGAAAAGCACACAGAGTAGGACGAAGAACCAAAGGATCTCCAAACATCCATGCTGGGATCCCCCAGACCTGTAATTATGTTACTGTACATGGCCAGAAGTACTTTGTATATTCCTTAGCAGGAATTGGGTTGAGTACTTTTCCATATGTTTAAAGAGTATTTTGTGTTTTTTTAAAATCAAATTCATACTTTAATACAGAGATATTATCCTCGATTACCAAAGTAGGATCCATGTATTCAACAGACCCTTAAAAGTAATGCAGTAAGCAGAACAGTGGGGCAGAGAGAGGCAGTATGAGAGAGAGACAGAGACAGAGACAGAGACGGAGATGGAGATGGAGATGGATACAGAGGGGCAGAGACACTTAACCAGCCAGTGCTGGACCTGAGAAGAGGCGGACCACGAATGAAAGAATGCCGTCAGCCTCTAGAGTAAGCTGGTGTGTCCTTCACCTCAGGTGACAGTCAGAAAGGAAACGGAAATGCAGTACAACAACTGAGATAAAATTCTGAGTCAATAAGAACCAAGTTCTATCAACCACCAAGAACAGGAAAGGTACAACATCACAGCTTAGAGCCTGAGAAGAGAACACGTCCCTCTCAGTACCTTCGCTGCAGCCTCCTAAGACCCATGTCACACTCATCTGGAAACACCCAAACTCTGCTTCGCTGGAAGACACTGAAGCAACGAACTAAGAGAAACACATAAGTGATTATTGTAAAGTATTTCTGGAAAGAAGAGAATGAGAAATTCTTGGAGATTGGAGCTCATGGCCCCCACAATTCTGCCAGATTTACCTCTGGAAACTCCACCAGGTTTTCACAATGAAAAAGTGAGAGAAACTTTCTTATGACTCTGATAAAGGAAGGGGAGGGGGAATCATTAGGAAATAAACCCTAAACTAGTAAATATTTTATTTGTCAATTGATTATATTTGACACATAAAATTATATATAGTTGCAGGGAACAATGTGATGTTTTAGTATATGCATAAGTTGTACAATGTTTCAATGAGGAAAAATGGATTTGTCTCCTCAAGCATCTTATCATTTCTTTGCAGATAAAACATTCACAATCTTCCCATAGAGCTTTTTAGCGATATGCATTACTGTTATTTACAGTCACCTTACTAGACACTACAGCACCAGGACTTCGTACTCCTGCCTAATGCAGCACAGTGCCAGCTGACCAGCCACTTCCCAGCCCTCCTCCCGATGACTTCCTGGTTCCTGGCCATCATCGTTTGTAGATGTGAATTAAGATGTCAACACATATACTTACCTGGCAGGGGAGATACCATGATCACGAAGATGTCAATACATACATTAAATCTGAGTGGTTAGGCTTGAAAGACACTTACTGCAAGAGTGGATTTAAAAACAAGACTCAAGTATAAGTTACCAAAAGAAAACCACTCATGTGGGTTAGATCAGTGATGGTGAATGTTTTAGAGCTTTCAATGATACAAACAGCCCACTGTGGCATGCATGCCATGGGGTCACCACCACTGGGCCAGATAAAAGATATGCAGTGCTACCACTACTCAGTACACTAATACTCCTATCTGGGCCTTATACTGACAGATGTACTATTAGGTAAAGAAGGCTTCAAAGCAATGAAGATTGTCAGGATTTAAGGACATCACATAATATTGCATTGGCCACTTCTCCAAGAAAACACAGCAATACTAAACTTTATTTACCTAACATAGAGCACCAAGATACATGAAGCAAACAAATTCTGAGATTTGAATTTTTCTCTACAGCAATTAATAAGAAGGCTGTAATCAGTAGGATAATGTTGAAGTGTATGGCACTACCAATCAATTTGATTTAATTAACATTTATTGAAAATTCCTTCCAATGATAGCATCATATGTTTTGTTTCCAAGCTCACTGGAACATTAACCAAAATAAACCACATTCTGTATCATAACACACCTTTTAAAAAATTTAAAAAATAAAAATAGGGCCAGGGATATAGTTCAGTGGCATAAGTGCCTTCCTGGCAAACCAGGTCCTGAGTTCAATTTCCAGTACCAAAAAATAAAACAAATAAAAAATACAAATCATACAAAATATGTTCTCAAATCACAATACAATTAAAGTATATAATAGTACCAAAACTAAACACTTAAGACCCATAAATACTAGAAATTAAACAACACACTTCTTAACCATAGAGAAGAAATACAAATGGTCAATAAACACAAGAAAAAATGATCAGTATCACTGGTCACTAATGATATACAAATTAAAGCAATACTGAGATTCCCTCTTAATCCAGAAAGAATGGCTACCACCCAGAAATTGAATAATAACCAATGCTGGTGAGGCTGAGAGGAGAAAGAAACCCTCTTACATTGTGTATAGTAGTGTAAAGTATTATAACCATTATGGAAATCGATGTGGAGAGTTCTCAATAAATTAAAATTAGAAATTCCATTACATCCAGTTATTCCCCTCCTAGGTATCTTCCCAAAAAAGTTAGAAACATCATATTGCAGGGACACATGCATAGGAATGTTTGTAGCAGCATGATTCACATAATTTTGGAAGTGACAAATACGTCCATCGACAGATGAATGGATAAAGAAATTGCGCTAGTTATACACAGCGGAGTAGTATTCTACCATAAAGAAGTATAAACGAGCCATAAGTAGGAAAAATGATGCTCCTTGAGACCATACTGTTACATAAAATAAATCAGACATGCAAGTTTGAATGGGTCTCTAATATGAGAAAACCAAATATAAATAAAGAGGAAAATTAAAATAGATAACAGGAAATAAGGCAACAGATCTGTTGCAAGTGGGGAGGGGACCAAGAGACGAGGGATGTGGGAGGCGGAGGAAAAACTCACAGAAAGAATCGCCATGCCTCACGTGCATGGGCTAACTCTCCATGGGGCATGCGATCCTGATGTACTTTGAACATGCACTGAAAAAAATAAAAATTAAAAAAAGAAAATAGAAAGCACTCAACATGTTGAACAATGTTGGCTGTTTCTTATTTTCATTAAGAAAGAATTATCTCACAGCCATTATAAACAAGACCTTCTTGAGGGCAAGGTTTAAACCATAAGGTACTATAACCTCCATCAAGAAACTTACTAGGACTATTATATTTCTGCTTAGTTCAAATATATGTTTCCTGGAACTAGAGATTATAACAGTGTCTTAAAATATCATTTGTTATTGTCTCCCTATAGAAATTGTCTACTAAAGTAAATTGCTCTAGTATATTTTCCAAATAAGTCATTTCTATCTATCAAAATTATCATAGAAATATATTACATTTTATTAGAACCAAAACACCTCCTACTATTGTGGCTACTAATTGCAAAGCACCATGGCTTCAAATTCCCATTTAATATTCTAAGATTCTTTCTGAAGAAGGTAATTTTGGCAGAAGAAGATCACAATAACCTCCTTCATTTAATAATAAGATTTGAGGAGGTAAAGTTAACCTCTGGTCTTAATCTCAAATTATTTCAAGCTAAGAAGTTTCACTGTAGGAATATATATAAAATAGTATCATATCATATCATAGCACATCATACCATATGTGTATAATGAAAACAGCAACTCATCCTCCAAAAGTTAGCTGAAATAAATTCCCTACAGTTTTAGCAGTCATCATGGATACATAATGCAATGGAAAATGGAAAAGCATGTTTATATAATACAGGATAATTTATACTCTAGAAAAAATATAAATAAGACAATTAAAATTCTCTCAGCAAAGTATTGTTTACTTTATTTATTTATTTATTTACTTACTTACTTAGCTATTTATTATTTGTAAGACAGGTTCTTACTCTGTAGTGCAGACTGGCCTGGAGCTGGGGATCCTCCTGCCTCAGCTCCCTGAGTGCTGGGATTACAGATGTGCACTACCCCATCTGGTTTCCTCTCCATTTAAATTGTGATTTTTTTAACTCATTTACAAATTTAACTTGTTTTATAATAACATTATTCCAATTATACTATGCGTTATATTTGCATTTGCATCAGAGGCCACCAGACTTCTGCCAGTGACCAAGTGGAAGCCAGAAAACAGTGAAGACACAATATGTCCAGGCACCAGGTCCTCACGAGGAATGTGGTCACTGCGCGCTGTGCACGTAAACCAACAGCAACCAAAATGTAATAAAACTGGAAGTGAGAAAGTCCGCAGTGCAGATCAGCTCCGTTGCATTTCTGACAACGCACAGCAGTGCGATTTAATGAAATGGAAATTTACAAGGTGTCCATTCTCAGCAATTCCACCTTGGCAGACCACACAGTAGTTACGTTTTACAAAAGGTTCTGATGGATAACTACATCCAGAGGTACCATAGGAATATGTGGGAACCAATACATCCCTGAGTGCGAAGCACAATACAGCCAGTTGTAACTAAATGCCTTGATTTTAGAAAAAAACTTATCTTCATAAGCTATTATTTGGATCTGATCATTAGCATGGGAAGTAATTTATTTCCCTGGATGTCGTTAACGCTTCCCATCCACCAGCCTCTTCATTCTCTGATTTCCAAAGAACATTTTCATGACAAAATTACTGAACAACCTTGAAGTTAATGGCTTCTCTTACAGATATTAAATATGCCTGTGCGTGTGGCCATTTTCTATTTTTTAAAAGTAGGGCCATTCCTTAACTTCTACTGAGTGCTGCTATAGGTAATTGAAAATGAATATTGTACAAAATCATCATAAAAGCAGTTTTAGGTAGCTGTGAAGCAATCTGAGAATTATTCAATGAGCAGTAATCAACACCTTGCTGTCAGGAGAGAGATGAAAGGAGCAGTCGTCAGTATCTTATCGGTAGGTCATTATCACCGTCTTTCTTGCAGTGTGCGTTTGTTGTTTGTTGGGAAACCACAACAATTGAAAGTGAGTTTTAACAACTAGAAAGAACAGTGGTTGAATCTACACTATGAAGGTAAATAAATTAGTTACCACTTCTAATTTCCCAGAAAGAACTTCACAGAGCTCTACTAAACATATTATCTACTCATTTACTAAAGCTCTGCACGGTGCCATTGATAATGTTGCATATAGACGCAGTAATGTATAATTTTGAAATGGTTCCATTTCAAGGGAACCATATATGCACTTATATCAAACTATCAAAAATGATATGAATTAAATATTTTTCTAATAATCTAAACTAAAGCTACATGATTTTAGAATCATAGATTTTTAAAACAGACAAATTATAACTACTAGAGTTTAGTAATAATTGTAATTATCATAATGAATGCAAAAAAGAATATAGAATGGGAACTATAACCATAAAATGTGGTTATTTGTGTGACCCCTTTCTCCTTCAAGTCAAGGACCAGTTTGTTTGGGCACAACCTATGTAGTAACTTACCTGAGAATCTCTGCTGGAGAAGACATTGCTTCACACTGAAAATCATGTCCCCAGGGACCACGGCGGCAGGGCTGCACATAACCGGACATTGTGAGGCATGTGAATTCCTAGTCTTTAAACCAACACATCTTAATCCGGGCCCATCCTTTCTGGATACACAGTAAATTGGTTCAGAAGTTTGCAGCTACTAGGGCTAGAAAATGTTCATTTATTATGACATAAAACTTCTACATATTTATGGGGTGCCATGTGATGTTTGATACATGTATGTGTTATGTAAAGTTCCAGTGACATACATGTTTGTTTCCTTGAAGAGGCATCATTTCTTGGCAGCGGAAGCATTGGCAATGCCCTCTTCCAGCTCAGCTGAGAATCACCGTGCATCCGTGTTATTTACCTGACCCCGCTCTGCGATCGAGTACCCGGGCAGCGTCCTCCTCCGAGCGAACCTCAGGACGCAGGGATCAGCCTCCGCGATCGCTCTGCCCCAGCCTCTTCTCGGCCTCTGGAACCCACTGTCCTGCTCCGACTGCTGTGGGAACACACGAGTGAGGTCGGTGGCGCCTTTCTGCGCCTCCTTATCTCAGGGAACACGGAGTCGCCCCATTTCCATTCTCACTGTCACAAGCGACAGACTCCACCTCACTTCATGAACCCCACCTCGCCTTAGGCCTGTCACGATGTTTATTTGTACCGTGTCCTGTCTCCTGAGTGGGGATGAACACAGCCTGTTTGCGTTCCCTGGTCGCAGTGTGTTGATAGTGCGCAGTACACAGCGGTACAGGCCCAGCTGTCTCCTTGACAGCCCGATCTCGTGTCGTTGGCAGGCACACCCAGAAGGGGGATTGTTCATCAGATGGATGTTCCGTTTGTAGTTTCCTGAGGAACATTCTTACTGAGATCTAAAACGGCTGTTCTAACTCACACTCTCACCGGAGAGCCAGGGTTTCCATTTCTCTCTGTCCTTGCCGACACTTTTCATCTTTGTCTTGCTATAGCATCTCTAACTGCAGTGACATGACATCTGACTGTGGTTCCAGTTTTCACTTCCCTAGAGATAAGTGATGCTGAGCATTTGTTCATGTATGTTTTGGCCATTTATATGTTCTTCTGAGAGACAGCCTTATGCGTGTGCCTATTTGACATACATAACTGCTGCTCAATTGTTTGACTTACAGCTGACGTACACCTTGTGTGTATTTCCTCCCACTCCTTTGGCTGTCTCTTTGCTCCGTTGTTTGCTTTGCTGTACAGAAGCTTCCTCATCTAATATAATCCCACTTGTCTATTTTTGGTTTTGTTTCTTATCAAACAGTGAAGTCTTATCACACAATTCTTCCTATTCCAGTGTCTGGAACTGTCTCCCCTGCGTTTCTGTCTAGTAGCTTCCTAGTTTCAGGTCTTTTTTTACGTTTATTAGTGCATGTTTGCAGTACGTCATGATTGCATTCACTGTGGGAGTGGTACACATACAACACATTTCAGTTATTGCTTCATTTCCCTCCACCCCCTTTTATTGTTTTATTTTCTTTTTTATTTTACTTTAAAGAGAAAAAGCAATAAAAACAATGACAGAGAATTTCAGAACATGATGACAGGAGATTAACACTGGGTAATACATTGCATACAGTTATCTTCAGAGTAATTGCTCAGATTACAAAATACAGGCATGAAAAAATAATCAAAGATTATAAACACAAACCATTCTTTTTAATGAACTAATAGAAGTTAGTAGTATAATTATCTTAGCTATCCTATGTATATATAGATAGATATAGCTATTATGCATATGCTTTTTCTTTCCCCTTCCTTCTTTTCTCCTTTCCCTCATCCCAGTGATTCTTTCTTTTTGAGCAGTCTCTTTCCCTTTCACTGTATCTATTGGATCTTTTGGATCTTATTTACTTTTTTAGTTTCTTGCACTAGGAAGACAATATAATATTTACACATGCAAGTCTGATTTATTTCACTTATGAGTATGGGCTCTAGCTGCATCCATTTACCTATAAAAGCCTCTAGTTTATGTTTCTTTATAAGCTGAGTAGTCCTCCACTGAATGAAAATACCACATCATTTTTATCCATTCCTTGGATGATGGGGATCTGTGTTGTTTCCAAGATTTAGCTTTTACAAATTATGCTGCTATAAACATGGGTGCACATATATCGCTGCGGTACAATGTTTTTAATTTTTCTGGGAAAATACCCAGAAGGGGAATAGCTGGGTCTAATGGGACCTCTAATCCTAGTTTTGTGGGGAATCTACACACTGATTTCCACAGTGACTGTACCAGCCTATACTCCCACCAACAGTGAAGAAGGATTCCTTTTTCCCCACAGCCCCTCCAGCATTTGTTATTGGTTGATTTCTTGATGATAGCCATTCTTCCTAAGGTACGATGGAATCTCAGTGTTTTTTAATTTGCATCTCTTGAATGACCAGTGATGTTGAATATTTCTTCATATATTTATTTGTTCTTTATATTTGTTTACCTGAGATGCCCATTTTTAGATTGGGTGTTTGAATTTGAGGGGCCTGATTTTTTTCAGTTCTTTGTATGTTCTAGGTAGAAGTCCTTTGTCTGAGGGACAGTTGGCTAAAGTTTTCTCCCATTCTTTGCATTTTCTTTTCACTCTGTTGGTGATTTCCTTTGATGTGCAAAAAAATTTTAGTAAGATGAGATCCAAATTGTTGATTCTTTTAAGTACTTCCCATGAAGTTTGATTTTTGTTCATGAAATCTCTGCCTACCCCTATGTCTTCAAGATTTCTACCTACTTTCTCTTCCAGTAGATTTAGTGTTTCTGTTTTAATATTGAGATCTTTGATCCATTTTGACTTTAGTTTAGTGCATGGTGATGGACATGGGTCTAGTTTTAGTCTTTGGGATGTGGTAAGCTAGTTTTTCCATTTGTTAGAGAGATGGGTTTATAGCTCTCTTTTTTGCTTGGGTCTTTCTTAGGTTTTGCTATCAACATAATACTTGCCTCCAGGAATCATGTAAGCAGTATTGGCTCCCTTTGAAGTTCATTAAAGATTTTGAGGAATATTGGCATTAAATCTTCTCTAAATTTCTTATAGAATTCAGCCATGAATTCAGCAGGACTTAGGCTTTCTTTTTGGTAAGTTTTTAATTATGTTTTCAATTTCATTAACTGATATTGGGTGACTGAGAATTTTTACATCTTCTGGATTCAGCTTGGTAATTCATCTGTTTCTAGGAATCTGTCCATTTCTTCTGTGTTTTCCGTCCTACGAAAGTAAAGATTTTTGAAGGAGAAACTGATAGTCTGAATTTCCACAGGATCTGTAGGGATCTCACCCTTTTCATTCCACATTGCATGAATTTGAGTTTTTTCTTTCCTTTTCTTTTGATAAAGTTGGCTAGGGGTTTATCAATTTTATTTATGCTTTCACAGAACCAGCTCTTCAATTTTTTAATTCTTTGTTTTGTTTTCTTCATCTCAATTGCATTACTTTGTGCTCTGATCTTTAAAATTTCCTCCTGTAATGGGCTTTGGGCTTGTCTTGCTCTTTTTTTTTCTAGAAACTTGAGGTGCAAAATTAGGTTATTTGTGCTTATTCTGTTTTCCTGGTATGACAATTTGCTGCTATGAATTTCCCCCTTAGGACTCCTTTAATTGTATCCCACATGTAAACGTATACTGTATTTGCATTTTTGTTTGATTGTAAAAATTGTTTAATTTCTTCTTTAATTGTATATGTGACCCATTGGTTATTCACTAAAGTGTTATTTAATTTCCGTATGTTTATGGAGTTCTTGTGGTTTCTTTTACCATTAATTTCCAATTTCATTGCACTATGGCCAGATAATATGTATGGAATAATTTCAGTTCATTTGTATTTACTTAAGCATGTTTCATGGGCTATTACATGGTCTCTCATAGAGAATGTCCCATGTGCAGCTGACAAGAATGTATTTTCTGATGTTGTTGGCTGAAACATTCTGTGAAGGTCTACTAAGTCCATTTATTCAAAATTTGGTTTAGTTCTAATATTTCCTTGTTTATTTTTTGTTAGTTGACATATCTCTTTGTGACAAAGGGGTATTAAAATCCCCCATTACAGGTGTGTTATTGCTCATTTGATTTTTCATGTCTATTAACATTTGTCTTATATAGTTGGGTGTTCCTGTATTTGGTGTTTATATATTTGTGATTATTATCTCTTCCTCTAGAAGTTTTCCCCTAACAAATATGTAGTGACCTTCTTTATCTCTTTTGGATGTTCTTAGTATGAAGTTCACGTTGTCTGCAAACAGAACAGCTACCCCTCCTTTTTTCTGGGTTCCTGTTGCATGGAATATTGTTTCCATCCTTTGGTTTTGAGTCTATGAGTTTCTTTTTGAGTTAAATGTATTTCTTGCATACAGCATATAGTTGGATCTTGTTTCTTGATCCATTTTGCCAATCTACTTCTTTTGATTGGTGAATTGAGGCCATTTACATTGATGATTATAACTGATATGTATTGTCTATATTTGTCATGGTATTTTCCTGCTATGTCTTCCCTGATTTTTCCCTCTGTTTAATTGCTTGCCTTCCTTAGTGGTTTGTCTTTATTGTTATTCTTGGAATTGTAGCTATTTTGATCTCTGTCTAGAATATATTTCATACTCTTTGTAGGGTTGGTTGGGTTGGTTGTCATAAAGTTCTTCAGTTGTTCTTTGTCATGGAAGTATCTTATTTATCCATTAATTTTGAAAAATAGTTTCTCGGGGTACATCAATCTGGGTTGGAAGTTGTTTTCTTTCAGAGCTTGAAATACTTCACTCCAAGAAGTCTGCCATGAATATGCTGGTCTTTCCTTTATAGGTCATCTGTTTCTTTTCTCAATTGCCTTTTAATATTCTGTTCTTGTGCTAAATTTCTGGTGTCTGGGTGTACATTTATGTCGGTAATAGATAATAGGAGTTCCATATGCCTCATTTATCTGTATGTCAGATTCTTTTCCCACACTGCCCTGCTTTGGAGCCAGCTGACTACGGACTGAAACCTCTACAGACTGTGAGCCAAAACTCTCTACCTTTAAACTTTGGGTGTCTGGTATTATGTCCCAGAGATGACAGTGTAACTAAGACACATTTTAAATACAGACTTAGGCTGGGAATGTAGTTCAGGGGCACAGTGCCTGCCTGGCCAGTGCAAGGTTCTGAGTTTGATTCCCTGTATCAAAAAAAAAAAAAAAATACAGACTTAGCATGTGCCTTGCAGTGTCTTGAAATGTCTTCTGCCCTGATTTGTTTGAGAAAAAGAAAGTTCAAATATTTCAAATAATAACAATATATATCTGAAGTAAGTAAGGTTCCATGCGGCTTACACTGATTTAAACCCATTTTTCTAAGACTCGGGTAGTTATGGTGTGATGTTTCCTTTAAGTATTTTTGCTTAAAGTTGGCAATAATCCTAACCCAAATTAAGGAGAAATTAACTCATACTTCAAGCCAATAAATTTTGTTTCTACTACACGTAAGTTTCCCCCTTTCTTCCCATCTAGTAGCAACTATTTCCAGTGAAATAACATGACTAGAAGCTTTGTGTTTTGCCCAGATTTTTAAACTTGATGCGAATTTCACATGATCATTTACAGGGATCCTGATTCAGGCACTTGGACTCAAGAGTTCAGTGTTTTAGCTGCAACTAGTCACCAAACAGATTTAACAAGCTGATTTTAGCACTCAAGGCTGTGAGCCATGAATAAACCCACTGAGGTTTTCTTCTAGATTTAATCAAAAGAATTTAAAGAAAATTGAAACAGGAAGATTTTTAGAGCTGTGTGGGCAATTATGTGAAGCATTGTGCATCAAGAACCATGGCTCTATTAACTGGTTTGTTTTTTTCTTATCATTCCAAATTTATTTTATATAAGAAAAGGGAAAATGTGGTATCTTTACTACTAACTAAAAGTCCAGCTAATAAAATCTTATAATTGAATCATTGTCATACATTAATGCCAACAAAATATCACATCCATTACTAATCTGAACTTTAAAGCTCAAAGTACAAAATTACCGTTATTCCCTGCCATCTTTGTGTTGTGACAGTACTAGAATGTGGAAACTTACCTTGCCTTTTGCATGGCCAGTATCCAAGAGGAAATGTGCCTTATTCAAATTAATGTTAACAGACGTTAACCTAACATGGATCATTATTTGTCCAGTTTGGTTTAACAGCCACTTATTTCTCAGCATTATACTACTTTCATAGTTAAGAAATGTAACGTCTCTCCAAACTTTTGCTTCTAACTACTAGGTGGGCTCAAATACATGCCTTTAAAATTTTTAATGTCATATCAGATTACTTTGCTTTGAAAATAATGAGAATTACCAAAGGATATGATATTCTTTTTTATTAAATTTATTGATACAATTTAGATATACATAATGATCATATTCACCATGGGAAATTTGTGCCTGGATATGGTATCTCTTGACTCCTCTTTTTCCCATCCCCTCTCCTCCCTCAAACCCCTCATCCTGTCCTTATTTACAAAGTTTGAACTAGAGAAAACATTCCTAAAATTCATTTGGAGGAGACCTAGTGTAGCAAAAACAATTCTAAGTAACAAAGGCAAGGAAGGGGGAATCAAAATCCTCAATTTAAAATTATACTACAAAGCTACTGTGATAAAAACAGCAGGTATTGGCAAAAAAACTCATCTCTGAGGATCAGTGGCACAGATTAAAAGATGCAGAAACTACTCCAAACACACTCAGTCACCTTCTTTTCAACAAAGAGGAACTCTTTCTTTTAGTGAAGGTGACACATGCCAAAGACTAAAACTAGATCCACGATATTCTATATAAGCAGAAGCACTAAAATATTGGGATTTGACTGTAAAGTAAGCAGGTTTGCTGTAGATGCCATAAGACAAGCACCAAGTTCCCTGAAAAGAAAATTTTTCCAGAGCCCCTGACCATTTGCAGCGCTGCTGCTACAGGACCGGATGCCACAGGAAGAGGGAAGTAGGTGAGATTCTAAAGATACACATGTCTACTCCTGTCCTGCTTCCCAGTGTGAAGCAAGCACATGTCTAGCTGGGCAGTGTGGGCATCAGATTCAGCCTCCCGTTAGTGTGAGAGGGGCGACTTCACCATGCACTGTCAGGCTGGGTGGGATCACACATTTGAGGAGCAGCAGTCTAAGTGCTACTGTCATGTTTTTGCCTCCACACCTCTTGTCTTTAGTAGTTTGGGCTCTGTATTTCATTTTTCTGCTAAGCATTTGCAGTTTCATTTTATGATATGCTTACTCATATCCTTTGCCTTTTTTACTGAAATCTTTACCTTTTTGTTATAAATAGCTATAAATATATTTAGAACTAGCAGGCATCTGACAACCATCCGTGCTTCAAATCCTTTCTTTCTTAAAGGCTAATCCTTATTTGTGCTGTCAAAAATAAAACAGAGCCTAAAACTCTTCATGCTTTGCTTTGGAGATGGAATCTAAACCATTTAGAAATGTCACTGTATAAAACAAACACAAATTTGCTTAACAACATAAGTAAAGTCAGAGAGAGACATTTTTTAAACTATTTCATTTTAAGCTACCTGGAACTCAGCAACACAGTAGTTTGATAAAGAAGCCCTTGAAACCCTTCTCTCCCTTCATAGTCATCTGGGCATAAGGATGAGTGTGCCCATGTGTGTGTGTGTGTGTGTGTGCGCACGTACGTGTATGTGTATGTGTGTGTGCACTATCTTTATTTGCACTGTTCAATCATTCCATTTAAATTTTGAAAAACCATCTGGCTTGTGATTTATGGAAGATAATTTTATATGCAACTGTCCCACTTGTCTGATCCAGAGCCAATACTGATATATTCAAAATATAATGATGCATCTTAATACACACGTGCAGCAGTCACAGACATGTAAAGGCACTGCTTTTGAGGTGGTCACTTGGAATGACTTTGTCAGTGGTGCATCAATCACATCACTGAATACTTTTGGAATTATTTTCAGAGCCACAAGAGCACCAATGTTGTAGTCACACCTCGCATTTTAATACCAGCGCATCTGGAAGGGCCATGTCCAGTTACATTTCTACACTTGCCTGCATTTCCTGTCTCCACAGTAGATGGTTATGGTGTGTGTGTTATTGCCCTCGCTCCACCTGCACATGAAAGGTAGGAACTGCTTCTCTTGTGTGAACCTGTGTGAACAAATCGCACGCTGAACATCCTAATAGTGTAACGCACTATTCAGCAGAGGCTGAAAGAGTGCTTCCTGAATCCTAAGTTATTCACATAGCAAGGGAAGTCCTCACAGGCTTATCGCAAATGCTTAAAGTACGTCAATGTCATCGGAAAATGTGCTGCTTCCCTGTGGAGCACTGTGGTGGGGGCAGCACTTGTTTGCATGTCTAAATTCTGAGATACTGTTGAAAACAGCAGAAGTGTCATTACCCTGATGAGGTTTGGGGCAAATTAATGCAAAGTGCTTTCACAGCAGAGGATGGGCAGCAGCAGTGGATGACAGGGTAGAGA
Organism: Chinchilla lanigera; assembly: GCF_000276665.1. Taxonomy (NCBI): domain Eukaryota; kingdom Metazoa; phylum Chordata; class Mammalia; order Rodentia; family Chinchillidae; genus Chinchilla; species Chinchilla lanigera. The sequence continues at coordinate 537,343 of NW_004955554.1, read as the reverse complement.
TAACATTCTGATGCAAGCCAACATCGAAAACCTGAGCCAAAGGTACGGCACAATCTGGTGTTTTTCTAACGGCACTGGAAGAGTTCACATTGGAGAGATTTCACTACCCTTAACATCCTCATACCGGTCTAAGAAGCTAAAGTAAGCACTCAGGAACACATTGTGGAATGTAGGGAGGTCATTGACTCCAGGTAATCAGCTCACAGGAGCTTCTTATTGGCTTATGAGGGGTCACAGCCCAATAAAGCCATTACTGACTGAAAATACTGTGAGTTAAAATGTTTTCAGTACAAGCCAGGTTCACTGCCTGTTTCTGTAAATATAATTTTCTTTTCTTTTGTTCACAGCCTCATTTGCTCACCCCTCCTCTGGGCTGTTTTACACTACAGCATCAGTGCTGGGCAGCTGCACCAGACAACACGGGACCAACAGAGTCAAAAATATTTACTACGCAGCCCCGTAAGGGACACAAACATTTGCTGACCTCATCCAAAAGAGAGAGATTCACAGCCTCGTTTTCCTTCATCTATTGATGGGCAATAAATGGGCCAATAAAGACAACAACAGAAAATAAATGGGCGTTAAATGTCCAGTATATCTATTCTTGCAATCTTTGATCCTCCAACTTCAAGTGTAGATTCAATTTTACCCTATGAGAAAAAGAAATTATTTTATTGTATTTAAAGTATGGTCACAAGAGCCATGGAAGCTGATTGAAGTTCACCAAGGCAAAGGTCACTCTCGTTCATCTCTGCTCGTTTCCCAGCACTTAATGGAAGGCCTGAGAAATGTGCGGCAGTCAATAATTGGCCAATGTGTTGAACTGAATTACACTGAGGGGATGTGCGCCTCTCCAAAGTCTCCACTCAAATCAGACTGCAAAAGTTACTTCAATGACAGCTTTTCTTAAATGTATAGAGAAGTGGATTTGTTTCTTTCAGAATTAAATCTTGCTCTAAATGGTCCTTGAAAATATAATTTGAATCATAAGTCAAAACTTACTTGCTGGTTTTTTCACATTTTTAAGTTGCAAGACCTAATAATACTCATTAAGTTATTTTGAATTATATATAACTTTAGCATTAAGTCAGGCTGTTGGAATATAAGCATTTCTTTTCTATGAAAAAATTGACCTTAATGTCTAATATTTTGTGAAAAAATGTCTCCCACTGAAATGTAAAAATGACTTCCATGGTTATAATTTTCTCAAGAGCAATGTCCTAGAGGAACACTTTTTTTTGACAACAGCATCAAGAAAGGCCATCTGGTGATTGGTCCAGGACCAAGGGTCAGAACCAAGCTGCTCACCCTGGTACTTGGTCCCTTGTTTGACAGAGAAGTGGTTTGGTGAGGTGGAAGCTCACAGCGCAGATGGCTGGTGAGAAGCCTCAAGCTTTCCTCTTGTTGAACAGAATTCAGGTTTCAACAGCCTAATAGCTGGAAAGTGAAGTGACTTAGCATTCAGGTTTTCATTTGTTTTGTTTTGTTATTGTGTTAAGAGAAGATACCATGAACTCTGCCCTCCTAAACTTTTAAGCCACAGTACTGTACAGCACAGCTCGACATTACGCAGCATTCTCCACAATTCAGTCATGCTGCGTGACCCTGAGTTCATACTGAACACCAGCTCCTCGCTTCCTCTGCCTGCAGCACCTGGAAACCAGGATTCTACTTTCTGCTTCTGTGAGTTTAACCATTTTAAGCACTTCCTGTGGGTGGGATCAGAAATACCTGCTCTTTTGCGACTGACTTCCCATAATGCCCACAAGGTTGACCCATGCTGTGTGTAGCAGGATTTTCTTTCCTAAGGCCTGAAAAACTCCGCTGCATGAGGATAGCACATTTTCTGTGTCCATTCATGCTCCAGTGGGTGTCTGGGCTGTTTCTACACCTTGGCTACTACAAATAATGCATACAGTTGACTTGTTACCCTTTCTGCCATTCTGTCTTTTAATGGAATTTAACCCATTTCCATTTAAATTATTAATAGGGAAGGACTTACTATGCCACTTGTTTATTTTTTTCTAGACTCTGATGGTTTGGACTTTTACTGTTGTCCTGATTGTTTCTGTCCTCCCCTGTACTTTGGTGATGTTTTTAAGGGCTGTATTTTGATTGCTTTGTCTTATATGTGTCTCTTCTAGGGATTTTCTTTGTTGGTACTGCGAGGCTTTCCTAAAGATCTCATATAATGACACTCTATTCAAAGCTACTATCACTGAGCTTTAACCATTTGCAAAAATCCAACACTTTTATTTGCTACCCCCATGCTATGGTTTCACATCTTTGATATTAAGCACCCATTCATTTTTATCCTCATGGTGATATTTATTATTTTATTTTCAACATCCATGTCAGAATTAAAGGTGATTTACTCACAAATGCTACGTTAATATAGTATTCTTTGCCTGACGTTTAACTGTAACAGCTGATGTGATATGCTTTTATATGTTCAGTGTTATTTCATATGCTTCAATGTTATTTCCTCCTTCCTTGAAAGAATTCTTTGTATTTTTTCTAAGGAAATTCGAGGTATGGTAAAATGCCTCTGATTGTGTTTGTTTGGTAAAATTTTTATTCCTCCTTTTTGAAGGACAATTTGCCAAGTAAAGTTTCTTTGGTTGGCAGATTTTTCCTATCAGCAATTTGAATATATTATTCCTGACAGCAAGTGTCCTCCTGAGAAATCCAGTGATAGTTTTATGGTGTCACCCTTGCACATAATAAGTCCCTGCTCTCATTCTGCTTTCACAGTTCTCTGATGTGTCTCACTGTGGACTTTTCTGGTTTCCTACTATGATCGATGAGTTCACACAAAGCACCTTCGAGCTTTATAACTCTGTCTGTACATTTCCCACCCAGATTTTGAAAGTTTTGTATCACTGGTTCTTAAGTAAACTTTTTCTCTCCTTCTCACACCTCCCAATAGGATTCCCACAGACCACCACAACATCTATAGACCACCATGCTACAAATTATTGCAGAAAGGCACATGCATTTTATTTCCCAGTGTGTATAGAAGTTATGTGGTGAGGTAAATAGATGCAACTTGAAAATACAATGTTTCGTGAAATAGGTCAGACACACAAGCTCAAATAGTATATGGCTTCTCTGATATAAGAAACACTGGAGAGAAAGAGAGAGAAGAGGAGATAGAGAGCAATCTAGAAGAGAGACAAAGAATAGGGAGTTCAAATCCTTCCCCAAATTAAATACTCTGTTGTTTTGAAACATTTCAATATGCATGCTAATTTGTTTCATTTATACAAATAGTATATCTTCATTTATTGAAAAGTTCATGTTATCTGTTTCTTTCTTTTTTGGAAGAATCTTTTTGGTTTATGTCTTTTACTAAGTAACTACTTTGAAGGTAATGGCACCCCGTGTAATAACTTGTTATTCACTTAGTATTTGATTATGAAAATTTGTTTTATTTTTTATAAGAAAAAGAAGACATGTCTACACTATACTCTAGTCTAATGAGTGTTAAGCAACATGTCTAAAAGCAACATACATAGTTAAATTTACATTTTTTATTGCTAAGAATTGCTAGGAAGGATCTGAGCCTCCAGGGAGTTGGAATCCTTTTGGTGGCGAAGAATTTTGCTTCCATGTTAGTGGTTACTGACTGGTCAGAGTAGTGGTTGTTGTAGGTTGGAATGGTATGGAAATTTTTTTAATAAAGTAATAATGGAGTATGACTCACCAATTGATTCTTGCTTTCACTGGTGATATCTCTACAGCACGTGATATGGCTTCTTAGCACTTTACACACTGTAAAACTTCTTTCACAATTGCAGTCAATCTTCCAAAACTTTGTCACAGCTTTATCAGCTAAGTGTTATGTCATATTCTAATCCCTTTGCTGTCATTTCGACAATTTTCATGGCATCTCATGAGGAGTAGATTCCATTTCAATAAATCACTTTCTTTGTTTTCTTCATGAAACAACTACTTAGCCATTTTTATCATGAAATTTTCATCATGACATTGCAGTAGTTTGTCACATTTGGGGGTTCTGTTTCTATTTCTTATGCTTCTGTAATTTCCAACACATCCACTTTCTTCCTACTCTGAAGTCTTGAACCCCTCAGATTTATCCATGAGAGTTAAAATCAAACTCTCCCAAGCTCTCTTAATGCTGGCATTCCTAATAGCATCTAGAATGGTGAATCCTTCTACTAGGTTTCAATTTCCTTGGTCCAGTTACACTGAAAACAATTACTATGTTTGGCAGCTATAGGTTTATGAAATGAATTTCTTAAATAATAAAAGTTGAAAGTCAGAATGATTACATGATTAGGAGCTGCAAAGTGGATAATGTCTTAGTAGGCATGAAAACATTAATCTCATTGTACATCTCTGTCAAGCTCTTGGGTGACCCGGCCATTGTACTGAGGAAGAATATTCTGAAAGGGGATTTTTCCCAATCATTGATTCACAAAAAGGCATGGGCTTAACACACTTCATTCAGTAAACCACACTGTAAACACACTTATTGTCATCCAGGCCCCATTGTTCCATTTACAGAGCACAGGCAGAGTGGGTTTAGTATAATTCTGCAGGGCTTTAAGGTTCTCAGAATAGATAATGAGCAAAGACTTCAAACTAAAGTCATCAGCTTGACTAGCCCTGACCCAGAGGATCAGGCCATCCTCTGGAGATCTGAAGCCAGGCACTGGCTTGTCCTGTCTCACTATGGAAATCTTATATGGCCCCTTCTTCCAATGGAAGGCATCATATCTATCATACAAAGTTTGGTGTAGCCTCTCTATCAACCATCACAGTTGGTAACTTACTGGTGCACCTTGCACTTTGCTATTCAGTGATGCTTTATTCTTTTAAACCTCGCAAACCAACTAGTAAACAGTTTCTCACATTCAAGTGTTCCTGGCTTTGTAGTTGTTAAGCGTCAAATAGATTCTCCCTCATCCTTGATTTTCTGAGTGAGAACATACTACCATTTAATCCATGTCAGACATTTAAAATAAGCAAACATTAGGTAGCATTTGGTACAAGTCTTTTGTCTTTAATGTTAAACTCTATGTGTTTTGAGGTCTTTACCCAACTATAACAGGTGGCATATAAGAACACACAGATCCCTATTTGTTTTGTCAATAAGAAATCCAACAACCTCTTATTTTAATTATAACAATGGCAAGGAATGCACTAAATAAAGATATCTGCATTTTTATAATCACTTATCCATTAAAATTCTTACTGCAGGGCTCAGAACTGGCTTCTGTTTTACAGACCTGAAGACCTTTTGTAGTGACTGGCTCAAGACCATAAACTTTTAAAATCTGAAGTAGATAACAGAAAGTTAGTTCATACCACAAAGTTAACAAAGCTTAGTAATTATGATACTTATATTGTCCTTTCTGTCCTATGAGCGCACATGTACAAGAAACCAAGTCTTTCCCTGATAGGTACTTGAAAGTTCACTAAAGTAACAGTGGCAAAGAAGGATCCTAAAAGAAGCTGAAGGGAATCACAGCCTCTTGTTCATAGTGGAAATGCTGTAGGTAGAGGTGGAGGCAGTGTCTGAGCCTGTTTTTATGCATAGCCCAGGTTCCTCTGTCTTACATAACTATTAATTACTCCATTTTTGCTACACTTTCATGCTGAGTATTTAAAACAAGTTAAAGTAAGATAAAGATAGATATGGAGATAGAGACTCATACTGTGTATATGTGCATGTATTATATACATACATAGTCAAGATTAGTTAAAAATCTTTTGGGATCATGTGAAGAGCTTCTAAGCTCCTCCATTTTTTTCCTCTGCCAGTGACATCATTTGCCAGGATGAGTCATGGTCTTGGTTGACCGTATCGCTTTAGTGAAAGCACTGGAACATCCCTCCCTTTAGTGACCCTCCATTTTGAAAACTTCACTTTAGTAGACCTCTGGGGTCTACTAATCCTCTACTCAAGACTTTGACTGACTCATCATTGTAGTTGCAGGTCCCTTCAAAGAGGTCCTATCTCACTCTGAGTCCTATCTGACCTGGAAGGGCAAGGACCAAACACTGGCTCTCCTTGGAGCCCTTTTGTCTCATTTGGCTTTGGTTTCCAAGCCACAGTGAATACTAGGAAGGTCCAGTCTTGAAATGTGGGCAGCAGGTCTTCATCCTAAATATTTTCACCTTTTGTGAATCTTGTGCCCTTTATAATGTAAAGTATGCCTGGGGAACAGCAACCACTTACATTAATAATGGTCAGAATTAGTATTAGAAGTCAACCTGATATTCTCTGTCTACTGAATCCTCAAAGTGTTCATAATCCCAAACAAGATGAAGCTATCATCAAAATACTGTAAGTCAGGGTATCTGTGGTGAATTATTGAGCATGGATCCACGTGTCCTCATCTAACTCTCCTTTTCTCATATTTCAGATAAGAACCTGGCAATATCAGACAAAAAAATGCTGTTAAGAGTTTGTCTGTAAATAAATTTATTGCTCTAAATGTGAAGCCAAAGAAGTGGGAGTGGAGTTTCAGAAAAAACTTAAATATTGTAAAATTTCTTTAGTTATTTCACTCAATATTAATTTTGTCATTCAAATTACTTGTAGTCAGTATAAAGGCTATGACTTAATCAAGTATAATAATTATTTAAATTCTGGCTTGAAATTTGACATACATAGGTATTAGTCAGATTTCCTGATGCAGGGACACAGTAAGAGATACAACTTGAAGGAGGAGAGGTTTAATTTGGATCATACTTCCAGGACATACAGTCCGCGGTCTACGGACTCCGAGACAGAAATACCCTGGTAGAATGGTACGGCAGAGCAAAGCTGTTGAGGAAGCAGAGCACTGTGGCCGGAAAGCAGAGCAGGGAAGAGTTCTGTAGAGGAAGGGGTGAGGGGCCACATATAATACATAAAGTATATCATATCAAAGCCACGCCTCTGTGACCAACCCAGACACACCCGGAATTGTGTGTTACCAGTCCCCTCCCTGGCTCTCAAGCCAGTCAAGTTACACAACCAGGCTCAACTGCCACAACACATTTATTTTAGTAAATGTGCACATTTTCATCTTTTTCATCAATCTATGCAAGACTATAATGATTGTGCAGCTGAACCTCTACAGTGAGTATATTTATTAAATTTTCCATTGTTCCAATTTATGATTTTTGAAAGGAGAATAACACCAACCTGTCAACTGATTATTTCTTATATTTTAGGTAATTTAAAACCTCTGATAATTGGAATATTTCTAAGCAACTCCTACTCCATTACTACCCAAGAGGAAACATGTCACTAAAAGCAGTTAAATCGTCATACATTCTGCTCCCTGACTTTAAATTCTGTACAATTAGAACTGTGAGTAAAAATCTAGTTTTGAGTTAAAAGAATCTACACTAAAGAGGAAATATTGGCTTCACATCACCTTACAAACTGTTCTGTTCAATATTCCATGGAAAGTTTTGTCTTTGCAGCCAAAAGATGGATTATTTGTGTCTCATTAATTTTTATGTAAAATTATTCTTTGTTCTCTTGGTTGCTCCCTTTCTAAATTGGAAGGGAAATAACTAAAGATATTTGTTACAAGTTTAGCTGTCTAGGTTTGCACGTCTACTACTAGTTATTAAAAATGGATATTGTGGATCTCAGTGATAAATGTTCAGTCTGTACCTTTGTTATTTATTATACTCATTTTAAGGCAATGATGAGGTCATTAAGATGAGTAAAGGAACAGAGGCAAAGCAAGGAGATCGTTTATATTCATCAGAGGCTCAATATTAGCTCCTTCACTGAAATATAAATAATCAGCTTCCAAATAAATATAGACGTTTAAAAATTACACAAAATTATGCAATGATCATGAGATACTTCTGAAGCCTTTAAACAAGTTTAAAGATAGCTACTGCTCAAACCAAGGTAACTTTTGTTTTAGTTCTTTTATATTTTCCCATCTTTTTATGTACAGGGCAGAATTTCACTTACAAATCATTAGGCTTATTAATGCCTAAAATGAATAAGTTAAAGAAAGAGATGATTTGTGTAAAATTAATAATTATAAGTATTCTCTGTTAAACAGTTTTTGCTCTCCTAGCTATAGAGGCAAAAGTAAGAACAATGCTCCCTGAAGGATTTCTCTGAGCCTGGTGAGTGTCTGCCCAATTAGATAAGATATAGCAGAGTCAAGCTCATCCTTCTAATGTCTCGCTATTGTAGCTGCTCAAGGAATCAAAATTATCTGGTGGAGAGAGGAACAGCCCTGATGAAGATAGAATCGCCCACCGAATTAAATTACCAAAAAGCTAGTGTACGTACAAAGAGCAATAAATAAATGCAAGTTTCAACAAAGACGTAAATTGGAGATCAAGCTACAGGCAGAAATGGACACAAAGAAAGAGAGTTGACAAGGTACGTGAGTTTATTAGTACATACTATCTTCTAGATGGCATGATAATGGTCTCTTTTTTCAGTACCAAGGACAGAACCCAGGGCTGCACGCTGGCCCGTCAGTGCTCTCGCTGGGCTGTGCCGCTAACACCAATACTTATTTACTGAATTAGCTTATTAAGCAAGTGAGTTCTTTTTTCCCCAGTGTATATATTTTGTTTGTTTTTATTTATTTTTCTTTTTTTATTTTAAAGAGAAAAGAACAAAAACAGAATAACAAAAATGAAGACAAAAACAAAACGACACAAAAACAATAAACATGGTGCAGAATTTCAAAGCAAGGTGATAGGAAATTAACAATGGTGATTATATTATTTATCGTTATCTTCAAAGTGGTTACTCAGATAACCAGATATAGGCATGCAAGATTGATCAAAGAATTACACATCAACTGTTTCTTTCAATAAACCAATAGAAACTAGTAGTACAATGAAGTGAGCCGTCTTGTTGTGTATATATATATTTTTTTCCTTTCTTTCTTCCTTTTCTTTCTCTTTCCCTCATCCAAGTTGTTCTTTCCTATTTGAGCAGTTTCTTTCCCTTTCACAGTATCTATTATATCTTTAAGATTTTATTTACTCTTTCAGGTTCTTATACCAGCTAAAAAGAAAGATGAACTAGAGGCTTTTATAGGTAAATGGATGCAACTAGAGACCATACTCATAAGTGAAATAAATCAGGCTCACATATGTAAACATCGTATTGCCTCCCTAGAATAAGAACATGAAAGAGTAAATAAAATCTTTATTTTTCTTAATCTGTTGAAAAGTTCATGTGTTATAAATCAAAATACACTTAGCTTAAATTTGTGATTACTCAGTGTTATATGAAGTTTATGAATTAAAAATAATATAATGGCCTTTCCTTTGTAATAAGAGATTCCCTGCAATGCTAGAGCAATGTTTCTCACCAGGAGCCATTCTGCCAGGGGCACTGGGCAACATTGGAGGATGTTTTTATTCTCACACAGTGGGTCGCTGCTTCTAGCATGTAGTAGGAAGAGGTCACAGGAGATTCTAAACATCTTATCACACCAGAGTAACCACTCACAACAATAAATTATTCAGACTGAAATACAGTAGTACTCAGATTAAGAAATACTATAAAAGAATAGTGAGTAATGTAATGGCAAAATAAAATGAACAAGGCCCAGATATCCAATTTGTCTGGTTAGGCTACAGTGAAGTAAAAAGACAACAGGAAAATAGTCACCAAATGTCCCAAACTCAGGAAGTACAATGTTCATGAGAGCATCTGTGAATGTCCTGTGAAAGACAACATAGCAAAATGAAAAGTAAAATAAAATGAACAGCTCATAATTAGAAATTTATTGTATGAAAAGACTGATGTCATCATTATTTCATCTAAACAGCTGAAGGTAGATACAAATGTCTAAACAACACTTATCTTTATTTTATAGGAGTACAAAATTTTTAAAAATCTTAAAAATAATCTACATGGAGATGGCTCTTTCTCAAGGGAGGAGTGGAGCAAGAGGTGGAGGAAACAAGGAAGCAGGGAGAGAAAGGGGTGAAAAAGAAATTAAGAGGTGTCAGATACAAGCACGAACTCCACACAAGAAGGGTAAATATTGTGCACTGCAAACAGGCACTAATAATAAAAAATAAACCTACCTACTATGTAAAATGATAACTGGTTGGTTAGGATAAGATATCAAAGCTTAAAAGTAGATAAAGGTGAATATCTTCTAAATAAAAGCAGAAATATTAGACAAAGACCGATATCAACAGGATCAAATTTGTTCCAAATAATAGAACAGCAAATATTTACAAGAAACTACCAAACACAGAAAAGAAATCAACAGAAATAATAGGCGACTCTAACCTGAGAGTCTCAGCTTGTGACCACAACTCAGGGGGTTGAGGCAATCCGATCATCTGAGTAAGAACGTAAAGTCCGTTATGAAGGATGGGCGAGCAAAACATAACGAAGTGATGGTGTTGCTTGTTATTCAAGTTCCCATAGAACATAGACCAGCCCCTGAGTAGTCCCAGTCTTACATCACACAGTTACAGTTACCCATAGTTTGAAAATATCGAACAGGAAAATTGTAGAAATAAACAGTTCATAAGTTTTAAATTGCAATCTCCTTTGAGTACCATAGCATGAACCTCCGCTTGTCCCGCATTTCTGTGCGGTTTGTGTCCCATTTGCTACTCACCACCCAGCAGGCTCAGAGGAGAGACCACGTCCACCCCCACAGCATCGGTGTCACGGGACCGTCGTGCAGCGGCCTAACGCTGCATCACAATGCCGATGTCCGTCACGCCATTTCATGTCAGCTTGTAGGCACTGTATCCTCTCACATCCGCACAAGAACAAGGTACAATTCAATACGGTATGAAGGAGAGAGGGAGGGAGAAAGAGAGAGGCCACATTCACCTAGCTTTTATCATACTTTTATCAGGTTGTTGGTATAATTGTTCTTTTTCAAATGTATTACTACTCTCTTACTTTGCCTAGCTTTTTTATTTAACCACTATAATAAGCTCACGTGTGTAGTAAAATGCTCAGTGTATGTAGAGTTTGGTGCTGCCCATGGTTTTGGGTACAGAGCGTGTCTGCACGGCAGGTGTGTGGGTGGAGCTTACTGTCAGCCCTGAAGCACTGTGTGTAGAGATGTTATCAGGCATGACAGTGCCCTCTGAGGTGGAGTCAGACTCTGCCTTCTTCACAGCCATGTGTGGTGACAATATGCAGGATCTTATCTTTGAAGGAATTTGCTCATCAGTCACATGAGCTGGTGTGATCTTCAAGTACCTCTCAGGGTCCTGATCGATCTCTTCCAGGGAGGCAGCTTGTGCGCCAGATGTGATCCCTGCATGTTGTTCTGAGGGTATCCTGGCTTGGGCTGCGCTGGGTCCACTACTTAGCCCATTAGAGCCAAAATGCCTAATGTACCAAGGGTATTTACAGCAGCTGCCCATGACAATGAAAAAGAATAAGACCCTTAACAGCTTGAACCCCAGTTATCTCAGCTTGAGGCAGTTGTGGATAGGACCACTTACTTCATCCTTTGCCGGTGATTTGGCTTTTCTGGTCTGTCAAGGGGGAATGGAGTAGCTGTCCATTGGCAATGGAAAGAATTGAAATTCTCTGGTTAAGGCTGACAGCCTTGGTTAAAGCCATCAGCAAGAGAGGAACTTTAGCTACCAACATCCCACTCTCAAGAGGTGGCTGTAAGACAGCAACAGACCTTGGATATCAGGCCCATTCATTCCTCCCAAAATGGCCTGATCCATCTTCTCTAAAGTGTACGCACAGAGCTCTTTACTGTCAGCTCATACAAAGCTAAAAGCAGGGGCTGGGGATTTAGCTCAGTGGCACAGCGCTTGCCTGGGAAGTGCAAGGTTGTGAGTTCAATTCTCAGTACTGGAAAAAAACAAAAAAAAAAGCTAAAAGCCTGGTGGGCCAGAGGAGAGGGATTTAAACTCAGTGCAGGTGCTCCAGTGTAAGTGCTAAATGATACAAGATAGAAGACTTTCAGACAATCGCCTCTGCTACCAAAGCCTTGCTCTCTCTCCTCAAACCCTCACAGAAGCCCCACGCACCAGCTGCACGGTTTCTCTCTTGGACACTGCATGCTGTCTCCCTTGGCAGCAAACCCTGATCTAAAGAGATTCTTGACTCTTCTGCATTCCTTGTCTATAAGCAAATCCCTTTCCTATCTCGTCACCAGCCTTTCCAGGCCTCCCATGGCAGCATGCTCTTCCTCACCCACCTCTATGCATGGGCCATCCAATGTGTTGAAGCATCAAAGGGAGCAACCAACAGCCAAGGAAATACTGAGGGAGTCAGATCTTCCAAAGGAAAATCACCAGGGATGATACAGCCCTGGTCAGTGACCTCAGATACACCATCACCCATGATTACATCCAGAGAGGAGGAAAATGTGGAACAGTGGCTCTTCCTGGATGAGCCCCTCTCCTTCCCCTTCCCTACCTGTTTCAACACTGCCGGAGAAGCAAGTTATGAGGCTGCTAGGAGCCCAGGGCCATAGAGGAAAAAAGCCCAGAGAATGAGATCAACTTCTGTCCTAAATTATATATTGGATAAATATATTCATCATTTTAGCTAAGTCCCATGACTTGAAATATAAAGTGGTCTAGTTATGCAAAAGATGTAGACAAATGCAAAAGAATTCAAGAAATAGGACCCATCCAGGAGAGGCTTTCCCTGCACTTACAGCCTAAAGCCTTCTCACCACAGAGGAGATGGTGCGTTCAGTAACCGAGAAACAAGACTGGGTTACACAGAAAGTCCAAGACACTCAGGGAGAGAGGCAACTAGGACTGAAAACAAAAAAGGGCAAGCAGGTGCCCTGTGCAGAGGAAGGAAGAGACGTAATCCCCCCTGACACAGGGCTCCTTGGCTGGGGAGTGGTAATGCAAATGAGTTCTTTCTCTTAAAAATGTGTGCCGATGCTTGTGCCCTCCCCCAGGGCTCCAGGGTTGTGCAACTTCAGGGGCACAGTTCGCATTTGAGGTGGGTGCTGCAGGAAGGGCCTGGACCTAGAATACACTATCAAGGCACACAGACGCTCACAAGGCTGGAAAAGGCACAGTACCTAGTGGTCAGAGAAGAGGAAAAAATTTATCTGTGAAACCAGCTAGTGTCCACGGGACTCCGATTCCTTGAGACAACCTTCCATGGCAGGACTGAGACTGAGACTTCTCTGCAATCTTAGGGTTTGGGGTTGAGCTCAGAGTTGGGGGCTCCCTGGTACTGTCACCCAGAATATCTAATATCTGGGCCTAGAAGGGCTGTCAATCTCCAACAGTCATGAAAACACATGTGAGTTATATTTGGAAGAACAAGTGACACTTGAGGCTCTTAAAGCAGCAGCTCCACATCCTCCCTGGACTTGGGATCAGAGGAAAGGGGCTGAGCATGTGCACTTCCAGGGCACTGCATGCTTCAGTGTGGAAAAGAGATTGCACTGGCAGTAACCGTACAAAGGATTCCTGCTCTACCTGCGCTCTGTGCCAGGTGAGTTATACCCATGGCGAGATAACTTACATTAATTGCTATCTCCTACCCCTTGAAAACATCTATTCCCAGAGGGAGGAATAAATAACTCTGCCCTCTTCTCTTCCAGAAAGTTTTGGTCTCAGAACTTACTCATATTTTGTATTTTCTAGTCTAAACTGCCCTTGAGAGATGCCAATGACACAACCTTATCTAGATCTTTTGTGTGGTGGCCATTTCCCCACTCACATGAGGAAATGAGGAGTAGAGAATCACGAGAAGCACCACGGTGGCGAGCTTCTGAGTGGAAGCAGTGGGATTTTATTTAGTGAGCAGATGTATTTGCTGAGATAAACCAAATCACAAAGTCTTGATACATGCAACAAAAGCTGTCACTGCCCACCATGGCATGTGGCGGGGGGCAACTGCCTGTCCAAAGACCACCCGTGCTGTAGCTCAGCATGCTACAGACAGCAATAGGTACTGAACACCAGAGGCTCTTTCCTAAGTAATTCTTGTAGTGTATATCCTATTAAAGAGAGAAATGAGCTGCCGTGATCACTGAGTGATTTTCTTACCACCCTGGCAAATGGTGGCTGAGAGCCAGATTTAATTTGAATGAAAAATTTAATATGCTTTCTCTCGCACCTCGGTGCTATGGAAGAAATTTATGACTTTATGTTTATTATCCTACTTAATCTTCACTCTTCAGAGAAGGTATTGTTTATACCGATGAAGGCACATAAAGTTAATAAATGTTTAATGGATGGACACAGATGAGGGAACAAGAGACAAAGAACATTCTTGCCCTGTGAGCAATTAAAGGGAAAGTAGGAACTTGTGCGATTGGCATGTCTGGGAGCAGTTAGCTTCGGGCAGCAGAAGAGCAGGTTTAGCAGGATGTTCTCAGGACTTCGGCTTTCTCGTCTGTGCTGGCAGGTTTCCCAGGCCTCAGGTGGGGCTGAGTGGCCTCTGCAAGCTGAGAGGAGCTTCTTCTCAGTTCCAGTGTGTAGGAATTGTGATGCTGTCTCAGAGCAGTCCCTGCAGGAGGTACCAGTTGGACCAAACAAGTGTCTTGGCAAGTTGAGTAAAATCAGTCCTCTTTGGGTCAGTCTGAGTAGAGATGTGGGTGGAGACAACTTCACCAGCATATATGGACAACGACAAAAATGAGGATAGTTTCCCAGAAGGCAGGGAGGCCCAGTTTACAGAATGTGAGTGAATGGCGGGTGACAAAACAAAGGAGACGTCTGCCTTAGCACTCGCCCGGCCCAGGGCCTACTTTTGTGTCCAGGCACTCATCGCTGCTCCTCCAGACCCTGAAGCTTGCTGTCTAATCTGAATGCAGGTGCTTTTAGGGACCCGGGGTGGTGGGTAGGGTGGGCCTCAGGAGAATGATCTTGGAAAGGACAGAAATACCAAGAAGATCCCATCTAAGGAAGAAACTTCCCATTCCTACTCCTTTCCATCTCACACTTCACCTCCATTCCAGCACAGCTGTGAACACAACTGAGTCCTTACCGCAAGGGACAGGTCTCCCCTCTGAATGATACATTCTGACATCCCACCTCTTACTTATGCCAATTTTCCTATTCTGCCAGCACTGCCAGTCCACCCATCCTTCTAAAACCAGATGGCAGGATCTTTTGACTCAAGGATGGTAGAAATGATCTGGGCTGAGTACTATGATCACAGTCCCTCCTGCACAGGAAAAGCTTTCTTGGGGGTTGGAGCAAGGTTCTTCCACCAAGTTAGGGTTTGTGCTGAAGGGAGTGAGGCATTTGTCCAGAGAGGAACCGAGCTGCTTCCCACAGAACAGAGAGCAGCAGGTTTTCATGCACTTGCTTGTCACTGTGTGACCAAGGCAGCATGGAGGATGAAAAGATTACCCAGAGGTGAGATTTAGTTCAATCATTGGGAAGACTAGAG
The DNA here is from genome assembly GCF_000276665.1 of Chinchilla lanigera. NCBI lineage: Eukaryota > Metazoa > Chordata > Mammalia > Rodentia > Chinchillidae > Chinchilla > Chinchilla lanigera. Next base: position 522,009 of record NW_004955554.1, on the reverse strand, counting down.
GGACTACTCAAACAAAAGCACCCAGAATTTGGGAGCCTCCCAAGAGTAGTGTCAAAACTGAGAACCACAGGGCTTTCATTCAGAATATTAGTGTAAGAGACAAAAAAGAAACAGAAGAAAAGCAGTTTGGGCAAGAGACTGTCTCCAGACTGGGAAGTGTTTTGGGGAAAAGGGAAGGACAACAGCTGGACACAGCATGCCTCACTGATCTAAAATGCTTGCTGTTTAGCCATTGACTTCTCACAGAGCCTGTGTGGTTTTGCCCCACAGTGTAACCACTTGCTCCTAAACCAAGTGCCCACATTTGCTGCGTTGGGCTAAAATCTAGAATTTCCATTGTCCAGGATCACGGTTCCCAAAGATCTTGGTTGTTGTGTTGCAGTTGCACCACTGGATGACCATGTTCAACCTCTCCCAGAAGCTGCTGAGTTTTCATGCATCTGGTGCCATCATCCCATGCAAACTCTCCTGGCCTGTGGGGCTGGGCTCTAGGTCAGGGCAGAAGGAGCTCAGGTGCCTGCACTACTCTGGCTGCTAAGGAAGCACAGAGGCAGAAAAGAGAAGAAGGAGAGAGAAAACATCAGCTTTTATGGGCAACAGGACAAGTGAACCCTGTGTTGTGGTCTTGGACTAAATGTCTCCAAATGATCATGTCTATAAGCAGCATAAAAGCTGACACAAGGTTTTAGACAGTACAAGGGACAGATACAATATGAATACAGAGATGTCAAGTACTTCATCCCCATTGGCGTAAGTGAAAGGCCAGTGTTTTAGCAAAACTGTCCTTCAAGTTTCTGTAGCGTAACCTAGACAAAATCATCACAATCCACCATCAAAGGTGTTATCTACAGAAAGCCAAGGTATTGTTCAGCTGTGTGGCCACCAAAATTAGTGTCTTTTAAGTTGACTAAGAGCACATGAAGCTAAAGTGTCAATTTAGGCCTTTTCCTTGGTAACAATCCTCACTTTCCGAAACCATTGTTTTGTGGTGTTACAGGGTATCATAACAGGTCTGTTGAAATATACTAATCCATTAACATTCCACCTTTGAAAAGCTTCTAGAATGTGTCTTACCTTTGGCTTAAGTCTGATCTAGAGAGCAGTGCTGACCTGTGAATATCCTTGATCAGGTCCAGGCCAACTTCTGCCCTAGGGAGCAAAGTTATCTGATAGACAGTGTTAACATCTGTGGGTGTAAAGTCCTTTACTCTTCCCCAAATGACTGGGGAAAGTCAATTCATATCACATGCAGAAAGCTCTTATTTCAGTTGTATAGAAAGATTTACAGAATTTTTATGTACAGAAAAATTTACCACTTAAAATTACTAAAAGGAAGGAGCACAGAATATATTGCTTTAAATATTAAAAATCACGTGATATCATGTGTCTGCCCAAGACTTAAGACTTTCTTCTCTCCACTTTCTCATGTTATGGTTTCCAGCAGAGATTTGTACTCTCCATCCATCAAAGGTCCTTGTAAAAAGTCTAGATGTGGAGGCAGAGTCTCCCTTGACCAGACATGACTGCCAGGAGCTGCTTGAGAAATGATCCCAAAGAGCGTGGATGGCAGATTTGGGTGGATGAAAAGAGAATGAGAGATGACTTCCAAAGCACCTGAGGTCAGACTACTTGGTAACTTGTGCTACAGATTAATATGAGTTTGATGTGTGAAAAGGTTTCTTGATTACTCTTCTAACATTGTTGGGACAAAATACCTGACAATCAAAATTAAAGAAAGAAAGATTTATTTAGCTCACAGTTCATAGAGGTTTCAGGTTTCAGTCAATCATCTGGCTCCAAGATAGGGTGGCATGGCTGAGGGGCAACACTGAAGGTGGCAGAAGACAGCAAAAGCAACAAAGGCAAAAAAGGAGAGAGCAAGGCTCTTTTCCTCCCTTATATTGTAAGCAGTCTACCTGCCCCAGGACAGGTGTAGCACTCACGGTATCTCTGTGCCCTCCTCTTACACAAGGTTCAGGATGTTTACAAAGTGAAGACCCTGTCCCCCTGCTCAGTTGCTTAGTTGAACTTCTAAACTTCTCAAGTTGAAACAATGAATCAAGCATTACAACATCCTAGAGCATAAACAGAGGCCCCAGAACATGTCCTCAACATCCTAGGATGTAGACTGTCTGAGTCACTTAGTTTAGCTTCTAAACTTCTCAAGTTGATACAGTGTATCAACCATTACAACCCACCCCTGGTCAACTTGGCAACCAGACATTTCTTTAAATCAGTCTTCAGATACAAAGACAACTTTTACTTACCATTCCACAACTTGAACATTATAACACAGGTTGACAATCCTTAAGAACCAGTATTAAGTCTATCAACATTTTATGACATTAGAATGATAACATTCTAGCCCTGGACCCCCAAAGACACATGCACATCCCTTCATGAAAAAGGTGTTTAGTCTATCTCTAAGAGTTGCCAAAGTCCGAACAGTTTCAGATTGCTGAAAAGTCCAAGTCGCTTGTCTCCTCTGAGATGTAAAGCAAACACTTAGCTTCAAGCTGTGGTACGAATGAAAAGTTAAACACTTCCAACATTCAATGGCACAAGATAAACATTTCATTCCAAAAGTTACAAACAGGGGGATACAAAGGATTGAGATCAAAGCAAGTCCAAAATCCAGTAGGGCAAACATTTGGTCTTGTAGTTTCATATACAGCATCTAAGGCAATCTGTGACAAACTGTGAGCTCCAAAGTGCTTGAATGGCTCCACCCTTATGGCACTTCCAGTGGTTGTAAGCCCCATGACTTCTTTCTTGGGCTGGCTTTGCTTCCTCCTTGCAGGTTTCCTCAGACATTCCACGTTCCAGGGTTTTCCAAACTTCTGGGGTTTCTCCTGCAGCTTTGGCTTCCTTTCACAGCTTCACACACTGCCCTCTACAGCCACACTGTCTGACCTAGCCTCTGAAATCAGGGTGGAAGCCTTGTTAACCCCATAACTCTTTCAGTCTGCATGTGCCTAAAACCAGAGACACCTGTATGCTGCAAAGGTCTGCTGCCACCTGGAGCAGTAACCAGACATATCTCTCTTTCCCTCTTTCTCTCTCTCTGTCTCTCTGTCTCTCTCTCTTTCTCTCTCTCTCTCTGCTACACCGATCAAGTGCCTGGATTTCTGAGCACTCTGAATCCAATTCTGAGGAGCAAATTCTCTATCCACATCAATCTGGAACATGGTGCTCCACGTCTTTCTCCTCAAAGGAAGTCTTTCACTTTTGCAGTTTTGAGGCTGGAAAGGATGAAGACTTGCTGCTTGTTATGATGCCCTCTGGCCATCTTTTATATTCTCCTGCTGCTTCTCATCAATTAAGATCTCCTCAGCTCTCTTTGCAGTACACAGATTTACTGGAGCTTTCTTTCTGGCCAAACTCACATTTTAAATCATCCTGCTGGGCTCTTTGCTCTTGATTCTCAATGTAAGTGTAGCTGAAAGCCCCCAACAGCAGCCATACCACTGCCTCAACATTCAACTGCCTTGAAATTAATTCTATGAGAAATTAAATTATGAAAATAAAATATGAAATTAATTCTAGTTCACTGCCCTTAATGTCAGTCTCCGGCAAGTCTCTGTACATGATCAAAATGCAGAGAAACTTTCTGCTGGGCCATTACATACATCTTCTGGAGTCCAACGGCCAATGCAGTCCTTCTTCCCAGCAGAAACCTCCAGAACCTGGTCTTTATTGGCAGGATTTCTATCAGCATTCTGATCTTCTGGGCTCTGTCCAGAATCTCCCACAGCAGCCGAAGGTGCTCCAGCCCTAGTTTTTCAGCTGGCATCACTGAACCTTTCCGAGCTCTTCCCAGAAGCCATTCCCAAAGGCTCTTCTACCACATGGCCATTTGTCTTGAACACACAGAGGTATTTAAGGTGGGAGTAGAATTCTGCCTTCTCCCTATCCATATTTTCCTCTCCATCCTCATATATTGCAAGAGCTTGTGCTATAGGTGAGCTTGACCAGCTTTTGGTGGAAACCCTGACATGTGGGCAGTGATGGTAAGGTCCCACATTGAGGAATCCTCTACTTGAAGGATTCAAGAAATTCAGGTCCCACATTGAGGAATCCTCTACTTGAAGGATTCAAGAAATTCAGGTCCCACATTGAGGAATCCTCTACTTTAAGGATTCAAGAAATTCAGGTCCCACATTGAGGAATCCTCTACTTGCCCCATTTAGTGAGTCCCTTCTTTCTGGAGAAACACTCTCCTGTTATGTCCTCTAGTTCTGGGCATTATTATTTTATGGCTGGAATTTTGGAGCACTTCCAATTTCAACCCTTCACTTGTTTGCTGGTGTTCCTTAAGCTTCAGTTCACTTTAGGCTGCCTATTTCATTCCTTATAAAGTGTAACTCTTCTAGATTTTTCCTATGATTGTAAATGTGATGAACTTAAAATTCTGTCTGCTTTCCTTCCCAGTTTGGATACCTGTGTGAACCTATATCAGAGAGGATCTTCTCAATACCTTCTGCCCTTCCTTACCAATAACCCAGGGCCAATCATTCTGCTAAGTGAGTGTGTGTATTTAGGACTGCTTGGACTCAGTACTTGCACTCCTCCCAAGTCCCTATGCAGAAACTCTAATCTGTTGTGACATCTGTAGAGCAGGCCTTTCTGAATAATGACAGCATGAGGCTCATAATGTCCTGTATAAAAACCGACAACAGAGAGATTTCTTCCTTCTCTCTCTGTCCATCTCTCTCTCTCTGGCTTTCTTCTCTCTCTCCCCCATCCCATCCCTCCTTGTGAAGACACAAGCTGTTATAAAACTAATACTGTACTTGTAGACACCTGATCTCCTAGCCCTTAACTTTGCTCTTCTCAGCCTCCAGAAATGTAAGAAATAAATATTTGCTACCGAAGTCGTCCACTTTAAGGTATCTTGTTACAGCAGCTCCAACTAAGACAAGGACTGTTCTGCTGTCTTGATAAATTGATTCCTTTGTTGTTATGAAGTATCTTTTTCTATCCACAATAACACTTCTGTTCTGCAATGTACTTTATCTGATATAAACATAACAGTTACAGCTTCCATTCGATCAGCATTTACATGACAGGCATTTTTCTGCTGTTTTATTTTTAAGCTACCCCTGTCTTCATTTAAAGTGAGACTCATTAAGATAACATAGAGTTGCCTCCTGTCTTTCCTTCCAGCCTCACAGTCTGTGCCTTTCATTTGGATTTCTGAGACTACCTCTGTGCCGATTCCTGATATGCGGGGTCCGCTTCACTGCTCACGCTTCCCCTCCTGTCAGGTCAGTCTGTTTCTCCTCTCCTTTCTACTTTTTCATGCATAACTTCAGATTAATTATGCTTTTATGATATTACAAGTCAAGTATTGGCTTAGTAGCAAGTTACTATTATATTAACTTATAACCAATAATGTTTTAAATATTTTACTTGATTTTGCTTCTGTAAGATTTGCAATATACATTTTTATTCACTGTAATTTATTGCCAATTAATATTTTGGTTATTAGAATGTCTGCAAAACATCATCTTACATATTTTATATGATTTTCTGTGTTTCACTGTAGGAAGGTGAATCCAGACCTTATAGTTCTGTCATGAATGAAATGTTTTTGGTTCATTTTCCTTTGTCATTTTACTCCATTACTTTGACATAACATGGCATTATAAATAATATTTCCCACAATTAGAGAGGTGGATAACGTGACCTAAGTCTGACCAATTGGAGTACATCATTTTCTGAGAACGGGGGTTAATCTGGGAACGTTTCCATCATCTAAGTCACTGAATGAGATGAGTACTTCAGACTCTCATTTTGTACAATTAGGAGACTCCTTAACCAGGATTTCACAGCTGCCAGTGTGCGAGTCTAATTACCAACACTCTGGTGTGTGAAACTGAGATGCATTGAAAATGGCTAAAATATTAAGGCACAATGAATATGAAAATCATTATCTGAGCTCAGAAATTCAAGACAGTGTTGTTTCCCATCCTTTATACGCTGGTATGTCACTGTAGCCATTCTCCTACCCCGCTGCACCAGCCCGGGGTCAAACCTAAGTGCATGCAAGGATAGTTCTCTCACTGCAAAATAAAAGAGACGCAGATGAACAGGTCTAAAGAATGGAAAGAAAAATATTTAAAGCAAACTTTGAAAAAATGTATAACACAAAACATGGTTTCTCTTATATGAGAAACCCAAAATATAAACAAAGAGTAAAATAAAAGATAGATAAAAGGAAGTAGGGAGATAATTTTTTATCAAAATGGGAAGGGGATCAAGAGATGGAGGAGAGGAAGAGGGCTGAAGAAGGGTTGAGATGTGTGATGTACATGCGCAACTCCACACAAAGAATGTGAGCATCATGTACACAGATACGTGCTAACATAAGAGAGGAAAAAATAAAGTAAGCTCAAAATGCAAAACTTTTAAGAATGCAGTTAAGATAGTTTCCTACTAATTTTAAATGTAGAAAAAATGGAACAAAACTGTGAAGGCTAATTATTTACAAAGAACAACAAGAAATAAATGCAGTTATTAATGAGAGAACACATGTTCTATCATATTATATAACTTTATAAACATAAACTTTATGAACATCCAATAATACATTATGGCCATTATCCATATGAGTATTCAAAACCTAAGTATTTTTCATTGTCACATTTGAATCAAAAATATAAACTACATGTATGTATTTACCTTGTCTGTACCATGAACACAAGATAATGCAAAGTGAGTAGACCCTCTGTGGCTTGATTTCTCTGACTTGCATTTGGGAATATCATTTCCTGAATCTCTTGCATTTATAAGAAAAATCCAGACTAATAATAGAAATTCAACTGCTATTCTTTTGAGAGCCACAATATTATTAACTTATAGCATGAGTATTTCTCTCTCCAATAAAGGATCAGAGTGCTAATTGCATTACTGAAATGGAACTTTCTTTTTCCATCTGGCGAGAAATACATATTACAGGAAAGCAATGGAACTCGTTTCTGTTCTTGCGGCTTCCATTTGATGGCAATGAGAATGAATATAAAATTGCAAGTACGGTATAAATATTAGATAAGAAACAGTGATGTTACCATTATTCAAATTATCTCTCATCATTTTCAGCTCAGTAATTTTTATAGCCTATGCATGAAATAGCATTATGCAATCGACAATACACACTAATTGAAACTGTGTCTTCAGTTGGCCTTCTATTAACTAATCTAACTTGCAGGGGGTTAATTTTAGCTACCACAGTCCTTGGTATCAGTGCTTTGCCTCTGAGTGTTTACTCGTATATGCGATGAGTGTTTACTCGTATATGCGATGAGTGTTTACTCGTATATGCGATGAGTGTTTACTCGTATATGCGATGTAGCTGACGGATCCCGTTACTCTTATTTTGGGAAATCGCAGGCAGGCGAAGAGGAAGATGGTGTCTGGTGCTTGATGTTTGCTTGTTTTCTGTGGCCAGTACTACATGTCATTACACAGCACTGAAGCTGAAGTGAGGAAAAGAAACTTTTAAAGGCAGCATTAAAGTTAGCTTTTCTACTTCCTGATAACAAACAGTTTCATTTGCAGTGGTCCTGAATTTATTAGAAATTCCAGCACAGGATTTGCACCAGACTTGTGAAAGTTAATGTCATGCTGTTTTAAAATATAACAAATCGGTATATTTGAGCTGAAATCAGCTGAGGAACTGTCACTTCTGGAAAGGCTGTCTGAGCTGACTTTCACCAAGCAGCAAGCTACAAGGATGGTTCAGGGGGGTGGGGGCGTCCCTTACACAGGAAGGCTGGAAATCGCCTTGACCACCAGACACTGGTGGATGTAGCATCCGGGAGCCTGAGCGCACCAGCTCTTCGAAGTAACCTTCTCCCCATTCCCTCCACACTGGACATCCCTTTGGGACATCCCTGAGCTTTACTGCTTCAGTCCAGACACCATTTGTACTGAACCCCTTTACAAATTTATTTATCTTTGTCTATAAATTACAAGTGTCATGCTTTCTTCAGATTTTGCTCTCTTGTGAAGATCCGTCTGTGCATATAATTTTATAAACTTATTCTTTCTTCAGGTTAACCAGTCTTGTATTCACTGAGCTCCTGGGCACATACAGGAGCTGAGGGCAGAGTAGAAACAACGCCCTTAACCCAGCCCTTGCCTTCCACAAAATGCTGTTCTGTTTAACTAAGAAGTATGCAGTGCAAGCCTTAGCCCTCTGCCTTTTAAATTACACAAATCAAGGTCACAAGTACTTTGAAGACTGTTCAAAGCACGTATGTCTTCATAGGAAAACATCCTTGGCCAAAGCCTTCTTTTATTTGCTCTCAGCAATAGTTCACACATATAAAGTATAAGTCACTGGACTGTGAGAACCTCTCCTGGCATGTGGAAACTTTTAAGGCCCCACTACAAAATAGCAAGAAGCAATGCCCTATCCATCAGACAGTGCATCTTGTGATCCTCACGGAGTATGCAAACTTCCAGCCTATTATGCAATCAAACTTTCAGCCCTTCCCCAAATGATCAACAAGTCTTTGCTCTCGCCAGGACGTATTTAAAGATTCCCAGGCTGACAAGGTAATGCCTTCTCATCTGATCCGTCTCACCTTACACTAGCAGCTCTTTCTCATTAGGGCCTCCCTCCTTTCAGACGTCATTCCCCTCCCCTGCCCTTGCAGATTTTAGCTTTGCAGATGTGATCCAGATTGTTCCTTTTCTTTTCCAATTAGATTTTTGGGTTTTTAAAATAGATTCCCTCTTTTGTCTTCCAAATCATGCTTCCTTTTTTTCTTTCATTTAAGTGTTCATTGGTTCTTTAAAAATATTATTCTTTTAAAACAAAATTTTTAATGTATATGCCTGGTTGCTAACATTTTCTCTCACTTTTAAAACAATAAAACATACCTGGGGTATGAATTTACCTCCAAATAATCTAATTCAATGATTTAAAAAAAAACCTGTGGTGGGCTTGAGATTGTGTGATGAATGTAAGCAAGCATGGCTGCCTCTGCCTTGTGTTTCTGTCTGGGTCAGAGACAGCGAGTTTTCTTAATCACTGCTCAACAAGTTCGAACTGCCCACCAAGTGCCCCACAAGCCCTCCAGGGCTTCACACACCAGCCTGGTGAGTACCCGCCTCAGCCTGCAGGCTGTCGCATCACCGCAGGGAGAAACAGGCTGGGAGTCTGAATCTCTTTCTATAGGCAGCAAAGATGACTGGCTTTTGCTGGGAGTGAAGAAATTCTTTATTATAGTGGCCGGTGAGCATCTACCCCAGCTTTCCAAGGCTGTAAACAAACCTCCTTCCCCATGCTTTTGGAAGCAGAAACTGGTCTCTATTTCGAACTAATAAGGACATCTGTACAGATGTGTTTTAAAATATGGTCTGAAACAAGGAGCAGGCAGGACCCCACTTCCAGGCACACTGAAAAATGAAAGATGCAGGAAGAATGGTCTTTCAACAATATGAAATTTTAGCCACAACTTTGCTTCTGGAAGAATTTTCTGAGTATACCACTGACAGATTCCGAGCCAAATCTGTTCAAATTGTCCTGTACAGCACTTAATTAAGGCTAAGTCAACATGACTCCAAACAGCAGGATGAATCCAACTGTGTTGTTGAGAGTTTCAGATCCAACAAACTGAATAAATCCAGTAAACATCAGGATCTACCTGAGAAAGTCTGCGTATTGATCTTTCCATCTGTCTTAAGACATTAATGCAAGAGATATTAATCACTGTACAGAGTCTACTTTTCTCCACACAAAAAGGAGAAAATTATTCCATCATTGTCTTAGCTTAGGAAACAGTAACAAAACGTTGGATGGTTCAAATGAGACATTTATTTCTCAGAGTTCTGGAGGCTAAGAGTTCAAGACAAAGGGGCATCATGGCAGGGCTCCTGGTGAAAGTCTTCTTCCTGGTTGCAGACAATATCCTTGCTGTGTTCACCTGACCTTTCCAAAGTGTGTGCATGTACAGAGAGAAAGAATGGATAAAGGGTTGTACTGCTGTCCCTTACCCTCTGTACAGGAGCACCAGTCTCACCACAAGGATCCTACGCTCACAACCTAATCTAAACCTAGTAACTCCCTCAAAGCTTTGCCATCCAAAAACCACCAAGGGAGCATCAGGCTTCAACACAGGAATTCTGAAGGACATCACTTTCTGTCAGTAGGAACCAAAGCAGCTCCCACCCCCAGGGGAGTTGGAACTGACTTGAAGACCTTCCTTTGCCAATATGGTGTCCCTGAATAGCTGAAATCAGTAACAGATTTCATACCACCACTCTAATTGGATGCCTCCCATTTTAGAGCAAACAGTGCACATAAAGGAAAAGGTCATTTCTCCATTGTTTCTCTCTTAAAGGATACCAATGTCCAGTTACAGAGAATAAAAAAGTCCAGAGGCCTCATGTACAGCAAGAGGACTGCAGTTAATCATATTGCACTCTACACTGAAATTTTGCTGAGAGTAGGAGTTCAGAATGGTACAGCTACTCTAGGCAACAGTTTCATAGTTTCATGTAATGTTAAACTTACACTTTCCATATGATCCAGCAATTGCAAGTATAGGGGTTTACACTTAAAAAACAAAAACTTGTATTTCCACAAAATGTTTATACATTTACAGAAGCTCTGCTTATAATCACCAAAAACTAGAAAGGATCCAAATATCACTCAACAGGTGAATGGATAAAAGATGATATATCATAAATGTAGCACTACTCAAAAGTCAAAAGGAATCGATGATTGATACAAATAACTTAATACGAATAAATCTTGAAGGCATTATGCTGAGTGACTCCATTTATATGACATTCCACAAAAGACAAACCTATTGTGACAGCAAGTCCACTGTATCTAAACATGAACCTTGAGTGAATATAATACTTTTATGTTTTTCTCCTGTTGCTCTCACTATTAAGCTGTTTTTGACAATGAAGTTGATAAAGTAAATAAATAAACAAACCTACCTGAAGCTAGCATTAATTTTAAAAATATAGTGGCTGAAAAAAATACAGTGGTTGAAGGAAAGGAAAAATAATAATTGAGATGGGTTATGTACCTGAACCAATTCCCCACAACGAATATAATCATTATGTTCTGTAAGAATGTACTAAAGGTTTTAAAAAAAGATAAATAATAAAAAGAAAAGGTGATCATATGTGTTAATCTGCTTGAAGGTAGAGACCCTTTCACTGCGTCTTTGCACATCAGCGTGTTGGGTCTTCCCCTTAACTGCACTCAGTACGAGAAGAGCCAGGCAGGTGTTCCTGGGGGAAGCGGCCCTGAGGACCCAGGCTCGGCTTCACCTCGGGGCCAGCGCTGTGGTCTTCCGAGGGCGCTATGCGTCTTTCGTCCTTCAGGGACCCTGCGACCACCCGCAGGCAAGTTGCTGTGTCTGTGGGAAGAAGGCAAGCTAATGCCTGGATTCCACAAAACGAAGCACAGTCCAGGGCCACAGGGTGCCTTAAGGGGGAAGTGCTGTGGAGACAGTTTGGGCCCTTAAGAGAGACCTGCACGGCCAGGCGGATGCAGCTCAGCAGAGCCTCCCACGCGGTCTCCAGGTCAGTTTAACAGCTGGCTCTCGTCCCTGGGCATGGAAGCACCGTCTACCATCTGACTTGTCCTGTTTCTCGCCCTCATGCTGTGATTCTGTTCTACCAATGACTGTGCAGTGACTGGGGGGGTGGACCCACGAGTGTGGGCAGGCGTGTGCGGGAAAGGTGAAGGACTGAAGCACTGGCACAGGTTCCAGTGAGTGTCCAGGAGAGCTAATGGCAATGTCAGGCGGGCGGATGGGAGATGGCGGATCTGATGGTCAGTTCAATTTACGGAGTTTGCAACACATTGAGAGAGCTGCGCCCAAGTGTTCTCTTTCATGAGCAAGGCTCCAGGGTGATTTTGAAAGACAGAGACAGTTAAAGTCCTCACTTCACTACGTGCACTTCCCAGCCTCCAAAATATTCCCTCTGTAGCTACCAACGCTGAGATTCTTCTACCATGACAAATCCAGGGGTCCTGTCCCGAAGCTATAGATTGAACTCTTGCCCCATGATCAGTGATCACTTGTTCAAACCCAGCTCTTTCATGATAGGTCAGGTTCAGGAAAAGCGATCATGTTTAAAAAACATGCAAAGACTGCTGAAGCCCAGATGCCTCATGATGGGGAGAACCAACAGCCAATACTGTATATTCAGCCAATGGTCATCAGTCACCATGTGATCCGTGGTCATAACAATTTGCCATCAGACTCTTGGAGCCGATCAAAATCAAGTATGTATCCATTAGGCCCTGGTCAGCACACTCACTGGATATGGAATTTAAGCTGTTTAGTTGGCATTGCTGTTGTGGGTATCAAATCCACATTGCCTCCAGGAATGATCAGGGCAGATTCCTAAAGTTTAAGAGGAGGTCTGCACCCCCTCTGTTCCTTTCATCTTGATCATTACACAGGAAGGGAGATGAAGGAGAAAATTCATATTTGAGCCTAGTCACATCGACTGACCAAACTGTCTTGTTAAGTAGGAGACAGAGTCAGAAATCTTGAATCTACTTTGAAGGAGGCTGTTCCAGCAATAAGACTACCTAACAATAGTGAGTGTTGAAAGATTCCATTGAATGCATTAGTTATCCAGTGATGAATTCTGTGAATATGACACAGACTAGTTTCAAGGGCCATGAGAGTGTGACTACTAGATCAGACTAGGAGGACAACACTGTAAGATGAAAGCAGTCAGGACGGTGGCAAGGCACCACCAATAACCAAGATGGAGCGAAAGATCCACGAGGTGGTTTTGTCAGGAGCAGGAGGGGACTGCGCCTATTGTCACATTGCTTCCCGCTGTGAGAGGAAACCAGATCAACAGGGTGAGTGCAGTGTAACCTCTGTTGGACTCTCAGCACTTGGGTACCCATGTGGTGACAGCTGCAGACATGCCGCCACTCTGCCGTCTAGGGGCAGGGCTGGCTGATCCCAGTAAGCCTCATCAGAAAGCAAGCTCTGTTCGTGGGCGTTTACCCTGGTGTCCAGAAAGTTCATAGGCAGGCTACTTGTTCCCAGAGTTCATCCAAAATGGGAATCTTTTACCCACGATTCTGTATGTAGCTATCCAAGCAGCAGACCGAGGCTTTGGAAGTGGTAAGAATATAACAGGGATTACGGGGTGGGGGAGGCCAGTCAGCTCAGTGACAGTGGCTTTCTGTGCTGCCCACTGAGCGTAACCCTGACCATGCTGGGTTCTGCAGAGCGGAGCTGACACTGAGTCACTGAGGGTCCAGGGTGCACCACCAGTTGCAGGGTGAGCTTAGCCTTGAGGGCAGAGGGCCAGGCCCCCTCTGCGATCAGGACCCTGAGCCCAAGGCAGGCCTGGCTCCTTAAGACACCATTCACATTTGAAAGCAAAGCCTTGTCAGACTTCCTGCCTTGTTTGCTGCTTGCCCTCACCACCCAAAAATGTATTACCCTAGCAGTGCGCTATATGGTCTCCGTAGGTCGGGCATTTGGTTTAGACAAGGGGCTAATAAAAAACTAATAGCTGAGCTTTCTCACAGAAGCAAGAAGGCCTGATCCCCAAGAGGCCCTTCCAAGAAGAAGCATTTTTCTTTACCAGAGGTTCCAACTAGCAAAACCATCAGTCACAGAGGCTCAGAGGAGTTATCAGAGCTCAGGGTCCCCAGGGACAGGCAGCTCTCTGGGTACAGTTTTTCCAGTTTAGGAGAATTCATTATGGTGTTTATGGGACACGGTTACACAGTGGGGTGATTAAAAAGTAAAACAGGTGTTTAAATAAAAAAATCATATTGCAATATAAGACACATGGCCATTAGCCGCCCCCACCCCCCGCAGCTCTCCCCGTGCTTTAACACGTCTGTCCCACCCCTCCTGTCACTTTCAGGAGCGGCTCAGGGGGCCCCTTTCTGAGTGTTGTCATGAGGTGTGACCAGAGTTGGTGAATGCTACTGCAAAGTGCTACCCTAAGGAAGGCACGCAGGCTTATAAAAACCTTGCAGTGCCTGCCCATCCACCTGTTCATCTGATTTGGCACTGTGGAACTTCTGGCTCTTCTACGAAATTAAAATAACCATGAAAGGTAAATGTTTTGAATCCACTCGGGACATTGAGGCAGCCAGGACAGAGGAACTAAAGAGACACTCATGAAAGAGGACTCCAGAACTGCTTCCGAAAGTGGCGACAATAGGAGGACACGTGTTTAAAGTGAGGGTTGGGGTATTTGGGGGCTCCCTGCTGAAGTGTCTTTTACAGCAATAATTTTTTATTTATGCACACACTGTAGTTTTCAATCATACCTAGTGTAATTCTGCATTTCCTATGATGCATTTGGAAGTGGAAACAACAGCAGAAGGCTGGGCCAGCCCAGAGCTGCACCCATGTCTTGTAGCTTCCCCTCACCCCTGTAAGAGAGACCCCAGGCCTGTCACTGATCCAGGCCCATCTTTCACTGACCAAGTTAGGACCGTGGCTTGGGTACTGAGAGGCTTGAGCTCACTCATAGTCCCAAGTCCCTGCTCATGCAAACAGGTGCATATAGCTCTAGTCCAGTTACTCTGACGGGTATGTGTGGCCTTCATGGCCCTTGGGGACCAGGAAACATTAGGTCCACTGAAATCATCTTTCTCCTAGAAGCCAGGTCAACTGAGAGGAATAAATTGAAGGTAGGAAATGGAAACAATATTTTTTGAAAACTTTTCAAACTATTTGATTGTAAAAATGAGAGTGATAAAAAGAGATTGGGATCCTATGATGCCAAAAGAGTGTTTATTTTGTTCAAGATGGGAATTAGCATGTTTGAAGATGATACAAAGAAACTTAACAACTAAGCTTTATCTCACAGTTGTGTAGTGGTACACAGGGGATGCCAGTGTGGAGCAGGTTCTAAGTTCAAAGAAAAAGCAAGTAAATAACAAACAAATAATTTCACATATTTCAACCATTTATGACATCAAAAATACACAATCTCCATGTAGAATTCAATTTGAACTTTTGCTTCTTTTAAAACAGGAATCCATGCATAATTTTCACTAACTAGATAGCTGTTTTAAAGCACTCAAATTTAAGCATTAAATTATATCTTGACATTCCTTCACTAAAACGACTGCTTTGAAAACATGCCTCACCACCGTTAAACCCCATTTAAGTGATCTACAGATAATTCACAAATGTTTCTAATCAAATCTGCTGCTTGCTAACCCTTTGTCTTAGTTATTTTCAATACACAACACCCATAAGTTAAAGAAGAGAAAGTTAATTTTAGCTCACAGTTTGCAGAGGTTTCAGCCTATCGTTGGCTCCAAGGCAGAGGAAAAAGCGCTCATGGCATTGCAGGCAGGAAGCAGTGCATGCAATCAAAGGAGGAGGATGGATAGATACCTACACACCACAGTGACCCACCACCTCCACCAGGCTTCTCCCAACACCACCCCAGCTACGTGCTCATCAGTTGACTGATCCGGTATCACAGCCCAAGACCCATGCACTTCCTCAGGTCCCCAACTGTGAGTGCATTGGACTCTGACAGTGATCTAGATATAAGCCACAGCATTCCCCAACAGGAAAAATTAAAAGGAAGGGAGGCACTATGTTTATGTATTTCTTTTACTTTAAAACATTCTCACCTGAAATGAGTTCATTTATGCAAAGCATCCCTCAAAGCTAAGAAAATCGAGTAAAGATTAAAATAAAAGAGGAAGGGAAAAATAAAGATTGATTGATTGATTGATCTATTTATTTATAGTGTTTGTTTTCAGATTTTAAAAGTATGAATGCGAAATGTAGTAAAGTGCTCTCATTACTCTGAACATTTTGGCAAAATTGATGTGACAGAAGAGAACAAAGGAAGGACTGTGTATGTAGTGTGAATCTGGGCTTTGTGGACAAGTCTATCAGCTTTGTGGAAATAGCTCTATAGGGGTACTCAAGAGACCCGAACTCTGTCTACATAAGAAGAAATGGTGTTTTTCTAAATGTGAAACTATGCAGAACCCTGCTTTGCACTACCAGGAAATCTGCAAGGCGAGTGTGGAGATCAATGTCATTATCCAGAAGGCATTACTGAAATAGATTTTAAATCCTTTGATGTAATTGCTTGCTGAGTTTGCCATTACAGCAGCTCTATCCTTTTGACGGATCGAGGGCCTTTAACAGCTCAAGTTTTACTGAGACTGCTAGCATACTCCTGTTGGAATCTTAAAATTAGACAGATGTTTGATGTTTAATTTAACTAATATGGCACATCATGAGTCAACAAAACACATTTTGTATTAATGCCAAAAAGAAAAAGGTTAGGACAGAAATACACACAGAGTTAATCTTCCCATGGCAGCAGACAAGCCTCTGGTCTCAGAATTATGAACGTGAATTCTGATTTGAAACCCCATGGTGTTTTCCTGCCCCTTGAGAAAAGTGGTCTTGATTCCACTGGAGCCTTAGAACCGGAACTCAATGAATAAATTAACAGCACATGAAACTCGCGTGTGAAGTGTAAGGAGCAATGAGGTGATTTTTTTCTTATACATAGACCCTATATTTCACGATTCCTTGATGCATTCTTGTTCTTTTGAAAACCTCTCTTTTTCTTTTTATTCAACTACTTAGGACAAATAGACAATAATGCACCTGACAAGTTCGTCTCTAGATTTTCCTCTCTTGCTCAACAAAATTGATTTGTCAAAAACAAATATTTCATTCACGATATTTTCAATACAGAGAGGGGCTAACATAAAATAAACAAACCATACTTAATAGTTACTCAAGGAAGATATTTTCTTCAACAAATGCTGGTTGCACATTTTGTTTAAGCTTCTCTAGTTAAGGTCAGTTTCCTAATTTTGAGGGAAGAGGCTGAATATCTGGCCCATTGGTTGGTTTGTTTGTTCTTTTGTTTTGCACTGGGGATTGAACTCAGGATTTCACACAGGCTAGGCAAGTGCACTACCCTGAGCTATACCCCCAATCCCTGAAGATTATTATTTAATGTGATTTTTAGCTAAAGCAAAAATCATATCTTAATATCTTATAATTAATAGTTATAACAGTGCCATGATTGCAGGGGTAGTGATGGAAATATTGGTCATAGAACTGGAAAAAGAGGAATTTGGAAATTACAAAAATAGCACCAACACGCTGTAAAATCAGAGCTATAATTGGCAGTGAGCTTTACTGATATTGCACTTTGAGTTCCACAGAAACTTCTGATACATGTAGAGGTAGCATAGTTACCTCCCTCATACAGATAAGGAAACCAAGGCCCAGGAAATTTGGGTGATTGTTATAGTTTGGATTGGGAAAATCCCCCAAAGTCTCACATGTCAAAAGCTCAGTCCCAGAGGGGCAGTGTTTGGGTTGGCCTCTGGGGAAGTGGACAAGATCGAAAGGCCTGGGTCTCATCAGTGGACTGAGCCACTGGTAGGCTCCTAGTCAGATGGGCCTTTGAGAGGGAGAGGAGCCTGCAGGAGGCGCCCCTGTGCCCCCTCTGGCCACTGTGCTGTGGGCAGCTGTGACCCACTACACCCTTGCCCCTGGATGCTGTGTCTGACCACAGGCCCAGAAAAACGGATCAAGCACAGCCACCTCTGAAACCAGCAGCTGAACTAATTCTTTCCTCCTTGAAATTGATTTCCTGGGATATTTTTGTCACAGCGACAGAAAGCTGACTGACACACTGACTGCTGTTTAACATTTGACCCTTAACTAAGATCAGATTTGTTCAGAGCAATCTGTGGCTGGCCTTGGTTCCTAAACGGCCAGCTGTCCCAGAGGTGGGGTGGGTTCCACAAGGTCAAAGGTCCTACCACGAGTCACGCTGCTAGCACAGCTACCAGGCCCGGCCCGAAGCTTCCGGCAAACAGGACGCTAATCAGGCTGGATATTCCCAAGCCTAGAGATTACCTCCCAAAAGTTGATCAAGGGCAGAAGCTTCTCTGGAATGTGCAGCATTTAGACAGCCCAGCTCTGATTAATCCATAATCTAAATTAGCTTGCTCATTACATTTCTAATAATGTTTCCAAGGTCTACAGTCCATTCTAGTTAAAAATGTCACAAGGCAGCTATTAAAAAATTCTCAGCTTGTTTTACAAAAATGTAGTTGAGTTTAAATTATAGAAATCAGTGATTGAAGAGATGGTTCATGTAAAGAATTTAAACAGGACGTAACAAATGGGGTATTTTGTACCTTGAGGGGTTTTGTAATTATTGCTGTTATATTCTTTTGATATATTTGAATTGTTTTGTTTGAACCTGACTGCATATAATTGTCAAAATTCCTACTTGTATGTAATTGTCAGAATTCTGCTTAAGTCCTAAACACTTCCTTTTCTTGAAAATGATTTGTTTATGTCCATGTCTTATCACTCATGGCTAAAAGAAGGTTAACATTTTCAATATTCAGCTTGGGAGTCTCCTTAATCAACTCCATCATTTTCTGATTTACATCTGACTCTTTCCACATGACTGTGCCAGCAGTTTGGTCAGACTGTCAGCCCATGGACTCCCTTTTTCTCTGTCCTCCAGACTTGAATCTCAGAGTCACCCTACTGCTGTCTTTCTGATCCCAATGCAATGCCAGAGGCTACGGGTTTGATACTGCAGCACTTCAACTTCTGGTGTTGTTTCCACTCAGATTAGGTTTTGTGCTATAAAAGCCAACTCTAGATTGAGTGTTCTGAACCCACAACTCATTACCGCTCACGGTAAGTGAGTCACCATGGCTGGTGAGTGGTTCTGATGTGGAATTTATGAGGTGGGAACAGTGAAATGTCAGCTGAATTACAGCCCAAGTTTGACAAGCTTGGTGTTGCAGACTGCTATTCACATGGCTGGAAGTTGGTCCAGGGCTTAAGACAGGAGCTCGGATAGCATGGTATTGTGAGCTGACTATGTGTATTTCCTCCAACATTTCACAGCTGCCACCTTGACCAGTGTGACAGTATTTGGAGATGGAGCCTTTGGAGGGGAGTTCTAGTTAGATGGGATGGTCATCTCTCCCTTCTCTTCCCTCTCCCCCTCCTCTTCTTTCCTCCCTCTTCCCTTCCCTTCCCCTCATCCTCCTCCTCCTCCTCC
>NW_004955554.1:441661-502684 GCF_000276665.1 Chinchilla lanigera | reverse complement strand
TCTTCTTCTTCTTCTTCTTCTTCTTCTTCTTCTTCTTCTTCTTCTTCTTCTTCTTCTTCTTCTTCTTCATCTTCTTCTTCTTTTCTCTCTCCTCCCCTTCTCTCCCCACTTCCAAAGTCAAGACACAGGAAGAAGCTAACCTTTGCAAGGCAGGAAGACCTTCGTGAGAACCCAACTATGATCTCAGACTTACAGGCTCTAGAGTTGTGAGAAAATCACTTTGTTTGGTATAAGCAGGCAGCCTCTGATGTTCTGCTACAGCAACCTGAGCAGGTGTGTATAGCTTGCCACTCAAGGCAGCTGCACACAGCCTGTCCACACGGTGTGGACTTCTCACACCATGGTATCCGGCTCACAGAAGGAACAACCCAAAAGCAATGTCCCAAGGCCTGAGGAGACATACATATTCCATTTTGCCATTTAACTATTATCTTAAAGTGTTAATTATAGTTCATTAAGGCTTCTTAAGAAAAGCACTGAACATCAATGTACAATACATCCTTTCCCATTACCTGTTATACTACAGCAGAAGACTATGCCCAGTAACTAATTTTTATTTGCTGTGAGAGAGATCATGTCTATAGAGTGCTCAGTCATTTGGGATTCTTTATGGCAAACAATAGAATCTGTGGATAACGGCTCCCTGGAAAATGTTCTAAGTGCAAAGTAAGTATGTGTAAAATAGGAATGTTTGGTGACATAGTAGGCTCTCCTCTGTGTAAATAGTTTAGCCATGCACAACACATGGAGACATCGCTAATCTAAACCAGACAGAGCACATCTTTGAGGAAAAGAAGGAGCTAGAAACCTGCACTCACATAGGGGATCTCATTCTTTGCCTCTGTGTCATACACCCCTGAAATTGGTAGTAACATTAATTTCCTTTAATGCCTTTGCTTTCTGTTGAGTCTAATGTGACAAGACGATCCCTTGCCTGACTTGAATAATATTAGTAACTACTACTTATTGACTGATAGGTAATGAACATATTCATTTTGTTCAGCCTGTTGAAGAATAATTAGAATATTAATATGTGAAACAAAAACCCCTGAATTTATTATTAGCATGTTAAGGGAAAGCTACACGGGTCAGGTTTAGTCTTCTTCAAGCAGAGCAGACTGTTGCTATTAGGCAGAGTTTAAAGAAAGTAGGAAGTGCAGCAGGGATTGATTACCACAGCAAGGACTTAAGCAAGCCGCATGCAGGCCCTCGGGAGCATGGGTGCTGGGTAGATACAGTTGCTGACTGGTTGCCCCAGGGGTACCTCTGTCAAAGTGAGTCTCTTCCTGATTGGCTGCCACAGGGTGTGTGTTCAGTGGGATTGTTATTCAGCAACTGAGTACCCTGAAGGTCTTTATATGGCATTGCTGACTCTGGAATTGTCTTTCCTTTAGAGTAGAGTCATTTTTATTTTCCATAAAAACAAAGAAAAGAAGAGAAAGGTTACGGGAGGAAGAAGGAATGGAAACGTCCCATGTTCGGGCTTCCATTCCTTATGTATTTGCATTTCAGACCATTCTGAGACCTATGAACTCACTCATCAACACACCATGGCCTCGGTGATGTACCTCAAATGTGTCATAGATGTGCCTCCAAATACTAAACAATGTGCTACATTATTTTTACACAAACAAGATACAAACTGCCATAATAATGTGCCCTCAAAAACTTTTGAGTTGCTGAACACTGAGCTGTCTAAAGGCCTGCAACAGACCAAAGAGATGACAGCGTAATTGGAATTCAAACAACTACAAAGCAAGAGCCATTGGGTTTTACAAGAAGCGTGAGAGAACTTCAGGCCTGTAAGTAAGCCATTTGGCAGGTAAGGAGCTCTACTAAAACATTTTAATGGTCACTAGAGTAAGAACTCATACAACGCAACTAGCGTCCTTATAAAGAGGGAAAATTTGGACAAGACAGATACCTACAGAGAAACTGTCATGCAAAGTTGAGCAGAGAGATCAAGATTTTACAGACCAAAAAGCCAGAGACAGCCAGAAAATGCCCAAAGGCCAGGGGAGAGGTAAGAACCAATCTTCTCCCACAGTTCTGTGGAAGAACCAACCCAGATGGTTCTTTGCTCTTTGATTTCCAGCTTCCAGAAGGGAAAGACTGTGAGACAAAAATTTTATTTAAGTCACCAGATGTGTGCTGCTGTGCTTCAGCAGCTAGAGGAAAGGGCCACTTCCGTGCCACTTGCTCTGTGTGCTTGGAAGATGCCAACGGACCTGCAGCAAGGCCGTGTCCTGCGGGGCTCCCACTATGGTCTCCTGGGCGATGAAGCCTCCACACGGACGTCCCATCAGGCACTGCAGTGTAGAATGCTCTCTGCCTTTGAAATATTCACTTTTTATTAGATTGTTTCCTGAAAACTAGAGTACTACACCAACAGGGTATTCTCATACAAATAAGGGCAGGAGCATTTTAGATGAACCTCTGAAATCATGAATTTACTTAGGGTGTAACTCTAAATTTTAAGCAGTTATCTTCTCATAAGTTATTTAATAAGTCACTGAAAATGTTATTTCTTTTCCTATGCACAAAATAGCTGAGACAGCCTTGAAGATGTCCAAATGATTTGTGTGCATTACCGTTCCCTCAGGAGAGACTCACTCAGTGTACACCACACGGAAGCTGAAAACCAGAGTGAAATGTAAATGTATCTGGCATATGTTCTGAATGCTCTTCTCAGGCTTGTTCATATCTGAAAAATATTCAGACATTTGAAACGCTGAGGCCGCACCGCGCCGCCCTGCTGTTCAGTTGGCGTAAGACAGCTCCTGGGATTCACTCTCCGCAGAACCTTTCTCCACAGGACCCAGTCATCCCCTGTCCCGGGAGACCCCGGTGTGTGAGAGGGTGCAGACTGCATCGGAAGACCTCTCAGCTAAGCTGCTGAAGGGTCACCGCGGTAGTGAGGCTGCCTAACTGCCAATCCTTGGTGCCTTCTACAGAGACAGAAGACTCCGCAGTCTGCATCGCACCCTCCTCCCTATGCAGAGGCTGGTCTCCCCAGTGAACTATGCCTTAAAAACATATTTATCAGTCTGTACATAATTCCCAAGGCAGAAGTCTCCTAGCACTAAATTCCACCTGTGTTCACTTGTCATGGTGCCACATTCCAATAACAAATTACATAATGAGAGAATATTTAATAAAATGCCTACTTATAAAAATGCCATTAATTTTTGAGCTCCAGTGGTGTATAATGGGATTAACTACACTAAAATTCCACGAAAATTTAAGAGAGCTCTGAGTAAACTTGCCATCCTGCCATAATCAAACATAAAATTGGACAAAATACACAAGATAAGTGCTTTTTGGTGCTAGCAAACAAGCAGCACAAGTGATTCTTGAGAGAGGTGAAATGTCATAGGTGCAGCTCCTGTTGTCCCTGGGTTGTGCCCAGAGCACTCGCTGGGTCACACACAGGTGTCACTGGTGGAGCATGGTGAACTCACCGAGCAGAGCAGGCTGCAGAGGGGGAACAGGGCCTGCAAAAGACCTCAGGGAGCAGAGGGAGCCCAGAGCCTGGGAGCTGCTCCTCACAAGACTTCCACCAACAACCAGACCTTGTGACCCCTTTTGTCAAGATGCTCTGGATGGGAAGACGACAGCAGGGATGCAGGGCCAATAGCTAACAATTGTAGTGTAAGATGATGCAGTGCAGACTGCTTAGAAACTTTGCAATCACCCTCAAGCACTCAGTTGAGACCCCCCAACTGGCCATGCTTTAGAAGTAACAACCATGACCTCAGTTAGCCCTGTGACTAAGGTCAAGACTTAATTAGACCACACAGTCACAGTAACAAAAAAGGAAGTCAAACTTGATGAGATTAAAAAGACCCACAAGAAACTTAACTGCTGTCTAGGAAAACAAGCCATTTAGGGGACATAAATGATTTACAATATCAATAATAGAATTTAAAATGTCTAGACATATTAGAAAGGAAGGCAGTGTGATCCATAATCAAAGAAATGCACAATCAGAAGAAGCAGTGAATACAGATATAACAATCATCGGACAAGGACCACAGAGGAGCTTTATAAACAAGTCTAAAGATTTAAGTAAAAGATGGATGCAGCGCTCCAGGGGGGAAAGGCTTTCAGAAGAGAACTGTAATACACAGAAAAGAATCAAATAAAAATTGCAGAACTGAAAAGTACCTTGCTGAAATAGAAGACTCACTTCATATGCTTAAGAATGGATTGGAAGTACAATAGAAGGAAGTAGTAAACTTCAAAGACAGTGTACTGGAAATTACTCAACCTGAAAATCAGCCAAACATAACTAAAAAGAATGGACAGGGATGTTAATGATAGGTAGTCCAATATATGTTTAACTCATTTCTTCAGGATCAGGAAAAAACACTGTACTAAGAAAAAGATCATATTCAAAAAATGATAGTTGATAAATTTGCAAATGTAATAAAACCATCATCTTCTAGATTCAAAAAATTTACCAAACTCCAAGCAGAATAAATAAAAATATGTTAATTTCAAAAATAAATACTTAAAATAATTTAAGAATGGCATCTTAATAATATTAACACTAAGTTTTCTGATCCATGACCATAGAATTTATTCTCATTTATTTAGATTTTCTTTATTCCCACTAAGCATTATTTTTAAATGTTCAGTGTATACAACTCACATAACTTTTGCTAACTTTGTTGCTAAGTATTTTCTGTTTAATTATAGTATTATAAAATTTTTTGGCAGTGTGAACTGCTAGTTCACAGAAGGCCAATACATAAATTGTATCCCATTTGCCTTGAATTTACTTCACTTTATGATTTTATTTGGAGGTAGATACAATTTAGTCAGTATTTTTTAACTACTTCACCTAACAAACATTCATTTTTAATTCTACCTTTTCATTTCCTTCTTTATATATTTCTTTCTCAATTGTACTGTTATATATAAATGTTGACATATCTAATTTCATGATATATGTCATTTTGCCATCAAAAATGCATAGCTTTTATGTATGATGCTTTGTGGGGAAATTTTATTGATATTCTAGCTTGTTAGTTCAGTATTTTGCTATCTCGGTTGTGATATTTAAATAAACACAGCAAAAAGCTTCCTGTAATTTTAGAATCAAAAGCATTCCCTTAGCGGAGCCTGCTTGGAAGGCATGAGGTCTTGAGTTCAATTTACAGTAGCCCCCACCCAGGAAAAAAAAAAAAAATTCCCACAGTGAAAAATATCACAGGACTAAGAAGGACACTGTACAATGCTAAAAGTTACAGCAGATCTAGAAAACGTGAACATGTGTGAAGATATCAATATATATTTAAAATATATAGAGGAGGACTTTTTTTAAAAAGTGGTGCCATAGTCTGGGTCTGGATGTCCCCCAAGGGCTCCTGCATTCAAGGCTTGGTCCCTGGATGGTGGCCCCCCTGGGAGGAGGTGGAAAGTCTAAGCTGTGAGAGGTCTTGGTCAGGGGGTGCTCTCACTGCAACAGTGAACCTCAGCCTCCCTCCATCTTTCTCTTGCCACACCCTGGTCATGAGGCAAACGGGTTTGCCCCATGTATGTTCCCACCATGATGCACTGCCTGGCCACAGGCCCAAAGCAACAGGGCCAGCCAGCCACAGATGAAACACCGACACCATGAACCCAAACAAACCTTTCCTCTTTGTAAACTCAACATATTTCTGGCATTTTTTTGTAACAGAAAGCTAACAGACATATGGACAAAGTAAGAGAAATTTGATGGGAGGATAAATTACAAGTGATTTACAAAGAATACTTTAGTATATTTGAGAAAACACAGCATGTCATGTTCTTTCACTGCAATGAAATGTTAATGCAAATTAACAAATATAAAATAAACGCAAACATTAAAATAAAATTTATGTAACATCATTGGTATATGCTAGTACATAATCAGTGAACTTAGGGCCAGCGATGCAGCTCAGTGCCTGCCTCACAAACACAGTCCTGAGGTCACCTCCTGGTGCCAAAAGAGAAATAGTGACAATAATAATTCATCAATAATTAATCAATAATAATTGATTATTAATAACAATAACTGATGAATTTAGAATGGAACCTTTAGATTAGCTCTAAAATATTTAGACCTAACAAAATGGATAAATTTCTAAATTAAATATGGAACTAAAAGGAAAACATACAGTTTATTGCATCTACACATATATACGTTTATTTTCATAAAATTCAAAAAAGTTAAACATTTTATATTCATAAATTCATACATTAGAATAAATATCCATAAATTGCCAAGTCACAACTGAAAAATTAATGCAAAGAGGTGAATTAAGCTACAAGATAATTAAAATGTGTGGAAGAAGCCTATAATAAGAAACAAGCAACCCTGATACTAAACCAAAAATGTAAAAATAATAAAATAATTACTCATGTGATTATTAAATTATTCAAGAAAACCAAAACTATAATTTCTAAAAAATAATAAATAATGATAATATCTGAACTTGTACTAAACATCAGCACCTACACAGTGATTTAAAGCGTACAAATCACCTGCAACATTTAAAAATATTCATATACTGTTAGTACTACATCCATCCTGTTAGCCGTCTTGACTTTGAAATGTCACTTGTGGAACTTTATGCTGCAAATTAGCATCAATAGTCTATACAAGAAGTTTTTGTTATTTAAAAGAGCCCTTCAATTCCAAAAAGCAAAGAACTCTACAATGTCAAATGCAGGGGGATAAACAGTTGGGGTGCGTGTCTTGTAGAAGACACAGAATACTTGCCAGGGCTTTTGCATTTGTTTCTGACGAATAATTATTATAGATGAATGCCTTGACTGTGCTAAGTAGTAGTTGTTCTCCTCTAAAAATATTAAATTTCTTAACATAGTCTTTTTCATTTTGACCAAATTTATTCTTTTTTACTCTTTGTAGTAAAAATTTTATTATAACACATCAGAAAGGCTCAGGCTGTTTGGAAGATCAGGCTTACACAAAGCTGGCAGAGATTAGTAGCAGAGGAACTCCGTTAAATGCTAAGCGGACTGTACTCTAGTGGTTAAATATTATTTTTGACTTGGTGAAGAAATAGCCCTAGTGGGCTTATAGCCATCCCTTCCATCACCAGAGCTGCCTTTAACTTTTTTCCAATTTATTTTCTCCCGGTTGAGCACTTTATGAATACATCTTAATCAGTGATGATTAAACACTTTTTAAATTTTTCCAGTTTTATTCTTCACCTATATTTTGAATTTCTTTTCTTTCTTTTTGGACTCACTCGCCCTTTTGATCTCATATTTCTGTACTGCTTATCATAGCACAATATTTGCCTTCCTAATCCTCCTCCCATTTTCTGAGTTTGCGTTTCATTACAATCGTACTCCATGTTGCAGGATGAAAAACTCAGCAATTTAACCCTTCTGTCATTGACTACCTAATATAGGGCTGCGAAACGCTTAATTTATGAAGAAATCTTTACTAAAAGAAATAGCTCTGGTCAGTAAAAATTACAGTATTTTTCAAGGAGTATAAGTGTTTAATTGCCCAACCTTTCACTAATCAGTAGTCCATGAAAACTTGTAAAGGTAACAGGCTGGGAAATGAACCCCAGTGTGTCCAAGAGAACAGATGGAGTACTGACAGCTGCGCTGTTCAAACTCACTCTTGCAAAACCACAGGCAGCGAAGGTCTGCGTGCCAAGGTCAAGATGCCAAGAATGTGTGTTTGCACCTGAGTGTGCCTGTGTGTGTGCGTGTGTGAGTGTGTGTGCACGCTGGGGAATGGAGGATGGAAGGGAGGGTGGAGGGTACAGAATGGAAGGAACAGAAAGTTGAAGTTTTGACAAAAGGGATGCATTTCACTTAGTCAATCATCAGCTCTCATAAGAATCAAGTTAAAAAGTAAAATTCTTCCAGTAAGACGAGAAGAGTTAGCAAGTCAGAACTGCAGTGTAGATCAAAGGGAAAACTGCCACTATCTCATTTCTTGCATCTCTCCTCAGAAACACTTTTAGAACCTAATATTATTATTACAGAATAACAACTATCACACATCACAACCATAAGGAACACTGGATAATAGGATGTGTTTTGCTGATACATAGTACAATTTTTCATGATCAAATATTCACCTAAAATTGTTTTTCTTACGAATTTCTATACCTATCTTATCCTCAAAAGACGTCTCATGAATTCATTTCTGAACACACAATATGAATACAAACTGCAGTTATTAACAATTCACCTTCCACCACCATAATAGAAAACAAGAGGTTTGCACTCCAGAGAGCTTGAAGTAGACAGACTGCGCTCGGAGACAGAAAGCACAGCTGAAGGAGATGAGTCAGGTGGGACGAAGTACTCGGTGAGAGATTAAGTGGAAATTGACCTCCTCAACAGTGGAAAGTGCAGCCTCCCCTAAAAACAGAATCCAAGAAAGCTGGGAGCCGCATCTTCAACAGTACTGGGAAGAAGGTTTCCTCGGGAAACTGAGACTCTGGCATGTGGGGATACACCATCAAAGAGAGACTCCCTCTGCCAACACCACATCTGCATACACAGCATTCCAAACGGCATGCAGCACCAAGGCTGGAGCAGAAACAGAGAAGAAATGACTGACACAGACTGAAGAGAGATTTCAGCATTGCACAAAGAGACTAAAAGAAGACGAAAGAAACAAATCAGGAAACTGAAACTATTCCAGGGATAACAGAAAAGGAAGACCTGTAGATAAAAGACGGATTATATCTCAGATAAACACAGTGTTTGCTATGTTACTGTTTTAAATGACAGAATTCCAAAGAACTAAAATGAGGTCTTGTAAAATATTTGTAAGAAGGTTTGGTAAAAATTCAGTAATAACTATTGAATTTAAAAGTGGAGCGAATGTCTCAGATATTAGAAAAGAAAGACAAAGAAGTCGAGAATTGAAAAGTTTGAAAACATTAGAAGACATACCAAAGCTGTTCTAATAGCCTGTGTTTCAGAAAAGGAAAAAAAAATTAGGGGCAGGAGGAGAGGCAATTATCCAAGGAAGTGTACGTTTATTTGCCCGAGCTGAAGCTATGAGCTGCCAGCTTTAAGGGGCAGGGCCCACGGGTGGTCAGCAGAATCAGCGGGAGGACAATGGGGAGAAAGGACAAAACAGGGAGTCACCACCGCTTCGTCACACACTGGGGCCGGGACAGCCTCGCCTCAGTGCCCTCCAGCAGATGGGTGGATGGAGAAACTGTGCCAGCATACGCAGAGGAGTGCTATTCAGCATAAAGAGAACTGGAACCCTGTGACATTCAAATGCGAGCAAAGTGGGTGGAACCAAATGAAATAAGCCGGACTCTGAAAGCAAGTACCACATGTTCTCTTCCACACAGAAAGCTAATAAACGTCAGCCTGAAAGTAGAGTAGTGACTAGGAGACAAATATGAAAAGGAAGGAAGGGAAAAGGGTGTTTGGATGTATCAGGGTGGGTATGGAAATATCACACCGATCCCACTAATATGTACAATTAATCTGCGCTAATTATATCCCTCAAGTTCTGCTATCAAGCAGAGGTGAAGATTGAATGGAGATATTTTCAGACCACACAATATCAAAAGTAAACCTCCTGTGAACTCATAAAACCTGGGGACTAAGACAAGAAAAAGGAAGATCCACCTGTATGCTGTGAGGACACCACTGCAGAAGCAAGGCAAGAAGAAAGGCTGGAGGTGTCCTGGGCCACAGTTCTGGGGCTTTGGACACAGCAGTCCACCTGGCACTGAGTGTAAAGGTTTTCT
Source organism: Chinchilla lanigera (assembly GCF_000276665.1). Classification (NCBI taxonomy): domain Eukaryota; kingdom Metazoa; phylum Chordata; class Mammalia; order Rodentia; family Chinchillidae; genus Chinchilla; species Chinchilla lanigera. The sequence goes on along the minus strand of NW_004955554.1, from coordinate 492,944 downwards.
CCACAAAATGCAATTAATAGCTTCTCCTGCTGCTTCGGGGCATTCTAAGGCAACACGTGCACCTGGTTGGAACGCTTTAGAATTAATTAGTGATGGATTCCTGAACAATTTTTAAAGTTTTTAAAAAGTCAATCAAAGAAAAAGTATATGGTCTGAGAAAGCTGCAAACTATTTACGACTCAGCTGTAGATTTCTGTAACCACGATGTGTACACTGACTACTGGCTGATGTCAAAGCACGGAATAACTCTGCGGGGGATGTGGAAGGCAAAGGAAGCATGCAGAGGAAAGATTCTAGGGAAAAGATCTCCAGTTTCATCTTTCACAGGGCAAAATGGGTGGGAATATTTGCAATCAAATGTTACATATGTAAGCTATAGTTCTTCATTTGGATGGAGGCTCTAAATAATATGCTCATGTTCCAAAATGTGATTGAAAATAGGCTTTCAACCTTTATTTGGCCTAACAGCAAGTTGTAAATCAATTGAAGAGAGAAAGAAGTGAATCAGAGAGAACGGACAGGTGAGGACTTTCGAAGAGGTGTGATGACGCACTGTGGGTCCCTCCTCGTGCCCCACTGGAGAGAAGGAATGTCTTCCCTTCTCTCCAGCATAGAGACAAAAATTCACTCTTTCTCACACAAGGTCAGGACACCGGAGGCTTGTCTCTTTCCTGCATACCAATGCCAGCCATACTCAGGAATAGATAAGCCGGATCCTGCCGGATGGTTCCACAGGAAAGCCCAACTTCCCAGAGGGAGCTGACTCTCTGGTTTACAGGAGCTGAAGCCCAGGTTGGTGAAGTTCACTGGGGATAAATGTCAAAAGAATGCATGAAATGATCTCATAAGAGTACAGATTGGTCTGCATTTAACCCAGAGTGTAAAGGAGCCATGTCTTGAAATTCCAGAAATTCCATCTTTACTTTCATTCCCACACCGGGATCTGACCCTCAAGGGCTAGAAAATGGTGAAGGGGAAGTATAGAACCTCAAAGAATGGGGAGCAGAGGCAAGGACAGAGCCCCAAGAGTAGAGATGAAGAATCTCACCAAGTCTCCCTTTGACACAAAAATATACAAACTGACAGCTGACAGCAAGCCAGGGCAGGTGGAGGGAATCATGCCTTAGAGGAGTCTAAGTGCCTCACAGTTATTTAGGACAGGTCTTCTAATTATCAAATCCAGAGATTTTTTTTAAGCCTGAAGTGGACTACCTGATAACGTTATCCAAGATCAAGTAAAATATTAGCTCTACCAAATAAATTTAAGGGGATGACAGGAAACATAGTAATTCCTACTATTGCAAAAGGCCAGTAAAAGTGCCTGTTCAGGGAAACTAGTACAAAAACTAAAACTTCTAGGCTCAACCCCCAGCAGTGCATTGAGGAAGACCTTTTCTGAAGAAAAGTTTAAAAATAAGAAATAGGGGCTGGGGATTTAGCTCAGCGGCAAAAGCGCCTGCCTGGCAGGCGCAAGGTCGTGAGTTCGGTTCCCGGTACCGGAGAAAAACCAAAAAAAAAAATAAAAATAAGAAATAAAAGTATGAGGATATTCCTTGAGGCACATTCGGTAAGAGCCAAAATGAATATTCTAGCCTCTAGGAGTCAGGGAGAGATGGGATAGAGATGATTTTTCTATTATTTTGTATTATAAATATCACAATAAAATAAGTGGTGCTATGTAATACATGGCATTCTTTATCATTTAATGCTATGAACAAGCATCAATCTGCTAAGCATAAGGAAACTTTCGACACTAAATTTTAAGATAGAGTCTGAAGCTCCAGCAGCCAGACAATGCTCCACAGCCCCACCGATGCCTGCATGAAACACGGGACACTGGGAGGGATCTGTGTCTGTCGTCTACCACACCGCAGGGCTCACACCGCAGCCGGGACGTCAGAAGCAAGGACCTTCGGAGAAAATCGCACCTCCCTGGAATTCGGGGCCGATATTTGCAAAAATAATGGAGGATGGATAGGATTAATGCACATTGTACGCACACATAGAAATACCACTGTGAATCTCATTAAAAGGCACAATTAACATTTGTTCCTAAAAATAGATTCTTTTAAAAGAAGAGATTGACCTTAACAATGCCTCTAGTCTTTCCTGTTCTGACACACAAAGTTTTATGATTAATCTGCAGCAGTTAGTGTTTCCAAATGAGCTAACACTCCTTTGATATCTGTCCCCCACCCTCCTTTATTTATCCTAATGAAGCTGAACATCATCCAAGATACTTTGCAAATATGCATGTGTATTTAACATGTTTATTTTTCATCCTCATCCGTGATGTAAGATCACTGAAGTAAGGATTATTTATCAGTTAATCCTATTTTGTTTATATTGAGGTCATAGTCACAACTGTTCTTTAAGAAAGTAGAATAGTGCCTAAAAATAAATAAATATACCTGCCAGTGCAAAGCTGTGTAACATGCCACTGCACAATATCCAATTTTCTTTGTTTGAAATATTGATAAACAATATGAGATATAATATCTTTTGTGACAAGCTTTCTAAATAAACCAACTGGAAAAGGCAATATATGCAAGCCTGCATCCCATTTATTTTAGCCTTCTAACATAACGTCAATAACTGACTTTGATTGCAAACTATTTTCCTTTCTTTGCAGTTCTGTGTGCGATATCCCTACAAAACAATGTTCGGTTTTCTGTATGGTTTGTGTCTCCTTTTCCTTTGCATTTAGCTCCTTTGTGCCACTGAAGAATTCAATGAACGGCTCTGCTCAGTGATCATGAGCTGGACACTTTGAGCACTGTACTAGCTCAGCTCTCAGTTCCAGTCCATGTCCCTTACTGATGAAGAGGGATGACGGCTTTAATTTCATTCCACTCATTCAGGTAGGAACCACATGAAAACGCTCTGACTATCTTTGATGTTCTGTGAAAAAACTCCCATCTTCCTGAGTGAATACAACTCAAAAGATTGAAAGCCTGTATCCCAGATAGTTGACATTAATATTAAATATAACTTAAACAAAACGGACCAGATCCAAATAAGTTAGGGATGTGCCTGAGTCCGCTGGCCATGATCCTTAGAGTCTGGGCAGCTCTGCTCAATCATGAAGGGAAGTCACGACTCGGAGGCCAAAGGGCACACATTTTCAGATCCTTCCGTGTGACACTGACTTCTGTTGGGCTTTAAAGACCAGAACCGTGCTCTTGGGAAGATCTTTGTTCAAATGTCCTATATCTCCTTTGAGTTAATATTCAAGGAAAGTTGAAAGTAAACATTTTTCTCAACCAAATCTTAGTCTACTGACATTTTGTCACCCGTCTTTCTTCTTTCCTTTCTTCTGACTTTGAGTAATTTAATCTAAAAGTCATACAGAACTTTCACGTTAATCTTTTCCTCTGTTCCTCCCCAGTACTTCATGGAGGCAGCCGGAAAGCGAGTTAGTCCCCATGCAGAATAGCAGCCAGGCAGAGCACATCACTCCTTCTGCTGTTGCTGTAACAGATTCCTTAAGACTGGGTAATTTAAATAGAAAAGATGTTTGTTTTGGTCATGGTTGTGGAGGCAGAGAAGTCCAAAGGTGGCACCAGCATCTGCTCAGCTCCCACAGAGACCCCTGCTCTGCTTCATCTGCTGACCGGAAGCAGAAGGAACCAAACATAGTGGCGCATGCCTGTAATCCCAGCACTTAGGAGGCTAAGGCAGGAGGATCACTGTGAGTGATCCCAAACATAGTGACGCATGCCTGTAATCCCAGCACTTAGGAGGCTAAGGCAGGAGGATCACTGTGAGTTCAAGGCCAGCCTGAACTGCATAGCCAGTGCCTTGTTTTATGACAGCCTGTCTCACAATAAGCAGTCCAGTGCTGGGGTAGCAAGGACGCACTCCCTGGGGACAGGCATGCATCTCTTTGAATGACCCAATCACCCCTTAAGTGCCCCATGACATCTCAGTGCAGTCACACTGGGAATTCTGAGTTCTGATCTGGGTTCTGATCTGGGTGAACACAGGGCGGGGATTTGGGCAGCAGCTCTGAGGCTGATTAATGAAGGGGTTTTGAGGAAACAAGCAAATGAAAACTCAGGTTTCTCACCATCAGAAAAAGGAATCATAAATATAGAAAGGAGAAAAGTTGGAGTGAATTCTGAGCTTGGATTAAAATTGGTGTTATTAGGTGAGTTATGGTGCTGCTGTAAATGTAAGGTGAAGTAGAATGAGGCAGATGCATAATGCACATGTTCCGCAGACACATTATTCTTTCCTCACTTGGTCAATTAGACTGCCGAGCAGGAGCGCGCAGTGGGTCACATGGCCATGAGTGCACCTTGCTTATTAGATCCTGGTCTCTAAATACCGTTCTCCACTAACAGGAAACCGGACTCATTAGCGAAATGGTTGAGTCAGGGGATGGACCAGGAAAAATACAAATAAGCCTCGAATCCACTGAGATGCCAGGAAATAAGGTCCTCACTGAATGACGGGAAACGTCAAAATAATGACACAGAAACTACCTAAAAGTGGTTCCACTGGTTGAATTTGTAGCAAATTGAGCAGCAAAATAAGGATGGTAGTGTTAGGTGGTATTTTGAATAAGTAAGATATAAAGGGGTTAGAAAACCGCTGTTGGGCAAGAGCATAATCATCACTATTTTAGGCAAAACTCTTCAGTGGACGGTACCACTAGCGGGTGAAAGTCTGATGAGGAAAACTAAATTTATGTAGTTTCAAAGTGTCTTCTGGCTGTGCATAAAGTAATTATGCATCACAAAGGAAAAACAGTAACTTACCTTGCAGATGTTTCACTTTAATTAAGTGACCCGAGATAAAAATCACCAGGAGTGAGAAAGAGATCTGGACATTGGAATAGCTACGGTGCGGAGTGAGCAGAGGCACAGCACAACCTGAGCATATTCCTGCCAGACACGGAGGTCCAGACAGGTAGGAAGGCAGAGAGCAGGCAGCTGGTGTAGAGAATCCAGTGAACCACGTGTGGATAGATGTCGTCAACTGCGGCCTCTGGGGTGGGGGTACGGGTTCAACCTCCCTGCTACCCTTGCAAGTTTTCTGTAAGTTTGGATTTATGCTGAAATAAAAAGGAGGGCTCTCTCAGAAATTCTCTTTCAGATAATGAAAGGCTAGTCTTACATAGCTTGAAACCAGGGGATGGTAGTTGCTTGGGGGTACATTATTAGTGAGCGCAACCAACTTTAGCCATTGTGTTTTGTGTGCTTCTAGAGAAAGAAGCTAAGTGGAGAGGTACTCAGATATGAAGGGAAAACACTGAGGAATGTTATGGCCAAGCAGAGAAACTGAGTGAAATGTGTGCTGTAGCAGGCTGCAGGGACAGCCCCTGGACCCATACGTCAGCGCTGGCACTCACTGTGCTAATGTAGCTATCTGCATGTCCATGACTGGTATGATTTTCCCATTCCTTTTTTTTTTTTTTTTTTTTTTTTTTTTTTTTTTTGGTTCCCATTCCTTATTCTGTGCGTGGGTTCTCCTCAGAAAGCAGGAGATCGGGTAGCTAGGAAAGTACAGACAGATGTAACCTTCACGGAACCCTGTCACAAATACAGCTGAACAAACCTTCACCCAACTCGTCTTTTCACTCTACGGACTGGCTTGCTGCATGAGACTTTCCTTTCTAAACATGAAAAATAATAATAAAATATAGAGATATAAGTATATAATAAACAAATGTTTTACCTTGGAACATTATATAGCAGTTAATATGTAATATGTTATTCTGAAGTAGACTTTCACCATGCATTGATTATATTAAAAAATCATTGTAGTATTGGTAAGTAGTTAAGATTAAGAAATCATCCAAATGGCCAAAATACACACCTGGCAAAATTATTATTGCACATCAATAGCATAGAATTCTTTGTAATTATTAAAATATTTTGGAATATGGATTATATTTTTAAGATTTCTAAATATTATGAGAAAAAGAGGCAAAATTAAATTAGGTAAGTATATTTAATGTACTCCCATAAGAGCACAAATACATACAACTCTAAAAGTCATTTTCTTCAACTGATGGAATTATGAATAATTCTAATTTGTAACTTTTGCATTTTCTGAATTTTCTGATGTGAATTTATCTTTCTGTCAAAACCAAGGGTATATGCTAATTTCATTTTGCAAATGAAATATATATACTTAAAAGTGTTTCTCTGAGCCCAGGTATCATCCTATTTCTCAGTTTTTACCGACTGAAGGGAAATTGAGGTTATATTTACTCTCAGAAGTAAAATTGACTCATTTTAGTTTCTATTTTTGTATCAAGTCAGTTTGAATGCCAACAGAGATGAATGGGTGCTTCTTTATCTGTGGGTTTCCAGGGCTGTCTCATTGTAGAAGTTGGATGCATCTGTAGAATCTTCCCATCCTATGCCTTCACCCCACAAGAACCTGTCACCTTTTTAAAACCCTCCTGGTTATGTCTTTCTTCACAACATTCTCCACCAAGTATAGGTGGCTGCCGATCTCTTCTGCTCACTTACTGATACCTGCGTGAACTTATATTTTTACAAAATCTTTGATTACAACGACTCCGGTCCACGAGACTCTTATTTAAATACCTTGTCCCTAAGATTCTAAATTATTAATTCTCCCTTAATAATGGAATGTCACATCTTGAAATTTGAAATATAATTGTTATTTGAAGCTTTATGATAATGTAATAAATTAAAATCAGGGTAATAATAAGAGACAAATGAAATCGAACTGATCCCATAATATAAAATATAATCACAGTGTCATGTATCTTTCATTTACCTAATAAGAACTGATTGGATAGTAACTTTTTACAGAGTATCATAGCGCTGTGCTGAGGGTGCAACAAAGCATCTCTAAAAATAGATCTGGCCGAGGTCCGGGTTAAATCCAAGCACAAAGTCAAAATAGTGAGACCACTGCTTCTAAATCCAACTGAAATAACTTTTTCTTTCTAAGCAAAGATAAACGTTAAATAGCACAATAATGTATCATAGCTTTTCATGTGCAATCTAATCATCGTTTAGGAGTGATCTTCACTCCACCAGAGTCACCAGGACCAGAAGATGACCATGAAGTTAATCTCGCCGGGGAACAGATCAAATGAAGAGGAAAGACATCATTTGTCCTTGCTGCACTGTGACTGGTTTTCTGCAGTCACTCCAATTCAGTCGCATTTCCACGGCCTCCCGAGTCCTACAGGCGAGGTGTGCGCTGCAGTGTGGCAGAGACGACACGAGTGAGTCCTGCCACGACCAGGGAATAGGAAAGGACAGGAAGGAGGGGTCCTGAGCGCTTCGCCACGATGGGCCTCCTCCTGTTAGCAGGGAGACTGCGTTCATGTGCGGCGACCTTCCAGGCAGCTCTCTCCGGACGGAAACGTCAGAGAACGGTGACACTTCCCGCTCATCACCGGACGCTGCCTGCTCAGCACACGGAGGCCCTGGCATATTCTTCACCATCAATAGCAGACGGGGTTAAAGCGGGAGGGAAGCAACTCCCCTCAAAAATTTTTAAGGAATTTTCCCCCCTCAGGAAAAAGCCAGTGTTTGCAAGAGCTGTTAATAATGCCAAAGGTTTCATAGCCCCATCTAGTGGTCAGGAAATAATTAACTGCGCGAATCTCCTGCGCTGGGGTGATGGAGCAGTCCCGGAGCATCCCCGAGCAACCCCCTGACCCACTCAGAGTCGGCACATCGCGCCCGGCAGCCCGGGAGAAGTCGAACATTGAGCGATTTCCTGCCCACTGAGTAATTCTTAAAATAGTTGGAGCATTCTTCACCAGGACTGACCTCACTCAAGAGTTACTTCGTCAACTTTATTTTAGAGCTGACTTCTGAACACTAATTTCGAGTAGTCACATAAACCTCCAAAAAAATAAAACCTCCATTTGGTAAAAATGTTGACATCAGAAATACATCCGAAGCTCTTCTTGATATTTCAGATGTCGCTGGTATCGTCTCGGTCTTAAAACTGAAATACAATTTCAAAAAATGTTTATAAAGAATCCTGTGTCTTGGTCCAATTGAAATATTTGTGGTATACTATTGGCATAATTTGCGATGCAAATAAATAGACTGAACATACTGCCAAGTTTAATCCACACCCCCATCCTCAGCACAGCTCAAATCCCCAAGAATTTAAATGTTTAAGTTACCATCAGACCGCCACTCCACTATGGAGACCGTCTTCCAAGCCGTGTTCATAGGCAGCAGATAATGTTGAACCCGCACACTGCGTGCTGAAAGGTGGAAACACCAGCGACTGCGCAAGTCCACTGTGAGTGTCCACTGAGGCGCGGTGTGTGCAGAGGTCTCCGGGGACTGGAGAGTAAATCAGCCAGGAAGAAGTGCGTGTCCTTCCAAAGGTCTTCAGGTGCCCTGTCCCCGACGAGCATCCCGCAGCGAGGGAAGCAAGATGCGTGCGACACACTCACCAACCGTGGAGCTGCGGCTGCTCTGAGGCACCACACGCGGCCCCTCAAGCAGCTTCCCAGGCTTCATCAATAAGCCATAATCAGCGTGTAACGGCCTGACAAGATCACCAAGGAGCGCTGGAGGTCAGCCAGTCCAACAGCACCGACCCGACGGGAGCTCACGCGGCGCAGTGGTCCTGAGCTGGGGACCTGCAGAGGGTGGATCGAGGGAAGTGCAAAGAACAGCTGCGGCAGGCAGTGGTGGGGTAGGGCCACACATCCCCACCTGCTGCGGAGAAGTCCTCAGTGGCCGCAACATTCTGAACAGGAGAACTCGGTAAGCAATCGTTTCTCGTCCCTGCAAAGCAGATAAGACTCCCTCAAGAGCGCTGTAATCATCTGCAGAATTTACACAGTGAAAAATGGTAGGTGACATATTCCTAGGTTAGTCTAGTTAGAAGTCAAGGGGGACGTGCAATTCCTAACTTTGCTAGAGATAATCACTCTTAATTCTGACGGTACGCATCTTACCAGAACATCAGTGTGCATTTCAATCAAGTATAGTTTGAGACCTTTGAATCTCTTATTACAAAAGAAGAAGAATTGAGCTTACACATTTCAGAAACGGTTGTGCCAGTTATGCTGCAGGAATTGCAATGGTCCGAGCAGAAAAGCATGACCGGATTCTTCCTGCACCTGTGCTGGTGAGGCTCATGTCTCCTCCCGCGAGTCTGGTCACTCTTGCACAGCAGCAACTCCTCTGATCCCACTCAGTCAGAAGAGAATCATAATTCCCAAACCGGAAGAGCCAGACTGCCGATCAGTTTAACCCCGACTTCAACTTTCCCTTAGCTTAGCCCTGGGAATTGTTCAGGAAGAGCGGCAGTTGGGTTGCTCAGGAAACACGGCCCGCGTGACAGCGCGGGGCCTCCTGGGGCCAGGTGGGAAGTGGGGAGGGGAAGTCAGGAGAAGTGCTCCCTCCGCCCCTTCTCCCAGAGCCGCTGACCATCTTGCAGGACTCTGCTGGCCCTGTCTGCTATGCCCAGCTCCTTCCCTCATGTACTTGGGATCCTTGAAGGTCCCTCCTAGCCACGCCCACCCAAACCCACTGCTTTATGCCCCAGAACGCCCACAAGATTCCCTTAAACCCACATCCTTTCCCCTCAGCTGTGACTCCTCCTTCTCCCTCTTCTTTTGCTACATGACCTGAATCCTCTAAGTTGCTAATCCACTTGCTCCCCTAAAGCAGGTCTGTTGGGATGGCTCCAGGCCAGCTCATCCTCCCAGGTAAGCCTCTGGCCCATGGAAAACCAGCATTCTTTGCCCCCCCAAAATTCTGAGCATGAATACGGGTCTTTCACCCTCAAGGCCACAGGCCACTCAGAGCAGTTCACAAGCCATGGCAGATTGGCCTCTGTGTCCGCAGACTCTGCTGGAAGTGAGGGAGCTCCGAGGCCCTCTCTGAAACCCCGATCCTGTACCTGAGGCCCGGGTGCATCAGGCTCAGCATGCTGTAACTCCCTCCAAGACGCATCTGCAACCACCAAGAATCACTCCACCTTGGGATCATATTTCTCCATGATTCACTGCCTAATCTCACTTCTTTCATCCCTCATTTCTTACAGTGTTTGTTCTTCAGGGGTCCTCTAATTTCTCATTTTCTTCTAATCTACAACTCCCCTCCTCCACCTCCATCTTGGTTTCCTACCTTGACTGAGGTTTTTGTTAGTCCTTCTGTCCTTTGTCCCCAATCGTGTCACACACAGCACGTAAATCCCTGACCCTGAGTAAACCCGTTATTTCTACTCATGTATCAGATCTAGTTAAAATTGCTAAAGACCTTGAGAAAGAGTTGAAAGTGACAGAAATAAAGCAAGAAAAAGAAAGAAGGAGGAAGTAGAGAAAGAAGAGGAGGAAAAATAGGAAGAAGTGAGAGATGACAAAAAAGACAAATATTTTGAAAGATTAAAATTCATACACATACTCCTCTTTCTTCTTTAAATCTTGAATATTAAGAGTTAGAATTCCCTAGGATTCTATCTATAGTCACCCTCACCCTTCCTTGCTTTTTAAAAAATTAACACTATTTATTGTCATGAATTATCTCATTAAACCACTAATTTGAACTAATACTTGTACTCAGATGATGAGTGAATTCATGTATGAGCTCAGATTTCTCCTCTGTGCCCCTGTCTCATGTCTTCATTTCCATACTAGACATTTTTAGTTGGTTATTCAAATGCAGCAAAAATGAAAACAAAATATTACACCCCAGTGTCTACCCATCTACCTGAATTCTATCACTCAGTCCTTGGTATCTCTCAGAAGTCACATGTAATGGCTGATACACTGTGTCCCCTTGAGAAATGTATCCTAGGGAGGACAGGCCCTTACTGCTCTAGGATGTTGTCCATTGTGTCAACTTGAGAGGTTTAGAAGTTTAACTAAGAGACGCAGCAGGGTGCCAGGGTCTTCACTTTGTAAACATCCTGAGCCTGTGCAAGAGGAGGGCGGGGAGATGGCGTGAGTGCTGCACTCACCTGAGGGCAGGTAGCCTGCTTACAATAAAAGGGACTGATTGCGGGTTTTTTGGCGGAGCTCCAGTCTTTGCCTTCAGCTTGGACATCATCTCCTGTCTTCCAGCGTAGACTCTTCAGCCTTCCATCTCAGACCCATCACCCTCCCGCTATAGTCTTGCAGGGACACTGCAGTGAGCTCCAGACCTGACAGAATGCTTCGGTCTTCAGCATTCAGGACCCTCTGCACACTTCCTCATCTGGCTCTGTGGTGACTGTTGTAAGCCAATTTTGTCATTCCTTATACGTCGGTGTATCTTGTGTTATCTCTGTTTCTCTAGTAAGTCGTGACGGATACATCACACATTTGCATAATCAGCAAAGAGTCTGTCCTTGATTTTCACCTTTTCTTACCTCAAAAGTGATAACTCAGTTTTACCTATTTAACTTCTCTTCACCCCGTCGTTTTACCTTGTCTCAGTGCTAGCACTTACACTCAGAACCCGATGCCCTTATCTATTTACTAGTGTCAGATACATTCACTTCTCCACACACTTTAAAGTTTGTTTCCTATTCCTGTGCTACCACAAGCCAACAGCTTCACCCTCTTCACCGGCCAATCCTTGTTCTTTTCAAAATGTAGTTTCATCTTTTGATTCCTCAAAATGCCCTTTTGGTCCTGCTCAGGGACTCTTCTCTGTGATCTCAGAATACTTTTTGGCCGTGGTATTGCAATAATTGCCATGCTCTGGAATTGCTGTAATAGTCTGTTTATTGTGAATTATGTTTCCTGAGAACAGTCACTGCATATTTGGTCTTCATTGTATCCTCAGCCCCAAGTAACACAAGAAATTTTGATACTTGTAAAGAAGTATGGCTTCATATTCCTCTTGTGTCAATATACACACAGGAATCTAATCTCAATGAAATTTTAGGCAGATACAGATGATAGATAGATTGATTGATTGATAGATAGATAGATAGATAGATAGATAACATCATGTGCTCTGAATTACCTCTCTACTTTTCATTGCTTAGATTTCATTGCTTAGTTTTCCACCCTGTCTGCTTTTTAACAACTTTTAAATCATCAATGAACATAATTCCCAGTCCTTTCATTGAGACTGGAATGCATTCCTTGCCTTTATCTTTTTTTGATGTTGAAGTCCATAGACCAAATACAACAACAAATACACGTTGTCAGATCAAAGTTAAGTTTACAACTTCGTGAGGGAGAACACACTCCATGGGAGCTGCAGGGGCTCTCGTGGTGGAATGCTATCCCAGAGTGGAGTTTGTCCCAGGTAGTTCCATGGGATGAAGGAGTGGCCAATTCTAGACTGGAGACTCTCAAGAGCACTGGCAAGTCAGTGGTTGACTATCTTAAGATTTGTCTAGAAAGCAAGAGGATTAGACAGAAGAAGTAGTCACTGATGGTAAGCTGTACCTGTCCTGCTCAAACGTTATCACAGAAGAGCCTTGTCTCTGTCTTGATTCTTGCACTGTTTACATCTCCTTAGTATCACTATGCTGTGCTTTCCTTCTACCCAGTTTTTACCTTCACAGTAATGTTTCTGATTTGAAAAAGTAATTATATGGGGTTATAATGCTTACACTGCAAAATAGTGTTTTAAAAGTACCTGTACATTCTTTTTCTTCATCCTTCCCATTTTCTAGAATTACACTAGACTCACTTGGGGCACATCTCTCTGTGAACTTCGTGCAGGGTGTGTGGTGATTCGTCCCCCACTCGGCACCTTTGAGCCAGTGGGTGCTGCCAGAAGATTCCTGGGTATCCTGTTAGGACCAAGCACGGTGCAGATCCCCTGCACTTACCTGGCTGGCTTAAAGAAAGCTTCCTCTCAGGGGCTGGGGATTTAGCTCAGTGGCAAAGCGCCTGCCTGGCAAGTGCAAGGTCGTGAGTTCGGTTCCCAGTACCGGAGGAAAAAAAAAAAAGCTTCCTCTCCCCTAATAACTTCTTTCTCCTATGCTATATCTTGTTACTAGTTTTAATATCTTGTACTTGAAAAAATTACTGCACACAGTTTCTTGCATGAAGAATGTAGTCTACTGCAAAGCACTGAACTGTTGAGGGTCTATGTTTCATTAGTGGCAGATACACTCTGTCTCATATTCATTTTGTGAAGTTACTGAAATGTAACACTATTTAAAACACCAGACACTAAAATCATAGTAAATATTCCAGACTATATGTATCAGCCAGAGTTACATGAACTTATATTCTCATGTTTTATGATCAAGAGATTTGAATTTTATTTTTATTTTTTAATAATTTATAAGTAGAGAGTGACATAATTTAAGATTAATTTAATTTATGTTTTAATTGATTCCAAAATAAAGTTATAAAGCCAAATACTAAGAGCAAGGGCACAAACTGATTAAGGCAATAAAGGCCTGATCTACTGTAGGTGTAATAGTAAGACACAGGTACAGTTGTTACACAGGCATCTCTGTAAGACCACAGTGGTAGCTGGGATAGAGAAAGTGAAGGGAAAGTACTTCAAAATTAACTTTGAGCAATTTAAGCCGAGCAAAATGATGTCATCACTATATCATTAACACAGAGAGGAATGATGCAACTCGGAATCTTGGCATGAGGAAGAATAAATGTAGTTTGGAAATCGTTTCATTGGAAGTGATAATTGAAATCTTACTGGAATTCTTATATGAGGAAATAAAGAAATTGAACAAGAGCTGTTTTTAAAACAATCACAGACAAAATTATGAACGTATATCTTTATTGTGAAGATAAAAGTTGCACTTATGAGAGAAAAGAAGCTTCAATATATCATTAAAGAAAAATCATAGTGCCCTTATCATGACCAATGTCTGTGAATGAGAAGAGACAAAGGTGTTTATATTCAGAACAAACAATGATGCCATGAAACACATTAAACAAACACCTGATTTTCTTAACAGATGGGACTTGTTTTGTTGCTCAGGCTGGCCTCAACCTCCTAGGCTCAAGTGATTCTCCTGCCTCGGCTTCCCAAGTACCTGGCACTACCGGTGTGCACCACTGTGCCCAGCTACATGAACATTATTTTAAAGATCCCATTTGATCTGATGAGTCCAGTGGGTTCCTTTTGTGTTCCTACATTTAAGAGTTCATACGAAAAATATATTTTAAAGATTTTCTCCTGTGCCATGGTAAACATATCTGCAATTGCTCTCTCCAGCCTTACGGGTGCCGCCTTCTCTGCAGTCATCCACACCCACCAAATGATTCCGTTCCCCTTCCCCGTCCTCAATGGGCTGAAATCTAACATGCACAGAGCCCTTGATCCCCCAGGGAGGACCGGTGTGAAAGCGGGAAGAGCTGGTGAGCAGCAGGCAGAGGAAGCGGCGTGTGACCCAGCAGGAGCCCCAGCGGAGCCTCAGACAGACAGAGCCCGCATGCCTGATCTCCACTGTGGCTCCACGCCTCACCTCGCCCTACCCGCTTTGCATCTGAGGCCCCTGAGAGTGCTTTGGGGGCCACGGTGAGTTCTCAGATAAATACGTATTTCAGTTTGCGCGCTCATCTTGAAAACTCATTTTAATCGCCATGTAGACATCAGCAGTGTCTTCCCAGCTATTACTTCCTATTATGTCCATAAATGAGCCTTTTGGCTCTTTTTAAAAGTGCATTTTTGACCTAGAGATGATGAGGGTGCCTGAGCAGACTTAACAATAGGCAGCACAAGCTCCCCTCACCTGGGGAATGAGGCAGGCAGCTTCCAAAGCACTCTCCTGACTGTGACGTCTCCATGTGCACACACACGGTGTTTAGGATGTTCGTAAGTTATACTCCTGAAGTGTATCCACGACCCGTCAAAGAGAATCCGTGTAGCCTTGATGAGAATTCCTCGACACACAGCCTCGATTCGGTAAGGAAATGATGACCAGTTAATTAATGCTTCGGGTAGCTAGAAGGAACCAGAATAAAACAACAAGATCGAATCATAAAACTCATTTCTGCTCAGTGCTTTACATCATCGGGCTATGTCCCTTTAGCTGTAGGTACCACATTCTTACTGCACTAACCAAATTTCACTCCTAAAGATCTAACAATCTGGGACCCCAAATTTGAAGTTTCTATCAGTGTATGAATACGTGTGACTACATAGCAAATTACACTGTAGTATCGGCCATGTGTAACTAAAAAGATGACTTGATTCCTGAGTTCAGTTACTTTTACAAATCTTTTCTTCCCAGACACCTGAAAGGAACTTTGTGCTTGGCTACTTCCTTTCTTCTAAGTCATTTTGTAATAAGAAACCTCAAGAATAATTTTAAGAAACCTCTGATTTTTCTATTAGACATCCCTTCCCTTCCAAGTGTGTGTTTCCAAAACACAGAAAGTCCATGCGAGAAGGCTTTTTTTCCCATTTTGTAGCAAATAGAAATTTATCCTGCAACTCCCTACCGAAACTTGAGAGAAAATCAATGATCACTTTGACAAAAACAGCGCCACTTTCTTTTGAGTAGGTCATCTAACTCCTAGTAACCTGCTCTCCCAGGACAGTTTAGAAAATCAGACCGATCACCCCGAAGCTTGTGCAATACCCTGCTTACCACTCACACGCAGTTGAAGAGAAACCCTCAGCTCCATAGCTCTGGGGAAGCTCCTCATGGTGTGCTCATTTCCCGCCTGGTTCAGAGGGCGCTCCTGCAGCTATCCACAGGCGGACTTATCTGTTAGGTCGGACTCTGAGAAGGGAGAGTGCACGGTGTTCTCTCTAGGAAACAAATTCAGTAAAACATTGTTTGAGAACCCCAGGACACTTAAATCAAACTAATTAGGTTTGGATCCTGATTCCACTACCTAATCACTCTACATCTTACATCTTTATTTAGATATGAAAACTAATTTCTTCATTTAAGTAGATTCAAATATAAGATTTAAAATAAGGATTATGTTAGATCTTACATTGCTTAAATCTCCGAACCTCAGCTTAATTAGTTGGACAGTGTGGGTAATAATGCCAAATAGGACTGTTGTGTTAGCGTGCTGCATTTGCAGCCTGCTTTGAAAGCTCTTGGGAGCAGCCTACAGCATGCCCAGTCTTCAGGAGCAGCGGCAGTGCTGTGGCCGTGACTGCAGCTCTTCAGTTAGAAAACAACCTATATATTTATATTTAAAACCCGGTAGCATGAAAGCCTGAAGGTACAGTGTCCATGATAATGGGAAAGCTTGAAGACCTTGCAGTCACGATGCTATAATTGTCTTTTTAAATTTCAAAACACAGGAGTTGAAATGAATGGATTTGCTGCCTAAATCTACAGTTCCAAAAGGTCTTTGAAGTTTTTATCGCCTTTAAAAGAAAAAGAAAAGGAGGCGATATCTGAGATGTGAGATAAAAGCTCAGAGCATCAGCAGGGTGCAGCAGATCAGGGTGCCTCCTTCGGGTGCCCCGGAGGCTATGACTTCATTGCAGGGCCAGAGCCGCCTCCTGGGGACCCTGCCTCGGGTCCTCAGTCCTCCGCAGAAGCTCGAGTGCTGACGGCGGGGCCCTTGGTGAGCCGTCTCCCTGCCAGGTTCCTCTTCCCCCCTTAAAGTTCTTCCCAGCTATGATGTGAACTTGTGAATCAGCTGCGTCTGAGTACATCTGTCATTATAGCAATGGGTAATCAGTAGCTGGTTAGTAGAGAGGAGGAGGAATCCCCGCACTCCAGGGCTGTGAATAAAGCGCTTGCTCTGTAAGGACTCACCTAATCCTCCTGACAGCTCTGGGAGGCGAGGCGCGCTCTGCCCTGCGTTAGGAGCAGGGAACACAGGCTGCTGAGCTGAAGGAACGCGCTCACAGGAGTAGTGCTCACAGATGACAAACTCAGGCAGCTCGGGTCCAGGGCCTGGGACAGGATGCCGCACCACCCCGGACAGAGAGGGAAAGACGGCAGTGAATTTAGTGTGATATAAAAAATGTCACCTTGCCAAGATAGTAAATCCATTACATAGAGGAGATAATCGAGAACAGGTCGGTGTAATGAACTCACCATGGTCTCAGGGCTCCTGAGAGAGGAAGGCAGGGATTCCTCTAGAAAGCTTCTGGTTCTTCCCGGTAGTGGTAAGAGAGAGACAGTGAAGAGACCGAATTTCAAATTAGTTCCCTAACTGCATGCTTCCTGGAGCAAACAGCTGTCTTTACTTTTGTAAATAAACTTTGAAACCTTAACAGTAGAACTTCAACAAAAATCACACCTTTAAATAACAGATAAAAGATATTATTGTTGCTTAAGACATAAACAAATTTATTGAATTTGAATAAAGAACACCAAGATAAAAGGAAGCCAGGAATCCACACTTGGAAACATCTACATGTAAGTCAACTCACCAACAAAGGAGGGGTCTAATTTTCTCAGGTCTTACAGAAGTGTAGCAATGATAACTTTAAGATACACTCTGAGGTAGAGGGATATTTTAAAGCATGAATTTGGTGGAGAACAGGCTGGTAAGATGATCAAAACTACAGATCATTGCTGATTAATTCAATTCTATGTAGTAGATTCAAACCATTGATAAACCAATGTTATCACACATTTTATTAGATCAAAGAAAAGGCAAAGGCAACAGCAGTTGGTGTGTTGGTATTATGCAGGTTTTATTGAGAAAACATGTTTACCCACTGTGATGGAGTCTAAGCAAGAGTGAGAATAAAAAGTCTGCTTTTCACCAGATGGGGCAGAGTGTAACAGGCAAGACAAAGCCCGGTGCCCATCACTCGCTACTTCAAGAAGGTTCACGATGTCTGCATTGCTCAGGTTTAAAACTGTACTACCACCCTTCCAGCTCTCCTGGTCTACAGAAAACTCAAAGACACAGCTGTGGTGACGTCCATGGACAGTGACCACTGACCAGATGCTACCATTTGGGTGATGACATTAGTTTGTGAGTTGCATATCAAAATCATGTCAATATACTCAAAAATGTATTTATTTAGTCAGTGAATGCTATTTAACAACCAACAGGGCTGAGGTAAAATTGATAAGTCAGTGTGTATCTCCTAAAGAGACACACAGCCTTGCTAAGTGGCAATTTCTTTGTTTACAGATTCTCATTTCCCTGTCAAAGTGCTACTCTGGAGAAACAACACAGCTGACAGAGTTGAAGGCCTATGTAACAATTAAACCTTACCAATGAGCTTAATATTTGAACTGGGTTTTGTAGGGTAAGTAGGAGCTTATCAAGGGAGAAAGATTACTAAGCATAGAAGAGAAAAGCCTGCATAGTGACAAGAAATTAAAAAAACTCTCATAGGACAAAGGTTGGCCAGCATTACAGGAAAAGGACCAGAAGAGCAAAGGGCCCTAGTGTTCCACTAGAACTCCTGTCACACAGGGACTCATGGTTAGGAAGTTGTTACAGCCTCTTGCGGGGGTGTAGCAGTCTCCATGGAGATCATCTACACAAATCTAAACAAGAACTTGTTAGGGGCAGATCTGACTTTCATCTGAATGTTTCTGCTGCAGGGGCTTGCTTTACTGTTAGCCTGAGTTGCTAGGGGTGGGAGGAAAGGTCCAGGCCACCTGTTGTGAACCCTGACTTAGCAGATGCAGTCTACCCTAACCCTAACCCTAACCCTGGGAGGGGTGTGGACCAGCAGGTCAGGCCCAGGCCATGAAACAGGGCCACGGACCCACTCAGTAGTGTAGACCCAACATCGGAGGTGCTGCCCTCGGGGGACACAGCAGGGTCCAGCAGCAACGCCTTGGTTAGCAGGACAGCACTGCTTCCCTCAGCCAGAGCAAGGCAGTACCAGGGCCTTGAAGGCCCAACAAGAGCCAGAACTGCGCCTGCCCTCTGAGTTCGCATCTGGAGATGGGGCGATCAAGCTTGGGAACTGAGGGCCAGCAACCTAGTCCAGTACCTCACTTATGTTCTCAGGCTAAAGCTCTGGAAGGAGCACCTGGAGCCCTTTTCCCAAGTCCACTTCCTAGAACTTTCTGGAATTAAGCAACTCTGAGGACCCTGAGATGACCTATGGGGGTGTGCTGCTCTGGGTTCATGCCCACTTCCTCCGGGCTCAGGCTGGTGTCTAGACACCCCTCACAGCCTCATGCAGTCACAGATGGGGCTTCTCAGAGGTGGCTGGACTAGAGTATGTGACACTGGGATCGATTCATGGTGCAATTCCAGGATCAAGTGCACTGGGGCTAAGGTGTGAGTGCTGCTCACCCTGAGAAACCTGGGTGAGACATGAGGGGCAGAAAGATGATGCAAAGGTCCCATGCTTGCTTTGCTACCTTCTGCTCACCATGACCTGTTTCTCCTCTGCAATGCCTGCCTGCCTTGGAGCCAGCTAACTATGGACTGTACCCTCTGCACACTGCGAGCTACATAAACCTTTCCTCCTTTAAGCTGGGTGTCAGAGAGCTACATAAACCTTTCCTCCTTTAAGCTGGGTGTCAGATATTTTGTCTCAGCAAGGAGAAAAGTAACTAAGACAAGTATCAAAATTTTCTTTAACAGTTGCAAATTTTAAAAAATTAACTGTGTCTTGCTATGTTTTGTGACCAGTTGGAAGGACCCAGGGTGATGGAAGGTTCAGCATCAGGGTGGTGCTGCAGGTAAGGGGATGAAACCCTGGAAGATGGGCCCTAATGCAAGATGCTGGGGTTGCTAGAGTGTTAGTAAGCTTGCTATGACAAAATGCCTGACACTCCTAATTGAAAGGAGGAGAGGTTTTTATATAATGGAGTACTGGGCTGGGGATTTAGCTTAGTGACACAGAGCCTGCCTGGCAAGCACAAGGTCATGAGTTCAATTCCCGGTATGGGAAGAAAAACAAAAAAATAAAATAAATAAAATACAATGGAGTGCTACTCTGGCATAAATAAAGATAAACTTGAGACATTTCTAGGTAAATGGGTGGTCCTTGAGACCATACTCTTAAGTATAATAAATTGGACACACATGTGTAAATATTGCATTGCTTCTCTGATGTGATAAACCAAAAGTGTAAACAAGGACCAAAATGTATAATAGATATTGTGAAATAGGAAGAAATTATTCAAAAGGGGAGGGGAACAAGAGAAAGGGAGGGGGAGAGAAAGGAAGGAAAAAGAAAAAAATGAGAAAAAAAGGATAAAATGATAACAAAGCATTTGTAAATAAGGAAGCAAGAGAGGTTGAAGGGAGGGGATGTGAATGGGGAAAAAGGAATCAAGATACATCATGTACAGGTACAAATTCCC
Organism: Chinchilla lanigera; assembly: GCF_000276665.1. Taxonomy (NCBI): domain Eukaryota; kingdom Metazoa; phylum Chordata; class Mammalia; order Rodentia; family Chinchillidae; genus Chinchilla; species Chinchilla lanigera. Next base: position 472,838 of record NW_004955554.1, on the reverse strand, counting down.
CATGATGAATGTGATCATTATGTATATCTAAATTTTACTAGGAAACTCAATTTTTTTTTTTAATTTTTAAAAAGTAAAGGAGGAGAGGTTAAATTTGGTTCATGGCTTCAAGGGTGCAGTCCCTGGTAGGCTAGTCCAGGTAGAAGCATCATGGAAGGGCATGGCGAGCAAAGCTGCTCAGTTCCTGCTTATAGGAGGAAGACAGCCATGTGGAGGTGAGCTCACGAAGGCTTGGCCAGGGGCCCCCTCTTCACCTGGACCCCATCTGCTGCCAGTACCGTCAGCTGGGCACACCAGGGAATTAACTCACTGAGGAGCACCACACCTGTTCACCTCTCTGGCGTCTCTTAACCCAGTCAAGCTGACAAGTAGACTTTACTGCTATAGGGAGTTTGCCTCAAGGTACCTTTGGATTCTGTAATTATACCCCCAAGAGGGTTGTTAGAAAAGCCTGAGTTTGGCCCCACCCAGCTCACTCTGCAGCTCTCTGTGATCCCAGACACACTTCAGCTCAGGCCGTTCACCAACACAGACCTCAGCAAAAACAAGCCTTGAAACTGTGAGTGAAATAAAACTTTGTAAAGTTAGTGGAGGTTTTTGTTATAGCGATGCACAGCTGGCTAATATACACTGGTTTTGATTTTTTGGTTTTCTCTTTTCTCATCCAGTTTTCTCTCAGGCAGACTTGCCTCTGTGCAGTATTGTCTGCCTCTGAACTTACACACTCCAGCACTTATTTGTACTTAGTGTTCTGAGCAATCTGTGGGCAGGAATCTTGCCTTGTTTACATTTCTAAGCACTGGGTCAACAAACACTTGTGAATAAGTGCATGGAGGATCAACATATTGAAGATGCACCAGGAGTGCCAGATGTTTGGTTCTAGGTGTTACCCTTTAATTTAAAATTTGAATTATTTTGTTAAAATAAAGTCTGTTATTCTCATCTTGTATTGGGTAACTTGGTAATGCCGCTGGAAGGATGGGCACCGACAATTATCCTTTAAATGTAAAATTAAGACAGAGACTATATCTAAAAAGTACTACCAAATAAAATAAGAGATGTTTTGCTAGATTTCTGTTCTGAAAGGGGAGAGGGGATGGGGTGATGGAAAACATGGACATTATATTTTTAAGAGTGAGTAGAATTGAGATAAACTAATAAAAAGCAAGGCAGTATGTGCTTGACTGTCGCTTCCCATTTCTGAAGTGAATTTCATTCTTACATTCCAGGCATTCACACTGTAGCAAACTGAAATTGATTCTGCCTGAACAAAACAAAACGGTATAAGTAGTTTTTCTACCAAAAAATGTTTAAATTCATTTTTCACCTTCACATTTATTAATGTTCTTATAAAATAGACTCTCAACCTTGGAGGTATATTGATGTTTAATTTACTTTAGAATCTTAGGTATAAATATTTAAACAGAAAGAAAAAGAGAAGGCTCATGGAATTTGGAAGTGTGGTATTACAGGCTTATCTCCACCATGGAGGAGAAAATAAAACTTTCCTTCCCACAGCATTTCATGCCATTTAACCACAAAATACAATAGACAAGTGGCCGGCGCTGGAAAAATCCAATACAAATATAGGTCATGGTGCTCATCCCTCAGTTATGTCTCTTGATGGCAATATTTCTGGGCATTTGGTTGGTTTAAACTCTGCTTTGGAATGTCAGCCTGGCTTGGCAGACACTTGGAACAGCCTGACACAGAAAGACAAAGCTTAACAAGACTGTACAGGAAGGAACAAATCACCAGGGGCTCGTTATTGCACCAAATGCAAAACTATCAATTCTTCATCAGAAGCCTGAACTTGATATGATTTCGAGCCATTTCCTGGGGTGGATGAGGGCGTTGAAAGACCCTGGGTAGTATGTTCCCAATCAGCTTCCCATGTCGCACCACAGTCACCCCACTGATGATTTGCTCTGCCTGTCACCCACCTAGTACATGCTATGTCCCACACTCGTGGTCTCTGTGAGAAGCCGATTCTAACCTTGGTCATGCTGGATGACTCGCCCTGGACTTCACGGGCTTTCCCTTGAGTCAGACATGCACACCTGCTGCCAAATGGATTTTCTTTAAGCCATCATCAAGGAGAGCCTATCTGTCTGAGAAAGGAAAGATCAATTAATCAATGATTTTACATATCTGTTAGATCCTAGCCTATATGTAAAGCAACATGGAGGCAAAATATAAAAGTTGTAGATATCACCCTGCCTTCCAGGAGCTTATAACCTGATGGAGGAGAGACAAAATAAAGAGCAAGTGGTGGGCAGAACTGTGTGATACACGAGTAAAAGTTAAGCCAACGTGAGAAGAATGCCAGTCAAACTGCACGACAGGTGATTTCCAGAGGAAGGGGACCCACCATGAGTCCTCATCCTTTCCTTTCCCTACATTATTCAGCATCCCCGGATGTTCACCTTAGAGAACGCCTGGTGTCTTCACTTCCAATTACCACTTTTATTTCTCACATTTGGAAATCTAAAGGTGTTGGAACAAGAGAAAGCTCTGTTTGATTAATTCTTTACTAACAGACTATGATTTTATCATTTAGCTTTTTTGTTTCTAAATTTTAATTCATACATTTTGGATTACAGGTAATCTTTACTCAGCAAGCAGAAGCAAATGTTGAGTAAGTCTCGGGAAAAATAAGAACACCCCAGCCCGCCTCGGTGGTTATCTGTGGACAGTGCCTCTTAGCTGACACCCGAAACTAATGAAAAATATCATCTAATCTGACAGAGGCCAGGACGGATTCAAATTGGCTGAAGACATATTATACTCATTCTGAAATGTGAAAAAGAAAATTCATTCCATAGAGAGAAAATGCCTATCACACCTTATAACTCCTGTTTCCAGAGCTTAAAAGGACGTGGGAATCAAGTTTGATTTATACTATAGGGATGTCCACGCAACTCTTCACAGTGATATGTCTGAAAGGGAGGCAATGGCATTGCTTCGGCGTGATAGAGACATAATTATGTGAGCTCAAATCTCAGAGCAATATTTCAATCAGAAATTGATACCTAATTGAGGGGCCCTGGGATGGCAAGAGACATCTGGAATGCAGCTGGGTGTGTCAGCTGATGCTGCTGTGAGTGTGCGAATGTGTGTGTATGCACACATAAATAAGTGTGTGTCTATAAGCTTTTCATCCTTCTGAAATTCCTCTTATGGTAATTTATCCATGACAAAAGGTGAAAGTTAATGATTCTTTTATAAATTGAATAAAACTATAACAGAAAATAGAATAGTCAGCATTGCCACATGTGTAGGACAGATGTAAGAACATCACAATTTTAGTGACCTCACATGATGACTACTAAGAAGGTAATCAAAGGCATTTAGAGATAGTGCTGTTGCTATCACCCTCATATATTATTTGCTCCAATGTGGAAAGTTGCTGGATGACACATTTTTGCACAAATCGTAAGCATGGGGATTTTTGAGAGAATGACTATGGCAAAGCACTATAGAAAGTGGCTCAACAGTCTGGCTTCTGTGGAACCAGTGAGCTGACAGCAAGACCAAAAAAATATTCTCAGACCATAACAATTTCCAAAAAGCAGCAGAAGGGTCTCCTTGGGTCTGAACAAAGGCTGTTTTGGAGGAAGACAGACAGGCAATGCCTGCTGACAAGAGACTGAACCAAAGTTAGTACTAGAAGCTGCAATTCAAACTTGAAAAGCTGGAATGGGTATGAACCAGGTCTTTTGAGATCAAATTCGTGTTAGGCAAGACCGCAGATGGTGGGATCTACGGTTAAGTCCTTCACCTCCTCTAACACCTCTAACACCTCCTTTCTTGAGCCTCTTAAATCTGACACAGAAGAGATTGTGCATGGATCATTTCCCCCCCACCATGAAACACTCACAACCAGAACATCTGTGACCACACCAGAACCAAACCCTGTGAACAAAAAGATTGTCTGGAGGAACAGAGCAGCTCTGAGAAACCGTACTTCTGCACTTCGTGAAATTCACTCATAAGTAGATCTAGCCTATGACCCACAATGTGCACTCAGGAAGGGAAATGGGGTGAGGACGCTGGGGCTCCTTAGAGAGAAATCTGTCAGTAGAGAAGATGAACAGAAGAGGTAGATCCCACTGACGTTCTGGCCCACTGCGGGAAGATGGGTCTCGTGGCCATAAGGACGGTTTCTCAGGGAAAGAATACACGCAGAAGTCATGGGCTATGCTTTCCGTGTGCTTTTCAGGTCTCCTTCAAGTCCTCTTGGAGAACTCTACACCTCCCACCTACCAAAGCCATGTGGGAGGCTCCTGGAGATCAGCAGGGTCTCGGCCGTGGGACAGTGAAGTGGGAAGCAGCTCTCTGCACAGTGGCTCAGGACTGAGCTGAACTTGCTGCTCCAAACTGCATCCAGAAGGGTCCCCACAGCCTTCAAAGTTTTCTAGTCAAAGGAGCCCTGGGTTGTGCTGGTTTTCCCAAAACTCTGCAGGTCTATCCCTGAAATTCCTGTGTACCAGCAAGTGCCTGTCTCAAGAGGGTTGGCTACCATACCTGGGTAGGGACTTGGTAGAGAGTTCAGTTTTAGGCCTCCCATGTGATGTAAGAGGTTAATTTATGAAATAACACTGAAGGAGAATGCAAACCTACAGAACAGATAATTATGCAGCAGAAAGACCTATTATAAGGACAAAATGCAGTGTTTTTTAAATTTGGAAATGGTAGAAGCTCAGCCTTGCCCCGTGCCATATCCAAAATGTTAGGGTTTTACTCTCAGTTACTTTCTAGCTTTAGATGAAGGAAAGACTGTCACCTAAAGCTGGAAAGTTTACACCCTCACCATTACAGAGGGCAGGAATCCGGCCAGGAGGGGTCGTGAGCGGAATCAGTGGAAGGTGGTGGGGCTGCTCGAGGGAACCCGCCACGTGAACATGCACCCATCTCCAGAGCGGTAGCAGAACTTGTCAGTGTTGGCTGTGATTTTTGTCACTGCAATGTGAAAGAAGGGATATAGAATGAGAGCACCGTATAGAGGACAAAGCCCAAAGATGGAGGAGGTCAACGGAGGGACACTGACACTCGGGTATTATTGAAACCTGGGCCGCCTCAAGCCCATTTCTACTCAAAAGCTGCCACCTCCTCAGAGAGGTGCCTCCTGACAACCCTGTGTGAAGCAGCCTCGTCTTGTTACCCCTTCAGTGCTCCACAGCACGTTCCTCCAGCTGATGCGCCTGTGAGGGAACTCGAGGCGTTTATCATACAATACTCTTTTCTCAGCCTCACATGCTCTGATTAATTGAAGGTTAAAGCATAAGAGAGAGACCAGTGGATTTCTAAATGTTGATTTTATTGCTGATAAAGCCAATTACAAAATGGCATTTTGAGTTTCTACTAAATCATCCTGCCAAAGGCCCTACCCCTCTGATCACCTGCAAATCCTAAATGCTGCAGAGCTCGCTCCAAAGCCTGCTGAGCAGACAGCGCTGTGGCAGAGGCTGCCTCCGTGTTGTGTGGCAGCAGAGGAGCAGAGCAAAGCCCACCACGGAGAGGGCAGGAGACCTGCACCATGGAAACAGGTGGAAATGGAATTATAGCCTCCTCAAACACCGTAGGTCTGGTTCTGTGTTTAAAGTATGATTTCATGAACAGTAGAGAGTGTTAACTGATGGGTCCACTGTGTGAAGAACAGAGTTCAGCATTTGATAGGCATCCAATGCATTTTAGATGAATTAATAAAATAATTAGTTTTCAGTAAATCTCATGCAGGGCAGCAAGACCCTCAGAGGACATCAGCAATGTCTGAACTTGAGCTACTGAGGGATGAGATGGGGCTGGCATGGTGTGGACATGTGCCACCCAGACCGTCCTGAGGGGAAGGAGCCACCACCTCCTCAGCTGAGGAGACTCCAGGCCCACACTTTCTGAGACTGCTGTATCCCCTGAGAGCCAGGCAGCATGGAGTCCACTGGCGTATTGGGCGGGAACCACTGAGAAGCAGCCCAGTAACTGCACAGTAACTGTTTTGTACACCTAATTCTTTGTAACCACTTGTGTAGACCCTACCCTGTGACAGGTGGGCTCGCCAGCACAGAATGAGATGCATTAATACAGATGCTGAGGGCAGACAGTGCCATGTGGAGATGCCAGCTTGGAAATGATGGCCATAAATGTGGACGGTGAAATACCACCAACTCATAATGAGCCCAGCAGGGGAGAACCTAGAGGGTCGCAACAGCAGTTACAGATAATAACAAAGAACCCAAGCAAATGTCCTCATTTACGGGACTAAAGGAAAGTCTACAAATAGCAGAGCATCTCAGAAAGATGGGATGGAAAATGTCTACCTTATCTGGCAACTTAAACACCAGGGTCTGCTCAGGGAAAGCGGGGGAGGAGGCAGAGACTGAAAGGTGGAATTGTAAGCTGGGAAACAGGAAGTGGAGACAGCAAGGCCAAGCCGCACCCCCAAGAACTTCCAATGGAATAAGAGACGCTCGTTAGGATGGGAAGCAACAGATAACGAGAAGGGTGTGGTGAGAAGAAAAGTAACAGCCAAAGGTTCACATGTCAGGAAGCAGAGATAGCAGCAGAGATGAAAGAGCAAGAGGACCGCAAGTGAGAGTCACTGCCAAAGGTGACACGTAGAAAAAGGGCAGACTACTAGTTGTAAGATTCAGAAGAAAAATCAATTCTGCAAAGAAGGCACGAGCAGTTGCAGCCTAAGAACCCTTCAAGGAACACGTGCTGCAGCATGCTGGGGAGCGTACCCAAGAGAGGCTGTCTCTGTCTTCCCAAAGCAGGTAACCAGCCTGGTACACAAACCTCCGCCGGGCTCCTTCCCACTGTGCAGCCATGAGGGTCAGGAGGGAGGTGATGCTCTGTCAGAGCCTGAAGGGCCAACGTCTGTAGAACTGACATCTGCATGCCCCTGGCAGGGCCCCACTCAGCACCACTCCTCGGTTCTTTTCATTTTCTGTTTTCTTTCCCCTTTTGTTCTTTTTATCTCTTGCTTACAGAAATTGTTTCATTTTTACATAGCTATCTATAGATTAATACACAGTTTAAAGTTTTGATGTTTGCAGACCATTTTGTCCTAACATTTTGGGCTGATCAAACCATATCATCACTTGTATAAAACTGCAATGCGGCCAATTTCTTTAGTTGTGGAAATGTCAGACAGTTTGTACACCACCATCTGCTACAGTTTAGTATAGGATGAAGGGTGGAAATACAGACATACTTTAAGGTTTTAAGGTGATTTTTTTTTCTTTATCAGTTTCCCTAGTTATAAAAGAGTTTCTTCAAAACTTAAATTTTTAATAAATGCTGGCAAGGATGCAGTGAAAAGAGAACTTTCATATACTGTTAGTGGAAATGTAAACCAATACAGTTGTTACTGAGAACAGTATGGAGCTGCCTCAAAAAACTAAAAGTAGAATCACTGTTGGATGTGGGTATCTCACTCACATCAGAAGAAAATGAAATCAACACAAAGAGATACCTGCATACCTGTGTTACTGCACTATCTACACCAACAAAGCTGGGAACCAGTTTAAGTAGCCATCAGTAAATGAAGGGCTAAGGGAAATGAAGTATACACGCCCTGTGGAACACTATTCAGCAATAAAAAAGCAAAATCCTGTCATTGGTAAAAGACATAGACCTGGAGGACAGGATATAAAGCAAACTAAGTGAGTCATGGAAAGTTCCACGTGTCGAGCTGAAAAACGTTGGTGTGATAGGAGAACAGGAGTAGAGATTGTGAAAGCTGTATTTTGGGTCATACAGCTGTACTGTGAAAGCTGTATTGCATTTGATCAATGCATGCTGAATACATGTATAAAAATATCTCACTGTGCCTCATTAGTATGTATAATACATATGCATTACTAAAATTAGATTCTCTATGAAGATTCCTTGTACCTTCCCACTGTCACTCTAATGTAACTGAAATTGCTAATGTCTTAGCATGTGAACATGTCCCCCTACCTTCCCAGTCCCTGGTTATTCCACCAAAGCCAGTCTGGGTGCTGCTGTAAAGGGCTACCCCTATGTTCATTACAAGGAAATACCACCAATGCTGTGTGAAATGATGTTACTATCACTGACAATACCAGTATCTCAAGAGGCACATTGCACAGGTTGAAAACATTCTCAAATGGCAAACTGTAACTACCAACTAAATGCACCCCACCTAAATGCACGTGTGTTTAATTGTGGGTTTATCAAGCACATCCGACATCATTTAAAATTCCTTAGCATCTGCTAGAGTAGTCCAACTTCTATAGAGCCAAAGTACACATACCTTGTAAAAAGGGCAGAACTTGCTAATGAGAATAAACAGTTACCTTTGAAGCAAAACCTTCTCTTTAAGGTTTTGAGCACCTAAAAACCACTAAGCTCTTTTCACCTGTTGGCAATCGCAATGAAAACATTTTGCAGTACTGGAATGAAGCGTGTAACACTCACCTTCTGAGTACACTGAGATTGTTCCATGGTTCCTAAATTCGGTTCTGAACTGACTTTTAGTTTTCTTCATCTTCTTATTCTGGTTCTAAATCCAGATGGCTCCTAAGCATGGTAATTTCTATAAAGCATGGTTCCTTAATGACTTAAAGGCCACCGGAGGGGAAAATGCCTGTGTTATTTATTAGCCATCCCATAAGGAAAGAAAAAATGATGTCAGCCATCATCTACTTGGAATTAATTGACTATCTCCTCCCCTATCCTGTCTTTAAAAATAGCTTACTTTGAGTTGGTTGGCAAATAATTACTGTGATTGGTCTGTCAATGTCATCATCCTGCATTTTCCCATATTTTTATGTTTTGCTCTCACATAACTATTTGACTAAGCCACACCCTCTCAGTCACTGAAAAGCCGTGGCCAGTTGTTCCTTTCCCAGCAGCCTGACTCTCCAGCTTTGACGAAGTGTTAGTTATTCCAACAAGAGAGCCCAATGACCAGAGCAAATTCAGCTGCAGATTGACAGTGTCTTTGAGTTGTCACAAAAATATCTCAGGCAGTACTTTCATCTGTTGAAGGCAGATAGATACCTGGTGAAAACAGACATGCCTAATGGACATCAGATCAGCTTCCCAGAGGGCACAGGGCGCTACTGTAAGAAATTATGTCCCATTTGGATATGAGGGGAATTTTCTAGCAAAGGGCAATGAGGACAGAACAGAGCAGACAAGGGCAAGATTCAGTTGTTACAAACCTGACTTCTAGACTGTATTAAATGAGAACGAGCTGAGGCTACACCAATCTGAAAGGTAGAGAAAACCCAACGCGTCCATCCTCCACCCTTGTGGAGAGAGTGAGGGCACTGCGACAGGGCAGGCCACGCCCAGAGCCCGAGCTGGGGAAGCAGTTCCACCTGGATTTGAGCTGTGCCTGACAGTCCTATGAGCCCTTGGGCCCACCCCGCCGCCGCGTTCAGGGGTGGGCGGGCTGCTCCTGCCCGTCTTCGGGGCCCCATCGCGCCGCCCGGCAGGCCCCACGCGTGTCCTCGGCTGGACACAGCCCTTAACCCAGCAAGGACGAGGCCAGGACGCTGGGACTGAGGCAGGTTTAGCCGGGGTTGCTCCTCCCGGACTCCTCCCTGGGTGTTTCTGTAGACCTACACGCTGCTCCCCAGATGCTCGCCCTGGGCTCCCGCCCACGTACCGCGAGCAGCCCCTGCCAGCCTCCCTGCGAAGCGGTGCGCTCTGCTCCCCTTTCTCTCACCTTTGCTACTGTTTACTTTCAATTGGACCTCAGTAGCATGCAAACGGAACTCCCTATCTCAGCCTTCAGACCAAAACCCGCTGTGCACACCGTCAATGGTGTAATCTAGGAATTTAAACCTTCTTCAACCAATTCGCTTCACCTGGAATATGAAGTCCGATGTCACGCAGTGTACGAGAGCGGCGCCCCGTATCTCCACCCGTTCCGCATCCTCCCTCGCACCTCTCCGGAATGCTCTGTTCTTCCCAGCGTGCTAAACCGTTTGCTGACCCCAAACACCAGTGCTTACAGCACGGCAAGACAAGAGCGGGTGCGGTTTCAGGGCAGAGTGTTAGGCCTTAAGGGCAAGAAATTCATATTCATATTCGCTCGCTCTCTCTCTCTCTCTCTCTCTCTCTCTCTCTCTCTCTCTCTCTCTGTCTCTTAGCTTAACACCCGTGGTGCTTTGGGAGATTACCGGATCACAGAGTTTAGAGTAAATAAATGCGATAATGAGACAACCGATGAATGAATGACTGTTACTGAAGCAATCTCTAGGTACGCGACACGACTCTTCCTTTTTTCTTTTTTTTTTTTTTTTTTTTTTTTGAAGCAAGAAAAATTGTCTTGGCTGCATATAAAATATATAACAATGTATATAAGTATATAAGTAACAAAGCCTCCTTTATTTTTATATTTTATTTAAACATTTTTAGAGGTGGAATACAATGATAGGACACGGGTTAGATCTACCTGGCTGAAAACAGGAGGGCCTTGGTCTTCAGGACCTCACTATTTTAGATCAAGGAATGACATACGTACATATGTACTATGAAAATGGACAGTGATACATTGCAAAGAATAGGAACAAATAAAAGGATCAAAAGCATGAGGAGGAACCATGCTACTTGTTTTCTTTTCTGAAGGATAAAAGGATGAGAGCAGAGAAGACTGGAGAATGACATAATGTTTTAACTAATCCTGCAAGGATTGGTAGATTTGGTAGATTTGGTTAATGCTAAAACAAGAACCGATTTTCTAGTATGTCCCTGCCCCCACCTTCCCTCCCCATTGGGGGGCTCTGTTTGATGGATAATTAAATTATTGATTTTTTAAAAGAGATTAAGAAAACAATAAAAACATAGCGAAATCTTGGAAACAACCCCAATGCCCATCAACTGAGGAATGGAGGAAAAGGATGTAGTATTTTCATACAACAGAATACTACTCAGCTATAAAGAAACATAAACTCGAGGCTTTTACAAGTAAATGGATGCAACTAGAGACCATACTCACAAGTGAAATAAATCAGACTCTTGTGTGTAAACATTGTATTGTCTCCCTAGTGTAAAAAACTGGAAGAGTAAATAAGATCCAAAATGTACAATAGACATTGTGAAAGGGAAATTGTTGAATTTTTTAAACAAGTGAAAGGTAAAGCAGTTTGGTTCACACTGGGGAGTCCACTAACTGTTATGCTAAGGAATGGGAACACGGTTAGTTGAGCAGTTAAAATAGCTGTGCACTTCATTCTGGTAAATACGTCAGTTTCCTTGAAGGAATAAGTGAAATGACATGGGGGGATGTGTACAGTTTCACACCAACCAGTAGCTCGGCGCTCTATAATAGACCCATGGTCACTTAAAATTCATCTCACTGCTGTGTCTGGCAGAGAGGGGCTATTTCAGCTCTCTCTTCCCCCAGGGAAGACTCCCTCGGAGACCATTCTTTGGTTCAATCAGATGCTAGAGGGTTCTAGCCCAGTAAGATTTCTTTGAATTTCACACACATTTTATTCTTAGTACATTAACATCAAAAACACTGTCAAGCTTTGTCTGGGACTTCAAAGGTCTAAATAGTTGTATAAGAAAGCAAAGTGATATTTGCATTCTTCCTCCCAAATTTCACCAGTCCCTCCCTCCGACTGGATGAGATCAGCCATCCTCCTAAACAACCCTGGCAACTCCCTGACCTAAATATAATTCCTTTTCAGTTTTTCAGCTGCATGTCTTAGATGAACCTGAAGTGATTAAAACTCAATGTCATTTTATTCATGTCTTCTCTCTCTTTAATCAGTCTGCTACATTTTAACACTAGGTAGGTGAATAAGAAGCAGGATTAAGGATATTTCCTAGGTCGTCAAGCATTCTAAATATAAAATGAATTCCAGCTTGCAAGCTGAAAAAGAAATGCAAAAGGGGGCAAGAGGCTTTTTAAGTTCATGTGCTACTAGCTACAAGAAAATTGAGACATATTTCAAGAAGGCTCAAAATATTTTAATCATGTTAAGAAATAGTAATTAATTTATATTTGTAATACAATGGCTGAGTTCTTCAAATTGGTCATTTTTTTAACATGGTCATTAATTGTACAAGTTGGGTACCATTTCATAGAAGAGCAACCAAGTCTTAACGATACTTAAGTGGTTTTTGTCAAGGATGACTAGGCACCAAGTTTATCTCTGCCTACTGATAGTGAGAGTCAAGTCTCCCTGGACCTTACAAAAACACAATTTAGAATTTGAATGACACTTGCTTCTTATCTCTGCTGCCTTTGGACCAAGCTGCAGAAGGCTCCAACATATGTTATTCGAAAGGGAATGACTTTTCAACAGATATCATGCTGCCTACACAGCAAAGCTACCAAAACAAAGGGCATTGCAGGCTGTCGCTGTAGCTACTACGCAGAATGAGCTCAAATGCTCTCGGTTCAAAAACAAGATTATGCCATCATGCCCAGCCACTTAGCACCATAGCAGAACTTTAGTGGCTAAATCATACATGATACTGCTTTTCAAACATTAGCAGTAGGCACCGTAAGAGGATCAACAAGGGGGAAAAGAGGCTCTCCCAGCCTTTCCTGTATAAACACTGCAGGCCGAAGGAGCTAAGCTGCAGCTTCGGGCTTGCTCTGCAGCTGGAAATCAGTGTCCCTCCTCACAGCAGTCACTCTTTTCAGCTGTTTCTCCCCACAGAGCCTCTCAGACAGGTAGATGAGGTTTAGCACAGGAAGGCTCAAAACTGTCTCATAAGAATTTTCTGGACGATGGCTTTGGGTTATGAAAATCACTCACCCCTCAGGCCCTCTACTGTGAAGATGCAGTAAAAGGTGTTTGGAAAGGAGTGAGTAAAACAGGGTAAACCAAACCTTGATTTTTGCTCCAGGATGAGGATTGCTCATTTAGTGCAATGAGGCCCCTGGATGACATTACAGAAGGTAAATCTGGACTGGTAGAAAACAAAGCTATCTCCGTATTTGTCTGTCATTTATCTGGAAATGAACGCCACCACCCAACCAGAAATGAAGCTGAAAGTCCTGTAAGTTAGGCTGTAATTCACTAATGCTAAGAGTTTGGGTTATGAAAGGGCATCTTAGTCTTTAATAATATTCTAGGTTTTTTTTTTTTTATCTTGCACTTTTAAATATAGAGATGCTAAAAATTACAATTACACCCTGAAAAAGAAATAGGTGTGAATCAGAAACAGTTCAAGAAAAAAATACCAACACAAGCTCTAAACAAGCTTTCAGGGCACTTTTGTGTCTGTTTTAAACTCCAGGTCCTTCCTACACACCCACACTCACACAGATAGCTCCCAAGAACCCGCAGAGCCCTGGGTGCAGTCACCAAGTGTGCGAAGAGGGCCTGTGTGAAGTGTATCACTCAATTAAATATTTACATATTCAATCACTTGTGTGATGGGTTTAATTAAACCTTGCTGAACAGCTAGATTTAGTAACTTTGATGGAAGTTATTAAAATAGATCATTCCCCAGTGTGGAGAAGGACATTCTTTGATTAGAAAACACTGAGAACACACAATGATCTGTTTATTGTTGCAAAAATGAACTGAAGCCTTTCACCTGAAAATAAGACTGTATTCGAATTGCAGGAGATCCCTATTTTTTAGTCTTGCAATGCACTGTAAAAATTAATAGGAAGTAAGGACTATGATTACAGTGGACTGATAACTGTTGGTCAACTTATAACCCCCAGCTGAACTGAGTAAACATGGTGCTGTGTGTGGGAGGTCCACTGGGGGATTGCTGCCAGCAGCATAAGAGGCAGAACTGGAGAAGGATAATGCTTTAATTACTAAAAACGTTTGGTATCCGCCAATTTGTACTAGCTACGCCCTTGGTTCTTGCTCAATAAAAGGTGACTGAGATTGGTAATCAGGGCTGCAGTCCGAGAGGCTGTAAGCCCCTGATCCCAGACTTCTGCCTCTCTTGTTTTTCTTGTCTCTCTTACTTTTCTGTTCATCTGCGGGCACCTCGTTCTTGGTACCTGTCACCCTGGTTAGAATGACAGCCCAGAAATGTCCTATAAAGACTTTATGTATATTCAAGTTAAAGTGTTCTTAATAATGTGAGTCACCAATTTATACTATTAAAGTTAAGCAATTATATAGGCTTCCTTAATATAATTTTACATTGTCTTAAAGACAAATGTTTTACTAAATTAAATTCATTTATGCATAATGAGCAAAACAAAACTATACTTTACATTTCTAAGTTTTTAACGTGCATTTTTCTTCTAATAGATGTCATCATGATAGCAGAAGAGCGTATCGTCAAATGCCCAACTTTATTTCGTATCTTCAAAAATAACTAAAATGAACCAGCCTGTTGAAATTGTACGGCTCTGACCAAAAGCAGCTCTGACGTGCTGAGTCGCTGAAGGGTGATTGGAGTTACACAGCATCTACTGTACTGTGTGCAACGTTCATTTTCTGGAGAACAGCAACAGGAAAAAGCTGTGGGTGGTGATGCATGCAGAAGAGCTGGAGATCGCAAAGCCTTGTGGACATCACCCTGAACTTTGTGTCTCGATGCCTTGTGAAAAATCCGGCCTGTGGTTCTGAAATGCCCTGACCACAGCTTCACTCTCTATGATTTCAGTTTCATGGGCAACTCTAGAAATAAAAAATCCATAGGTTTTAATTAACTTCTGTTGCACAATATTGTTTTAAAATTATTCCATTTTATCATTAGCTATTGTTGTTCATCTCCTACTTTGCCTAATTGATAAATAAAACTTTATCATAGATAGTCATATATATACAGCCCCTGACTTAAAATTTGAAGGTGGTTTATCTTACAGTTTTTCAACATTACAATCGTGCAAAAGCAATACATATTCCATTTAAAAACACATGCATCAAATTTTGAGTTTTCGTCTTTTATTGCAGGCTAGTGCTATGCAGGACACTGTCCCTTCTCCATGCAGGGCAGCAGCAGGTGGCCATAGCACTGAATGGCCTCGAGACCTTGTTCATGGATGACCCACACTCTGCAGCGTACTGGGCCCAAGAGCAGAGATGGTCAGGAGAGTACCATATGCTAATGCACATTCAACTCACAGTGACCTGCTACACAGTGAGCTAACTGAGGTACACCTCACCATAAACAAAGGGATGTCTACACAGGAAAAAATGTAGTGTGCAAGATTCTGGTGCTGTTGACAGACTCAGGTGCCCACTGAGAGTCCGGGCACATCTTACCCCTGGGCCAGGAAGACTCATTCTGTGAAAATTCGGGCAAAGGATTTATAAGAAATCACTCAATCAGCTTATTTTTTATATTTGTTTTGTTTGAACCCCAAAACTTCACTAATCTGGATAATATTTTGCAAAATAGGTAGTATTATTATCTTAAAATAGGTAGTTTTGTAGGTGATGAAACCAGACCTTAAATAGGATACTGACTCGGCCAGGCCGCATTAGCCCTACGTAGTGTTGCGCAAGTCAGCCTGTCTCTGTGCCCTGCTATCTACCGTGCATTTGTGGGTGATGCGAAGTCCACATTAGTCCCACTCCAGTACGGAAAGAAACAAGAAGGAGCTCTGTGATTTCCTTCCCACTGTACAAGACAGAAATGTGTGAGATAATCACCAGTACACTCTGAACGCCCGCCCGTGGCATGCCAAAGCCACCAGCCTGTCCCAAGAATGCATCTAGTGACGTCCAATAGCATTGCAGGCTACACTATGCCCAGTTCTCCAACAGAATTAATACAAATCAGAGCGATTAATAAAAATGTATTTATGTATCTTAGTTACTTTCTCATGGCTGAGACACAATACACAACTCCAAGAAAACCACAACTCCAAGGAGGAGAGGTTTATTTTGGCTCAAAGCTTGTAGAGGTTTCAGTCCATACTTGGCTGACACCAAGACAGGGAGGCATGGCAGAGGAAAAACAGCTCATGGCAGGTCGTACTGGAAGCAGAGCTTGAGAGGGAGGAGGGAGATAGACCCTCCAGACCACACGCCCAGTGACCTACCTCCTCAAGCAGGCTTTGCCTCCCAACATCACATTTAGCTATGAGCTCATGAGTGGAATAATCCACTATGAGTGTGGAACCCCCTATGATCCAGTCACCTCCCAAAAGCCCCACCTTTTAATCGATAAAGCTTTGGATTGGGGGCTCTCTAGCTATCGACCCTGACATGGTATCAGGGTAAGAGATGGTATTAAGTGGTTTGGTTGTGGCCCTTTTCTGAGATCTGTAGATACTGGTTGGAGGAAAGAAACGATAGTATTAGCAAGTCAATTTCTGCTCCTTGGAATCTAGCGCTACTGCTTCGGAGCCAGTGTTGACAGTACAGTGGATTCCAGTTCATCTCTCACTCTGGGAGAACCACTGTCATCCCACAGAAAGCCACACACCAATCACTTCCCACATTTGTTTTCACACAGGCACCCTCTAATTGATGATCTGTCGACAGCGTCGAACTGTGACAAGATCTGTGAGTTTTATAAGAGCAGTCAAAGATTGGTTTATTTTTCCAGGAGGACCAGCTTCTACTCCACTGAGAATGTATTTTCTTTTGCAAATGAGCAGACAAGTCGCTGGACACACCCCAGAACCCACACCTACTGACAGCTTCAGTCCCAGTACCAAAACCCTAATATCGTTTCCTGCGCGTCTTGCCTAAGACAAGCAGTGGTAAGGGGGATGGAGATGAGGGTGGAGGGCCAGAAGAAAAGGACTTCACAAAAATAAGACACATCCTACCCAAAGAAGGAGGACTTCAGACAATATTTCCAGCCTTATTGATGTATGACTAGCAAATTTAAAATTCCACCTATTTCAGGTGTAAAAGTGGAGTTTTGACTTAACGAGCCTTGCGTACGCATTCTCACAATCAATCTAACATCCCCATTTCCTTACATACTCACTTTTTTGTGGCGTGGGGGATCGAACCCAGAGACCTCACACAGTTGCATCTTAGCCCTTTTTTAATTTTTTCATTTGGAGACAGGATCTCACTAAGTCACTAAATTGCCCAGACTGGGCTTGAACTTGTGATCTACCTGCCTCAGCCTCTCAAAGTACAGTGTGTGTGTGTATGTGTGTGTGTGTGTGTGTGTGTGTGTGTGTTAACACTTAAGATCTATTCAGTTTGTTAAATTCCAAGTATATAAGAGATTATTAGCCCTTGTTACCATGTCCTACAGTGCACCTATAGAACCCATTCACCTTATAACTAAGAGTTTATACAGCTTGAACAGTATGCATTTCTTCCACCCACATCAGCCCCTAGAAGGGGATCTTTTCTAAGTCTGACCTAGATGACAATGCACAAATATGTGACATCATGTAACACTGACATTCTATGTCTAGCTTATTTCGTTTGTCATGATGTCTTCCAAATTTATTCACATTGCTACAAATGCAAGATGTCCTTTTTTTAAAAGGTTGAGTGGTATTCCATTGTAAGCAGATGCCACCATTTCTTTTCTTCCCTTTTTGGTTTTATTTTGCTATTACATTAGTCCCTGTGTGTCATGCACACCGATGACCTGCCCTGTGGGGAGCTGGTGCAGAAACAACACATTTTCCTCCTCTTTCTCATTCCTTCTCCTCCTTCCACTCTCCTTCCACCTCTTGGTCCACATCCATTTTGAAAAAGATCTATATCCTTATTTCCTGTTAGCATTTATTTTGCTATTTTATTTATATTTTGGGTTTCTCATAGAAGAGAAATCATGTAATATTTAAACTTATGTGTCTCATTTACTTCAGTTAACAGTATGGTCTCAGGGTGCATCTGTTTCTCTTCAAATGACCCAAGTTTATTCTTTATGGCAGAGTAGTATTCCGTTGTGTATAAATAGCGCCATGTTTTCTGCATTTATCCATCAGCACTGAGGCTGTTTCCAGATCTTGGCTATTGTGAGTAACACTGCAGTGAACATTAGGATGTATATTTACCTTCAGAAAGCTGATTTAATTTCCTTTGGATGTATACCCAGAATTAATATTGCTGGCTCATGTCCCAGTTCTAGTTTCTAGTGTCAATGTTTTCAGGAATATCAGGCCTCTTCCCATAATGAATTTATATTCTCACCAATGCTGTGACACTGGGGTTTTTCTTCCATGTGCTCACCAACCTGTCATGTGGGGAGCAGCTGAATGGGAGGCTGACCACACATTTGGGGCTAGAGCAAGGCCAGCCCCGAGAACACAGAGCACCAGAGGCGGGCTGTGAGAATAAGTTGTTGGGACTAAACAAAGCCAG
This sequence comes from Chinchilla lanigera, assembly GCF_000276665.1. Classification (NCBI taxonomy): domain Eukaryota; kingdom Metazoa; phylum Chordata; class Mammalia; order Rodentia; family Chinchillidae; genus Chinchilla; species Chinchilla lanigera. The sequence continues at coordinate 454,635 of NW_004955554.1, read as the reverse complement.
TCCAGCAGGTGTCTGGCCTTGGTGTTCCTCCCTGTTAGCTACAGCACAGAGAGTTCTGAGATTGTTTCACTTTCAGTGTTCTCAGCAAAACACCGAGACCTTGCACCTTTCACCCCATCGTGCCCTTCCCCTCTTTTTACTGTGTGTAAATAAAGATGTGGACTGTGTTGGGTTGTGGCTGCCTCTCCATGGGAGAGGTCACATCCCAGCTGCCCCCAGCTTTCCTTGTAGTATGTGTCTATAGTTTTTTCTTAATCTTCCATCACCCCTCTCAGGACCCCACTGGCTGCATGGGGCACGGTACTGTCATCTCTTACCTTTTTGATGGTAGCTATCCTAAGAGATGGAAGATGATACTTACTGTGGCTTTGACTTGTATTTTCCTGATGACTACAGATGTTAGAAATGTTTCATACTCAGCCATTTGTGTATCTTCTTTGTAAAAATATCTGTGGAAGTCACTTGCCCAATTATTAACTAGATAGTTTGAGGGTTTTTATACTTTTAAATTTTATACTTTTTCCAAGGGTGAGTTCCTTCCTATTGGGTGATTATATCTATTTGCATTTAAGTAGTTATTGACAGGTAAGGACTGATGATTGCCATTTTGCTTGTTTCTGACAGGTTTGCAGCCGCTGTGCTCCTTCTGGTTGCTGTCTTCCTTTGTAAATGGAGGAGTTTTACAGTCTTGTGCTTTGATCCTCTTTTCCTTGTCTTTTTTGTGTATACTCCAGGGTTTTGCTTTGTGGTTATGATAAAACTTATATTAAAAATTTTTAATAATCTTTCCTTTACAGCCCTGGGGATCAAACCCATGGTTTTGCAGTGAACTACACTCCCAGCCCCTTTCCTTTTCATTGTCCACTTTTTTCATTCTGAGACAGGGCCTTGCTAAGTTACTAAATTGCCCAGGCTGGGCTTGAACTTGTGGTCCTCCTGCCTCAGCCTCTCAGAGAGCATAATTTCTGTGTGCATGTGTAACAACATCTAAGATCTATCCAATTTACAAATTCCAAGTATAGAACACATGGTTATTAACATTCTGATCTTCATGCCTTAGTGTCCAGCCCACTAGGATTTATGGGCATGTGCCATGAGACCCAGCTTTATAATAATTTTTTCTAAGCTAATTCCATCTGCATCAGTCAGATTTTCATTACTAAAACAAGATGCACAAGGTTTTAACTTATGAGATACTTAATTGGCCCCTAGTTTTGAAGGTTCCCATCAATGACCCAGTGGTCCTGTTGCTTTGGCCTTTGGTGAGGATGCCAGGTGGCCAAGTCAGGGCATGAGTGCCACAGCAAAATCGCTTACATCAAGTATGGGATGAGCAGGACGTCCCTGAATCTCTGGAGGTCCATGCCCTTGGTGTCCCAAGGCCCTCACCCAAGCCCCTACTTCCCAAAGGTTCCTCCCTGGAGACCAGGCCTTCATGAACCCTGAGGGGACATTCAGCATCCAAACTACAGTGCTACTTAGCTTCAGTTGCCTAGGAAGCATTTACACGTTTAACATGCATCCAATGTTTCCTATGTGGAGCTCACAACTTACACATTTTCATGTCTTTATTGCATTTGTAAAATATTTAAATCATAGTTATTTTAGTATTTTCATCTTTTAGCATTTAAAACAGGTCAAAATGATTTATTACAATGTAGCCTGTTGTGATTTTGATACCAAATAGCAGACAGGATATTTACCTTTACCAGCAAATTATATACCTTTATGTTTTTGTGCTATTAGCTGGCATCCTTCAGTTTCAGCTTGAGGAGCCTTCCTCAGTGTTTCTCATAAGGCAAACCTGGTGCTGATGAGCTCCTTCAGATTTCGTTTAGGAAACTCTTTTTCTCCTTTCTGAATGTCAGTTTGCACAATGAGGTATTCTCATTGGCATGTTTTTTGTTTGTGCCTTTGTTCTTTTTGCACTTTGAAACATGACCTTCACAGTTTCTGCTAAGAAATTCACTGGTAGTCTTATCTAGGGTCCCTTGTATATGATGATGTACTTTTTCTTGTGCTTTCAATATTATTCTTTGTCTTTGACAATTGGTAATTGATTACATTTACTGAGGTTGTCTTTAAATCAAATCTGTTTGGGACCTTTGAGCTTAATGGATCTGGATACCCACATCTTTCCCAAAATTTGGGAAGTTTTCTGTCATTATTTCTTAAATAAACTTTCTTTTCACATTTCTCTCTCCATTTTTCTTCCAGAACTTCCACAATGAATATATTGGTTTGCTTAATACTACTGCATAATAAGTTGCAAAATTTGTAGGCTTTCTTTGATCTTTTTTATTCTAATTTCTTTCCTTTTTAAAATTAATTTTATTGGTACACATTTGGTTTTTTATTTAAGTTTATTGATGCAGTTTAAACAAACATAATGATCACATTCATCACAGGGAGTTTGTACCTGTACATGATATATCCTGTTTCTTCTTTTTTCCCCATTCCTCTTCCATCCCTTCAACCCCTCCGCCCCTCCTTATTTAGAAAACTTTGCTTCCGTTTTATCCTTCTTTTCTCATTTTTTGCCACTTGTTCCTCAGACAAAGGACTAATATCTAGAATATATAAAGAACACAAAAAAATCACACCCCCCAAATTTAAAGACCCAATACAAAAATGTGCATCTGGAATTAATAGACACTTCTCAGATGAAGAAGTAGAAATGGCAAATAATGGCAAATCACTGGTCATTCAAGAAATGCAAATTAAAATAATACTGAGATTCCATCTCACCTCAGAAAGAATGGCTATGGTCAAGAAGTCAACGAATAACAAATGCGGGAGGAGTTATAGGGGAAAAGAACACTTCTCTACTCTTGGTGGGAGTGTAGACTGATGCAACCACATGTGATATATATGTTGATCAAATTTATCATAGGGAATTTGTGCCCATACATCATATATCTTGATTCTTTTTCCCCATTCAACCCCTCTTCCCCTCCTTATTTACAAAAGCTGTTCCATGTTTCCTTCTGTTCTCTGTCTTTTGGATTTCCCTTCCTTTCCCCTTTTCCTTTCCTATTTGAACATGTTCTTCCTGCTCTTGCATCTTTCCTCTGAATATTTCAAAGATGCTTCTTTGAGTTTGCAGGTTCTTCCTTCTGCTTGATTAGTTTGCATTAACTCTCTCAAGTGCAGTTTTCATTCCATATTCCTCACTTCCAGAATTTCTGCTTGTTTGTTTGTTTCTTTTTATTAATTTTTCATTGTGTATTTTTTCTTATATCATTTATTCTAAGAAGCCAACCCCATCCACATTTTACCTATGAGCAAAAGGGCACACTGGGATTCCAGTCTGGACTGGTTGAACTCTTAAGCCTTTTTCTTTTGGTTTTTATTTTTCTATTAGTACATGTTGCAGTAGACAATGATTACAACCCTCAGAACACATCCTAATTGTTTTTGGATGAACTTTCAGTGTTGTCTATGTATAACTGCTTGATTTCATTTAATTGCCTTGTGTTCTCATGCCTCTTGCTGAGATTCTTTAAAATAGCTATTTTGGATTTTCATTCAGGTAACTCCTACATTTCCCTATCTTTGAAGTCAGTTACAAACAAACTGTAGTGCTCCCTTGGTTGCAGGTTTCCTTGGGTTTTTGTTGTCGCTGCTGTTGTTTTGTCTTTTGTAGTTTCTAGTGGTTTTGCATTGCTATCTGTGCCCTCCTCCAACCTTTTTTAAATTACTTTGGTGGAGAACAACTTACACCGCGAACAGTTGTAAGTGTGCCAGTTGGGAGCTGCAGGGCACCACCTAGTCAAGGTGGACAGTGGTGTGGTCTCCCTGCAGCTCTGCCAGCTGACCTTGGCACTGGTGAACCCTACGGGGCTCTGGAGGCCACAGCCCAGGTGTCTCCCACAGACACCTACTGCTAGTGGTTAGGTGGCTGGGGTCTGTCTGTTCTTCTCAGCCTCCAGTAGAGAAAGTTCTAGCCGAGTAGGTAGGTGAGTAGATCCTTTCTGGCATCAGGTCAGGCACTGGGCATGAACACAGCCATAGTGTCACTGGGATCCATGGTCAAAGTGAGGTCTCAGTAACAGCAAGGGCATAGGAGCTCAGCATCAGGAAGCCAGTGTCCCAGCTTCAAGTGTCTGAAAACTATGCGCTGCCTGGGACCTGCAGCTTGAGTGCACTTGCTGTGTTGCGGCACTGGTAACTGAGGCACAGCACGTGCAGATTGCCTATGGGTCCAAGGGCTTGGCTGTAGGGTTGGCCATGGTTGCTCAGGCACTTGGGAGGCAGAGTGCAGCTTAGGAGTAGATTCTGCATGACAAGGTCAAGCAGTGGCCTGGCTGGCCCCCAGTCAGGGTATGGCAGCAGTGTGCTCTCAGGGGTGTGCATCACAGCTAGAGCTCAGCCCCAAAGATGGAGCACTAGCATCACAGTTAGGACCCCATGGGTCACAGCTGCAAACCAGGCCCTGAAAGCAGCCACAACATAGAGTAGCTCCCATCCCGTCCATGGTGACGTCTTGATCTCAGGTGTGGGTGCAGCACACACTCAGATCCCTGAGAGAGAGAGTGAGATTGAGAGCACTGGCAGCTCTAGCTCCTTCTGCATGGGCCGGTGCAGTGGGGTCCCATCACTAGGGCTCAGCAAAAGTGCAGACCCAAGGGGCGTCCATGTGGAAAGTGTCCCCCGCAGCTACAAGCACTGCAGGGGTCCACCTTGCATCTCCCTCACAAGGAGGAACCTTTCGAGGGATCTTATTGCAGTACCAAGCCTGTCTGGACCGGAAGGTAGGCAGCCCCACCACGGGCCTGCCATGCTTTTCCGCACAGCAATTCTCAGCTGTTAGGGACCTTGGGGTTTCTCCTGCTTCTTTGTTGTGTTCCAGAACTTCCTGAGAGCTGCTCTGTCAGCATGCAGTTGTTCACTTGTTATTTTTGTTCTCATTGTGAGGAAGCTGAGCGTTGGGACCACTTAGCCCACCATTCGGTGGTATCGCTCACTGTGAAGCAATACTACGGTTTTTTTCCTAAAACACAGCCTGAAAGGGAAATATGAAATTTAACAGTGACTGGTCGAAGAGTCACACCAGAGAGAAGTAAGAAGTTAATAATTTTCTTGAGGAATAGCAGTACAGAACCAGGTTTTTAAAGTGCCTGTCATAAAAAGTGTTAAGATGCTACATACATGGACCAGCTCCCCGCTGTGAGTGTAATCATTATGTACTGTGAAGAGGTACTAATGAAAATGTTTAAAGTGTCTGTCAAAGGAAGAAAGACTATTTTAGACCAATGTTGTAGTCAGTTAACAGCCTCAAGGTCCTCTGAGCATTTTACTCCTGGAAGCCACTGTGAGCTCACTGACTGGTTAGTAGAGGACAATCTGTCAGAGCCACAGGTATATCTCTGCCTGGCTCCCACATGGCTGAAGGACATTTACAATCACCAAGCTTTTGCTCTCCATCTAACTAAAATTTATTTCTGTGCACACAGCTATGAGACCTCGGCTACCAACGTTTAGTAGCACACGTATAAAAGGTCAGAGGGCAAACGGTCTTCGTCCAGAGATAGGAATTACTTGTTCGTCCACAGTTTCCCACCACTCTGTCTCACAGTACTGACTGTTTGCTGTTCACCCGGCCGCCATGACATTTCTTCACACAGCCTGAGTGACACCAACGTGAATATCCACAGAAACCTTGAAGAACACAAGAAATCATCGGTGACATAGTGAAGGCTGAGGGTGTGATCATGTGACCAAGCCACCTCTGCTACGATTAGCAATAGAGTTTCATGTCAACTGTTTTTTTATATATCAACTTCAGAGACTTTTAGGCAACACTTGTATAGCTCCTTATTCTCACCCTCAGTATTAACTCCAATAATCCTTTAACTTTACTCTTTCTCAACCTGTTTCATCCCATTAACTATGAGAGCTGAATTACTTTGAGTTTGGCATAATCCTTTTTTTGCACTAGTTTTCTTCTCTGAAAAGTGAGATATCCGAGGTAAATCTCTTGTTCATACCCAAGGTTCTGTACAAAGCATAATAAAACTATACTTTCTATATTCTCAGTGCACTATATTTAGCCCACCATTCGAGTGGTGCACCGGCCCATGCAGAAGGAGCTAGAGCTGCCAGTGCTCTCAATCTCACTCTCTCTATATATATTTTGCAAAAATATTTATGCAAAGGCAAAGCCTAAATGAGTCCGAGTGTGGTGATCAGTAGTCACGTGCTTCTTAATCCAATGCAGCTAAATCCTTAATGACAGGTAAATTGTTTTTTAATTTAAACTGTGGTATATAAAGTAAATTTTAACTGTGGTATTTTATGTATGAAAAGTATTTTAATTTTTAAATAGATCAACATCAATTTTTTACATAGATCAACCTAGCAAACACTATCTCACTTATTGTACCAAGTAATTATTTCAGGTTTCTGTAATTATTTGAATCAAAATAAGTAAATCTCAGATAGAAAGAAGTGAGAAATATAAGCTTTCATAAAACATATTTTAAAACCTTTATTTCCTTCCCCACAATGTTCTTCTTTTTCCTAAGAGTAGGCGAAGAGGGAAATAGAGATATTTGAGGTAAAACCCCTCTCAGCCCAGGGAGGACTCGCTCCCAGGTGTTTTAGAATCTCTAGGAGGGAGCCCCTCCCCCTGGAAACTCTACACAGTGAAGAAGCTGGAGAGAGTTTGCAGGTGGGTGGAGGAAAAGCGGGGGTTTACTCAAGAGAAGGGGATTTAATAGCAAGATGCAGATTCTTCCTTGATCCCCACAGAAGAAATATTTTCTAAATCCTAATAAAAAATTGGTGGTGCAGACTAAGGGACATGATTCCTATGGGGCTCTGTGTAGGCTGAAAGGAAATAACTACATTCTAGAAACGTCCAATGGACAAGCTCTGGGGTCATTTCAACCTCAGGAGATGGGGCAAGCTACGCGGGGAAGGTGATGACCAAGAGGTGGAAGCTGCAGGTGGACCCGTAGGTGGTCTCTAAAGACAGGCCTGCAAGCAGAACTCCGGACCCCTTGATTTAGCAAGAACAACAGGCTGGTTGTTGAACAACAACCTCATGGTTAAAGGAATACCGGGATGAAGGCATTTTCCAGGGGCAGTATACTCTAAAAAGTATACAGGAACCTGACTCAGGGAACCTGGTATGGGCCTGAGCCTTTTCCTAAACTGCTACTGCTTGAGAAACAAATCCTCTTAGCATTTAAATGTAGTGATTTTGCACACTACATTTTGGTCTCAAGTATACTCATTTTTGTTTTCAGACTCACCATAGTCTCTCCCCAGCCAAGTTATGCATTAATCAATAGCTTGCTAAAGAATTTTAAATGTCAACTCGATTTAGAATGAAGACCAACACAGACAACAGGACCCTTCGCACTTGTAGTTTGGAAGTCATTGCCGGCAATTGATTCCACAACACAGCTGTGGGGAGCGAGTTGGTTCTGTCTGTGTCTCCCTTTCCTGTGGCCAGGATGAGGCGCAGAGGAATCGCAGGATCAGCCCAGGGTCACAGAGCCAGCCGGGTCTGCTCTCTGCCCACCGATCGTTTCCTGTTCTTTCGAGCCCTGGTCAGGCAGCCAAGCATTCTGGCTGTTCCAATGCAGACCACCTAGGCGGTGGCCGACAAGCAACCTGGGGCCTGTCCTCCCTAGCCCCCTGGTGGAAAAGGAGTTTTCGTGATTATGGACTCCTCCAGTTTGAACGGCGCTTTGCCCAGGAGGAATGAGCAGGCCTGGAGTGAAGGCTCTGTCGCTCTGTCCGCTCTGTGCATGGTGCTGGGTTAAGCCCTCCTCTCACACACTTTGGACGTGCAAGACTCAGAATGCCGTTTCAGCAGTGTGTGGGAGAAATCCAGGGAGAAATCCAGGTATTCTGTAATACAAACTGTGAAGAATTATAAGGTGATTTCTAATTACCAATTTTATTATTAGTGTAGAAACAGTGATTTGGTTTCTCTAAAGAATTTCAGCGATTGAAGCGATGACGGCCTTTGGAGTCCCCTAATCCTATGCTTCTTTTTTTCTTAAGAAATCAATCACTCTTATAAAGCCCCAAATAAAACCATTTGGTTTAGGTTGTAAAATAGTTTTGCTAATAATATACCAAAAAGGAATATCAAATCACCCTCAGAAGTAGACACAGATTTATTACCAAAAAGAAAGAGGCATTAGCTCGGGTATTTTCATTCTCACATATGAGTCAAAGTGCTTTTTAGCTTTCTAAATCAGAAGTGCAAATAAAAGATGTAAAAATCCTTGCTTTTAGGACAGTGGCAGCCCTTTATCAAAACACTCTCCGTGCTTGCTGAGGTGCAAATTCCTGTCTTCAGGTCTCTAAACACAGTTTTAGATCCTTCCAATTCTTTGCAGATGTGGTTCTGCGTTCATTTATTTTTTATAATTCATGAAAAATGTATGAAAATGTAAAACCCCTACCTTTAATTCTTACATCTAAATAGACTCCTTTACTGCCACTCGGGGTGTAAAACCCAGTCCCTTGGTTAGACCCAGGCAGTGAATATGTGCAGGCTGCAGCTTGCAGGGCCCCAAGCTCGTCCCTGCAGAGCAACCTGGCCTCTCCCCTCCTGAGACTCTGAGCAAATAATAGCAAGGACCACGCATGTGACATCCTCCGCGGAGCTGGGGGAGGCCCTGCTCTGTCCCTGAGCACTCAGGAAGGACAACCGTGTTAGGAGAGTGACGCCTGCTCCTGGTGCTTAGACAGGTTCTCCTTCTGCAAAGCAGACTCCTGATTTCCTTTCCGCCTCCGCAGCCCCACTCTCCTGTCCTTTCCTTTCAGCCTGTAATTTTCATAAACAAGAGAATGAGCATGGGTAGAGTTGTTTATTATTATTTTTTAAGAAAAAGTACTGCAATGCTCCTCTCTCTTCCCAGTGTCTGTTTGTCCTGTTGCAACGCCCATGCCCTACTTACTCTAGTAACAAATTTATGGCTACAGCACATGTACTTCCCTTGTGGAGCAACTATTATCAAACAAGCACAGTGACATCAACAAGATGGATAAGTACCTTCCATCTCGCAGTTACAGGTGTGTAGACAGAAAGCAGCGGGCCTGTGGACTGCATGACAATCCTGAAAGGCAATTTAAAGTCAGGTCACACTGCAGAGGGCACTGGAGTCATTTGCAACTGGACTTGCTACCACATCGCCGTAATGGTTTTTCATTTTCCATCAGATATTTCAGGGCAGATTGCAAAAGAAGTGATGCCTGTTAGTGGCATATTTCTACCTGACCGAGTCTAACTGAAATGTTGAATATAGTATAGTCAGCACTCAGAGGGCTTTTAAATTAAATGAGTAAAATTTTTCTCCTGTCCAGCTTTACAACTCAAATGATTTTCCCATCCTGCCCATGACCAACCTCCATGTGTAAAAACAGTTTGAAACTGTAGAATCAAGCTGCTCAAAATTGGGTCCCTTTTTTACTATGGCCTATGCTAAATTCTTTAATGTACCAGTAGAAGTCCCTATCAAATATAGTAAAATTAAACTAGGGAAGCACATATACAGCCAGCCATGTGGTTTAGACATACATGTAAACATTGCATAGTACATTCATTATATATACAGACATATACACATTTACATCTCCTTCCCCGTATATGCAACCATATCGCTCTTCATAAGAGAACAGGTAACATCAGTTCTAGCGTACTGCCATTCTACACAAAGTTTATGTTTTTGTTTCACATGCTCAATCTTTGGATTGAGAGAGAGAGGTTCAAATCATTATCTTGTATTCAACTGTCATTTTATTAACAGGTAACCATAAGATATAGTTGGTCCGTTTCATTCTTTCACATCCATTCATGGAATATGACTTCCCTTCCATTATAAAATTCAGTTTTAATTCTCATCTTTTTTTGTTTTGTTTTGTTTTCCTGCTCCGGAGAGATCACACCTTTCCACAGAAGCTCAAAGCTCAGGAATCACCTCTGCAGAACTGACGGCCAGTGGGGCGGGGACTGCTGGAACTTTCAAAGGCAAAGGAATTCTGAGCTTTAGAAATTCCCAGGGCTCAATAACACTTTTGGCTTTTTCAGAACAAAATGTACGTGATATTACTAATGAACATTGCAGCTCCTGCGACCTGTTGTGAAAGTATCTTGCTACGCAATCGTAAATAATTGGCTTTCACAGAAGGGCACTTCATCACTGCTGGCCGAAGAGGGTTTCGCGAGGGCTGGGCAGCTGCGTTCTTCACAGTGTCATGCCAGTCAGTGCAGAAGTGGGACGTATCCGACACCCCAAGTGGGCAGTAAGGTGGTCCGTTCTTAGCCTTCCAGAAAGCCATCAAGATTGTGTTTGTTGTGAATAGGCTGCTGGCAGTGAGCATCCAGGGACACAGGTCACGAGCGCCCCTACCGCACAACCTGCATCGCGCCAGGGCTGCTGGTTTTCCCAGGGAGCGCCCGGCCATGATACAGAGTCGCCAGGGTTCACTTACATCAGTAATGGATGAGCTCTTTTGATTTGTTTCAGAAAAGAAGAGCTCGGGAATGTTATGGCTTAGAACTATAATATCCCCCAAGCCCCAGTGTACTCAGGTGGGGTTGTGGGAGGTGGCGGGAGGATGGGGCACCTCCTGTCATCAGTGGATGAGTCCCCTGAGGAGGTCACAGCTGACAAAGCTGAGCTGGGTCTGGTCAGAAGAGGTGGCCCCTGGGGACACACCAAGGAGGGCATCTTCTTGCTCCTGGCTCCCCCCCCCTTGCCCTCTGCCTCCCTCACCCTGCCTTCTACCACGCCATTCTGTCTTGGACCCAGCCGACTGTGGTCTAAACGAAGAGCCATGGAAACCTGTCCTCCTTTAATTTGTGGATGTTGGGTATTTTGTCCTAGCAGTGGGAAAGTAACTAATACAGAACAGAACATAGTTTATGTTTCTCATAAAATCTTCCCAATTTTATCCACCACTTCATATACGAAATCTTATCTCAGGGATCAGACACATCTGCATTTCTGTCACTAACAACTCTAGAGAGAAATCTGCAGCTTAAAGGAAATTTAGCAAAATTGGCTGGGAGCGTGAGTTTTGAAATAAGACACGGACTGACTACTACTTGGTGGATTTTTAGCTGTGTGACTTGTCCTTGTGTGTCTAAGGTGGCCTGTTAATTACACAGCAAAGCATGATCCACAATACACACTCACTAAACGGTTGCTGTTACAACAAAATTCTGATTATGTGTTTTGATGCCTCATAGTTCGGATATCCCTACAATGCCAAGAAAATACAAAATAAAATAGTGAACATCTGAGATACAGTTAAAGCCTGCCCGATGTTAGCGGTCAGTGTGTCTCACCAGGACTTATTGCATTTTATGAGTAAACCTAATGAATTTTACATAAAGGAGCAGACATTTTCATTGGTCATTGTTGTCTTTCTCTTCTTCATCCTTGCCCTCTCCTGAATACTACCCCAGGCCAGAAACTAGACTAAGCACTGGTACACATTTTCCTTTTTAATCCTTGCAAGATGATCAAGCAGGAATTTTTATTTATTTTGCATATGAGCAAATTAAAAGCTAACTAATTGGCACAGCAGAGTGGCTTAGTGGTGCAGCACGTGTCTTGCATGCTTGAAGTGCTAGGTTCAATTCATAGTTTTGACAAAAACCAAAAGAAAGAAAAGTTAGCTCACTTAGGAATTTACAGCTATTAGGAGAAAGAGTAAAATGGAGTGTCTCTCAATCCAGATGCCAAAATCTTCACTCTGAAATACACTTTCTCCTGCAGCGTGTTCCCACATCACTGGAGAGCAGAAAGCAATTTAGTAAAAGATACTTCAGACATTTCTTGCTGAACAGATGATGCCTCTAACTTTGTGTTCAACTTTGAAGTGTTTTATTATTAATAGTCCATGACTTCTTCAAACAGTGTTCTTGAGCACATACGTTAGAATGAAAATATACGAGGTGAATGCATTTCCCAGCATAGTTGTATTTTCCACCAGTAACTGGGCAGTGATAACCAGGCTACTGTCAGACCGTAGTTCTGGAACACTGAGGTCTTGTGGTTCACCAGAGCACAGCAGGCCTGCCAGCAGCCTCCCTTGAGCAGTCACTGGTCTGTACCTTTGTTTTCTTCTCATCTGACAAAGTCCCGGTGGCAAGCGAGGGGCTGTGCAGTCCCCCGTGGTCCTGCACCTGCACGCCTGCTGCAGGTCCTTATCAACTTCAGCTGCGGAAGGGTCGCCTGGCAAGAGGATGGCACCCTTGCCCCTGTGTGCCTGCTCTCACTGCATCACCAAGCAAGAGGCAGACACCTCTAATGAGGCTCTTGGTCCTCAGTACCAGTAACTCTTCTTTATAGGAGACAGAACACTGTGCTTTCTGATCAGGTAGCTTCCCTTTCGTCAGAGTCAGGCAATCTATACTGTCTTGTTGATTTGCCCACCAATTAATCCATTGATTTTCCCATCTATAAAAACAACAGCAATAAAATATATATACATATAGCCAATGGAAGTATATTAAGAATTATAAGCCACATATGAATAAAAACCACAAATAAAATGCAGTACCAGTGTATGTTTGCACTGTCTTACTGGAGTTTTTGCATTTTCCAACAAAATGTTTCACAATATGTTGTTACATCATAACAAAAATCCATGTAAACGATGGAAAAAACTCCTTTGTAAGAGACAAAGCTACAAAAGAAATTAGAGCATGTTTGTTTTGTGTAGATTTGGTTTTTAGTTCAGTGGTTTATGGTTTTCTTTTTAAATTCTGTTGACAAACAAGTGTATCCCAGGCTGAAAGACCCAAACCACCACCACTCATCATTTCTGAAGGCTGAGACAGTTGAAGCTTAAACTGGATTTACCACCTACACAAGTAGAAACAGAGCACTACAAAGAAATGAATTCCACCACAAAACAGATTTGAAACTGTCTTAGAGAGGGAAAAAAATGAACCCAAAAAGTTACAACAGTCTAGAAGTTAAAATTTTACCCTAGGT